>NC_045770.1:12641760-12944790 GCF_008692025.1 Phocoena sinus
CTCAATATAAAATCAAAACCCCCCAGTTTCAGGTGAAACTCTGTAGGACTAGGATAGCAGAAATGAGTAAATGAGACTTCAGAGATTTTATTGTTGCTCTCAAGTTTGAACCACCACAGCCTTCTGGCTGCTGTTTACAACTAGAGGCACACCAAAGGACAGAGATACCAGCAATTCAGAAGACCCATGCAAGCACTAAGGTTGGACCAGAGCCCTCCTCTCACAGACACAATTGCCCCTCATCTTGTCTTTCGCAGGGCTTGAGGCTCAGAAAGACTCAAAGAAGATGTTCCTGCAGCAAACAGTCCTAAAGCTTGAAGTCAAATGGCTAAGGGATCTTGTGAAGTCTCTTTCTTTGCAGGACTTTTAGAGGATGTTTCTAGATATAGCATTTCTTAGAGGCAGGGAGTGGACCAGCTGGCCGCTCCCTCTCAACCCTGGGATTCCAAGGGAACAGGAGGAGTTTTCTCCTTTTAAGGGGTTTCCTCTTTCATCTGGAGGTGGTTGGTGAGAGAATCAGGTGTTGCCAGGGCACAGCAGTGGGTGGGTGAGGCTGCCCCACCCGCTGAATCAAGGGAGGCTTCCAGGAGGGGAATGGCTTGGAGATGCCTCATGAAACAAGCCTGGGAGGAGGCTTGGAGTTGGCTGATAGGTGGGTATGGGAGGAAGGGACTTGGTGGGGGCTGGCTGGAAGGGCAGGCCTAGTCTGAACAGGCAGGATTCTCCCCAGCTTCACGGGAGTCCTTCTCTGGAAGCCATACCTGTCAGCTCTTCTTACCTCCTAAACCTTGCAAGGGATGGGGATGGCAGCCAGTGACATTCCACCATCACTTGGTATAGGGAGAAATGTTGCAGCAGGAAGGCTTTAAGCTAGACCAGAGGAGGAACTGGATAAGATGGGAGATGAGTGACTGAGGGGCTCCAGGGGCCCCTTTCTTTCAAGGCCTTTAAAAACAAAGAGGCTTCTTCTTTTCCCAGCACCCCCTCACCTCCAAGCCACAGTGATGGCGATGACAGCCTTTGGGGGCTTTTTGCCAGTTTGCACGTAACACGCAGGTTCTGTGAGCCATCAGGAAATGCCCTTTCGTGGAAACTGTGCAACTAGATTTGGGATTGAAGAGCAGGCAGACCCCCGCAGATAGTGTAGAGTGTAGATGACAGAACTGGAGTGAGGGGTTCGGGGGAGCTCTGGGAGCAATCATTCACCCATGGATGATCCACAGTGTCCACACCGGACCTCAGTACTCCAGAGGCTAGAAATCCTTGTCTCTCTCTAGTGCAGCCCTGGGACTGGTGGGCATGGAGTCATGGGTTCCCTGGAAGGACAATCATTTCTTTGGCTTCTTCCCTTTTTCAGCCCTTGGATTCTGGAGATTGCCAGGAGACTCTGCCTAGAGTCCACCGTGCCTTTGGAAGGAGCACCCACACCAAGGGAAGGAAGGGCCTGAGGCCCTTATCTGGGAGGGCCAGAACGCCGGTAAACCAGCACTGACACAATTCAACTGAATAAATCTGCTGAATCAAATTCAATGCTGCTTCTGTCTGGCCAGGGAGGGTGCTTCTATGCACGGGAAGTGAGCCATGCTCAGCCCGGTGGGAGGGACCAGCCTCTCTCAGCAAGGCCTGGGCCCTCCCTCCCCACCCTGGGCAGGCCAAAACTCTCACATGGATTTCTCTCATTCACGGACATGCTAGATTCAAATGACTGACTCACTGGTTTGTTTTCCCACTGGACTGTGAGCTCCCCAGCCGCGAGATCTGGGACTCATTTACGCCTGTGTGATCGGTCTCTTGTTTAGAGCCTGGCATATGGTAGGAGGCTGGAGAAATATCAATGGGAATGAGTGAGTAATTAACCCCATTGGGTGGTCTGAGCTAAATGCCTCTGAGTAGGACAGACAGCGATGTAACAGGGTTTCAGAGGAGGGAGCCATCACTGTGGGCCTGGGTCAGAGGGAAAGCCTCGTGGAAGAGATAAAGTAGCCTTGTCTTCTATTGCCTTAAAATCACTTGAGCCCATTTTGCTCCCTCAGGACAACTGAGAGTTGAATTCTCCAGCATCCCTTTTTCTATCCTCCTTCCTACATTAATTCGTCTACCCCAGTCACCCGCTGACCCTCCGTGATGTGCCGGAGTGACTCACAGTGGCCTGGGGGAGCTGACTGTGTTTATCTCTTCCCAGCACACCTCACGCTAGTAGCTTGAAACTGGCCAGGGAGGGAGAAATTGGCAAACACTATAAACCAGTGCTAGAAGAGTTAGCTGCTAAACGTTTACCAGCACATTTGCCTACCTACGACGTGTCCATCTACTACCTGTCCATCTCCTTCCTTCCTTTCTCTTCCCTCCTCTTCCCTCTCTCCTTCCCACGAATCTTCCTTCCTTCCCTTTTCCCTTCCTTTTTTATCAATTCTTTTATCCAGTTCCCTGGATGAGTTCTACCTACTCATCCGTCCAACCACCATCCGTCCACCATCCATCCGTCATCCATCCATCCATCCATCCATCCACCGTGCATCCATTAATCCACCATCCTGCCACCCACTCACCTATCATCCACACATCTACTATCCATCCACCCATCCATTTCCCACTTGGATCCACCTAACTTTTATTTCTTTTATTCATCCATCCATCCATCCATCCACCCACAAATGCTTTCTGAGCATCTTCTCTGTGTCGGCCTATTCCCCAGGCTCAGAATCTTTCCCAGACTCCTGGAAGATAGGTACATGAAGGACTAGTCCTTACAAGGACTAGCAGAGGTCTCCCAGTGCAGCACCCCAGGGTCAGCCGGCACTGATGTTGGGTTCATAACTAGAACACTCTGGTTTTCCCCTTCTGCTGCTCTTTGCCCCTCATAGCCTGTTCTCACAGGGTCCAGGAGACACTAGCAGGGGAAGGAGAGGCACGTCCCCATCTCTCACTCCCTCCACACCTCAGGCAAGAGCCCAGTGGAATTGGGCCTGACTTTGAGAAAGGGTTTCCTGCCCCCAAAGTCCCCACGAGCTCTTAGACAACTTACCAGTGAGTTCAAACAAGATGGGGCTCCCCTGGGGCCTGAGAACAGAGACATGAGGTGAGAGGGAAGCCCCATGATGAAGCAGCACCCTCTGCCCCCAGCACCCCCCCGCCCCTTAAAGCTCTGGCTGCTCTGTGAACCAAGCTTGTCTCTCGTTCCCAGAGGCTGTTATTGCAAAGGGTTTGCTGTTCAGCCTGGTGACCCAAAGGGGCTGTAGGGCTCCCAGAGCCCGACCTGGAGTCGAGGGGAAGGGAGGGGAACCCACTCCCCTGCACGCAGTCCGGAACCTGCCACCTCAGCCACGCCCATCTCCTGTGCTGCGCCATCCAGCCCAGCCTGGGAGAGGCACAGCCCTTTACTCTGTGCAGGGGTGTTGGCTTCCCTGGACCATGGCAGAGGGTCGTAGCCCAGAGGGGACCAGGTGGCATGTCCTGGCAGGAGTGGAGGGTCCCCAGAGTTCCTGCAGGAGGTCAGAGAGAGGAAGTGGCTAGAGTTGTTTTTTCTCACTTCTTCCCCTGAGGTCTGTGTTTATATGACAGTCGTACCCAAACGTCTCACTTCCGAGGGTATCTGAGTCCACACTTCACTGGCTTCTTTTTGGAGGGTATTGCCTGTGGCCTGGAACAGAGAGGGCGGGCAGATTTTGTTCTGAGCCACAGAGCATACCTACTGTGGAGATAGATGAGAGTGAAGTGTTTGGGCCCCGAGGATGCAGCCCCCTGTCCTGGCACTGCTTGCATTCCTGTCCCTCGCTACTATTTCTCTGTCCTCTGGATCCAAGCAGTTTATTTCTACCTGCTCTGAGAGAAATAACATAAGGCTGTATGCACCTTGTTTGTGCTTCTGGGACAGACGTGACTTTCTGAAGCTGTCTTCCATTGCAATAGTCAGGTGGCTGACGGGACCTTAGCATCTCAAAGGCCTTGGGTTCAAATCTCAGCTCCACCAGGACTCAGCTGACTTAGGCCAGCAAGTTACCTTCTTAGAGCTTCAGTTTTCTCATCTATTAAATGGGGCTCCCCTGGGGCCTGAGAACAGAGACATGAGGTGAGAGGGAAGCCCCATGATGAAGCTGTAAGGTTTAAGTGAGCTCATACAGGTAATGTACCTAACACAGTGCCTGGAAGTTGGCATACAGGGTTAAATGATCAGTAGCCACTTCCCTCCAAATCCTAAAATCCAAATCCTAAAATCCAAATCCAACTGAACCCATCATTCCCTTCAAGATGAGAAGCAGCTCCATTGTCTCAGGGCGGCGGGGCATCTTCCTCTGAAACCTGGGCCCTCACATTACAAGGTTATTTGGCTTGTGTGACCCAATTAATAGCCCTCTGTCCTGTGGGCCTCGCGGGCACCTCGCCTTCTGTCCCGGGGACTGCTCACCTCAGTGAAACCCGTGAGGACAGACGCTCCCATTTCCTGATGAGAAGAAAGTGAGTCAGGAGGAAGCAGCCCAACTTGTTGCTGAGCCGTGGAAAATAGTTAAACTGGGGGAGAGGAAAAACACTTGTTTAAGAAATCAGGCTAGGTATGAATGTGTAGGGTGTGGCCCCCTGTGTGATTGGCTGCTCTGCTGGCTCTGGGAGCTGCCTGCCTCTCCGGGCCCGTTGAGTCAGGCTCGCCTGCAGCCTCTCCTCTCCGCTCCTTCTCCCCTCTCCCCGCAGGTGTGTCTCGGGCTCTGCGGCTGCCTGTCCCACTCCTGCCGAGACGCAGCGCAAGAGGTCACCCACCGCACCTCCAGCGAGCCCGACACAGACCAGCCAGGCGACCCACAATGGAAGCTGCCGATGCCTCCAGGAGCGGCGGGGCCAGCCCGGAAGCCAGGGGTGCCCGCAGCTTGCTGGGCCCCAAAGGCAGCCTGGAGAATGGGGCCAAGGCCGAAGGCAAAGAGGCCAGGATCACCAACGGCCACGGCAGGGAAGCGGCCGAGGGCAAGAGCCTAGGTGGCTCCCTGAAGCCAGGCGAGGGAAAGGGCTCCCTGTTCTTGGGCAACAAGGGGCGGTGCCCCATCATCCAGTTTGTTGAGTCTGTGGATGACAAGGGCTCCAACTACTTCAGCATGGACTCTGGAGAAGGCAAGATGTCCCCCTATGCCAGGCTCCAGCTGGGGGCCACCAAGAAGCCACCTGTCACCTTTGCTGAGAAGGGGGAGCCGCGCAGGCCCATCTTCTCGGAGCCCCGCAAGCCCACGGTGGCCGTCATGGAGCCTGGGGACCTCCAGCGGAACATGTCCCCCCGGGCCGACTCGAGCACCCACCTGCGCTCCAAGTTGGGCTCTGAGGAGGTCCTGTGCGACTCGTGCATCGGCAACAAGCAGAAGGCCGTCAAGTCCTGCCTGGTGTGCCAGGCCTCCTTCTGCGAGCTGCACCTCAAACCCCACCTGGAGGGTGCCGCCTTCCGTGACCACCAGCTGCTCGAGCCCATCCGGGACTTCGAGGCCCGCAAGTGCCCCCTGCACGGCAAGACCATGGAACTCTTCTGCCAGACGGACCAGACCTGCATCTGCTACCTCTGCATGTTCCAGGAGCACAAGAACCACAGCACCGTGACCGTGGAAGAGGCCAAAGCCGAGAAGGAGGTAACAGCGGGCCCCTCCAGGTCTCTCCTCCCTCAACGCATCCCCCCACCTCATCTTCTCCACTGGGGTTTCCCAGGGTCTGGGGCTCAAGTCTCTTGCTGTCCCTTGTCCTTTCAGAAAACAGTTCTTTCCCCTCCCGCCCCCAGGCTGGGAGTCAGAGACGGTTCCCCAATCCTCCAAGGCCTCAGGAGACCAGGCATCTCCTAGATGAGCAAATGGGGGCTCAGCAAAGATGCGGGGCTTGGCCAAGGTCATAGGATAAATTCAAGTCAGGTTAGGGAATCAGCATGCAGTCCTGGGCTCTGTGTCTAGCTGGGTCTTTTCCTTCTTTCTCCCTTCCTTCCTTCCTTCCTTCCTTCCTTCCTTCCTTCCTTCCTTCCCTCCTTCCTTCCCTCCCTCCCTCCCTTCCTCCCTCCCTCCTTCCTTTCTTTTCTTTTCTTTCTTTCTTTTTTACTTAAGGGAGAGAGAATTTTTCCCACCTGAGCAGGGCTGGCTCCTGGGATGAGTCATGGGTGAGGAGAAGGGAATTTGAGGACCGCTTCAAGGCCCTTTTTTTCTAGCTTCAGAGTTGGCTTTTGCAGTCCAGTGGCTCCTTCTTGTTCTATCTGATCCCCCAGCCAGTCTCTTGACTCTCCCAGTGGCCTCCTTTATCCTTCCCTCCGCTGGGCCCCGTGTGCTTTGTGTGTGTGGTTGTATGTGGACATACCTCTGCCTGTAGGTGGACACTCTTGGTGAGGGTTGGAGTTGGGGGGGAGGGGTGTGTTATATTCATATGTGGATGTTTGCATATGACTGTATATGTGATACATTAAGTGTGTTTGTGTTCTGTGTACGTGATCCTGCATGTGCCTCTGTGGGGAGGAGCAGGGGCGTGTGGAAGCCTGTGAACGTGGACACCTTACACCTGGAGAGGGTGTGCTGGACCAAAGGCTCAGCTGTGGCTGCCGCTCCTGACTCCACAGATGCTGGGCTGGTGCCCCCGCGGCCACACAGCTCTGTGACATGGGCGGTCTCCAGCCGGTGGTCAAGGCAGGGCACCTGACCTTCTGCACCCTGCAGAACGGGGCAGCCCAGGACACCCTCTGGGCCCAGCCTTCCTAACCGGGAGTCTGTAGGTTACTCTCTCCTACCCATACCCCTGGGCAGGAAGGATGAGTCAGCGATGAGAAAAGACTCAAAGATCCTTTTCAGAAGCCTCATTTGGCCCAGGAAAAAGGTGACCCCAGTTTCCCTAACTCCCTGACCCCAGTCTGGCTTCAAGCTTCAGATAGGGAGATGGAGATGGGGCAGGGGCCATGGTCCCCACCTCCAGGACCTCACCTAGGAAATCAAAACAGAACGAGGGGCCAATCACCCTCAGCCACCGCAACCAGGAAATTGCAGAGCCCCAGGCTGTGTTTTAGGAGATCTGACTTCTAGTCCTGGTTTTTGCCTCTAACCAGCTGTGAGATGGTGGACAAGTCCCTTCCATTCTCTCAGGCTTGGTTTCCCTTCATGTGAAACTAAGGGATTGGACTGGATTGTAAAGTTTCAAATGACACCTGGAGCCCTAGGATTCTTGAGAATGTCTTTGAGGCATCAGGGATGAGGTAGGGGGCTAATTGGTGCCAAGAAGTCAGGGGACCCCTGTTCCCACCCCCAGTGCAAGCAGTGCATGCACTTATTTATCTATAGGTTTGGCCCCAAATTTCATCTGAAACAAGGGTATCTCCACTTAAGAAAAGCCTGAGTGCCGCTGGAGGACAGGACGGTCTTGGGCAGTTTTCTCTGGCGGCACCTGGGACTAGGACTTCATGTTCCAGTACTGGGACAGGACTCAAAGACACAGTTCTCACCCTTGAAGGCTCGTGATGTAGGTCAAGAGGCAGAGCTCAGACACACAAACCAGTCTGGGGCGCATCCCACCAGTTACACAGCAGTGGCTGTAAGTAAACATCAACTTGCAGAGGACAGAACATCAGACTGGAGCGTTAGCAATCTTGTCAGTCCACCTTGCATGGGGACACAGGCCCAGAGAAAGGAAGAGACCTGTCCAAGCTCACTGTTTGAGGAAGAAGTTCCCTGAGTCCTCGACCAATGTTGGGGAGCAACTTAGGGGAAGGGTTAGCGTTCCTTTGAGGGGGATGGGATTACAGGGACTCAGGGGAAAATGTCTGATTCACTGGAGTGACTTTAGGGGTGGGAGCTTCAGACTGTGTGTGTGTGTGTGTGTGTGTGTGTGCACGCATGCGTGTGTGTGCACCAGCAGTGTAGGTAGGCAGGGGCGGGTGGTGCCGAGCGGCTGAGTGGAGATGGAGCTGGAGTGTGGCACTTTGTCCCGGTCTGGCTCAGCTGGAATGTCAGACGTGAGGGATGTTGGCACAGAGCAGTGTTAGATGGGTTGACAGATCAAAGTGGACTGGCGTGTCAATCCTGGCATCCTTTGGAGGCAGCCCCTGCAGACTCAAACATTAGGGCCCCACACAGCTTTTTGCAAGGAGCCCCGTCCAGAACCTGTTCTGCAGCCTGGTTGGTGAGGCCCGGGTGAGGTGATCGCTGACCTATCTTGGTTACTTGCACAAAAGTGTAGACAACACCCAGGGCTGCGGTGCTCATCTCTTGGGCCTCAGATCTCACTACAGACTCGGAGCAGAGGTAGTGCTGGAGAAAGGCCGCTTGGTGTACCAGCATGACAATCCTTCCTCTGCTGACCCAAGATCAGAAGGTCTCCAGTTCCACTCCGAATGTCACAAGGATGGTCCACAGATGTCCTGTGGTCCACCCCTCTGCCTCTGGGCATTTCCCAGGCTGGATTAGACTGATGAGATGTACATAACAATCCTTTCCTGTGTCTCGTGGCCCTTCCTTCTGCCTATCCCGAGTGCCTTCTGCCCCACCGGGTCAGGGTGGAGGATTCCTGGCCATGGCTGCTTGCTGCAGGGCGGCCTGCCTGTCGTGGGTCCTCTTGGGCTCTGGATTGGCAGCCTGGCAAGGCGCCGGGAGGAGTGCTCAGGCCAAGCATTGCTCTGGAGGGTGAGGTCCTAGCTCGTCAGCGCAGCTCAGATTCCGTGCGTCGGTCGTTCTCCTGACGCCATCATTTGGCTCGGTTCCTCTCTGTCACCATGGCCTGTGGCTTTGCTTCTGGTCTCATTGCCCAATTCGTCCTTGAAGGCTGAACTGCTGGGCTGCTGGGCATGGGCAGTCGCTGCTCATTGAGTTTTGGGAGCTGTGCTGGTCTGGGCTTTTGGGACTCTTTGGGTGGACAGCCATGACCGGGGTTTGGGAGGATGAGCCAGGCGAAAGGCCTAGGGTGCAGTGGCAGGTGCTGGGACCATCCTCCCCAGAGATCCTAGGGGAGAACTTCTGCTCTGGGACAGGGTGGGTGAGACAGGAGGTGGGATGAACTCTGTGGGTGCTGGGGAGGAAAGGACAAAATAAAAAGAGGTACAGAGACAGGAGGCAGGGAGGGAGAGTGCCAGGGAGGCAGGCAGGAGACACCCCTGTCTTTATGGAGTACAGCTATGTGCCAGGTGCTAGCCTAAGCCTTTACACGGTTAGTTCTGACGACGGTCCCACGGGGTAGGAGTAACTGCATCTATTTTATAGGTGAAGAAATGGGCTCAAAGATGCCAAGAAACTTACCCAACGTTACAGCACTGGGAGGTGGCAGAGCTGGGATTCAGATTCATTGTGGCCATAGCCCAGCCTGTTTTCTCTCCACCATTTAAAATGTTGTTTTTATAGGGTTGGCAGTGGCTCCTTGGGGTCACCTGGGAGGTTCTGATTCAGGGGGTCAGGGCCTGGGATCTGTACTTTTAAGTTACCCTCAGGGATTCGAATACGTAGTCAGGTTGGAAATCAGGAATCTAGTCCAGTTTTACCAGGAAGAAACCGAGGCCTGGGAGGTGGGGTAACATGTCAAGGGCCCGATGCTGGTCTGGAGACAGTCTGGGTGATGCTCTTCCCACCCTGTCTTGCCCCTGCCCCGTCCTGACACCCAAGGAAGTAGAAGGAGCGGTGTGCCCCAGCTAAGCAGAGTAATACTGGGCTGTTGGACATCTGTGTGGAAATGGGGAAATCTCTCCAGCATTTCAGATTCTTATCCATAGAATCACCATTTGTCTGAAAGTACAAATTTGGCAATTAACTGGCTCATCTGGCAAATGTCACAGCCAACGGCCTGTGTGGTTAATTCAGACCAGGGGAGGATCCCTCGGGGCCCCGTCTCCTCTTCTCTGGGGGCAGCGCAGGCACCTGTCCAGGTGAGTGCTCAGGTGAGTCTGCACCTGAAGGTCCCATCTGTCCGGGCCAAGACACCACCAGCCACTGGCCACCCCTCTGCTCCCCCAAGGCCGGAAGGATTTCAAGACTGTGTGGCTTACACGGGCCCGTCCCAGGCAACCGAGCGAGAGGCAATCGTCATGGAGGAGTGTGGGAGAAGGGAACAAAGAAGGCATTTAGGGACAGGCCTGGGCAGGGTGTAGGGAGTGAGCTGAGGAGAAGGAGGAAGTCAGTCGGGAGGGAGGTGTAGACAGGGGTGGAGCTGAGGGGAGCTGAGGCCCTGTCAGACATCAGGAGATTTAATCAGATTTCAAGGGAGGAGGGAAAGAAGGAGAAAGTGTGGCCTCAGGGGGTGATGGGGAGGGTGTGGGGAGGAGAGGAAAAGAGGCAGAATTGATGAATTGCCCCGTCCGTGAGGTGGGGGAGCTTGGGCAGGGGTGAAGGGCACGGATGATGTCCTGGAAGGTACAGAGAATAGCCCAGAGGTTGAGGCCATGTAACAGAGCTGAGTCCTGTTGCTGTGTCGTGGTCTTCCCACTTCCTCGCTGGGAGAACTCAGGCAAGCTCCTCAATGTTTCTGGGCCTCGGTTTCTGCATCTGTAAAATGGGGATAACACGGCTTGCCTCCCCAGGAGGCTTTTGCAGATGAAAGGAGAAATGTGGGCACATAGTGGATGCTCAGTAAAGCAGTTAGGGTCCTTCCTTCTAAGGTTGCAGGAGAACCCAGTACTTTGGAGCCTTCCTATGTTTTATTGTTTCCTATATCCTGCCTTTTCTGGCTTTTATGTAACCCTGCCAGCAGGGAAAAATTGCCAAGGGCTAAACAGATGCTGGACATATCCCCAGAGGTCTCACCCCAAACCCTCTTCTCCTGACAGGGTAGCACTCATCCCAGAGGTGAGAGCAGACCTTTCTAGTAGCACAGAGTTCCCAGCCCAAGGTCCCTGGTGCCCTGCAAGTCTGGCCTTGCAAGGCCCCCTCCCAGCCGATGTTGACTTCCCTGGTGCCCCAAAGAAACCAGTAGCCTAGTTTCTCCTCCGCCCTGACTGATATTTCCGCCCACTGCTGCAGACAGGGCGGCTCCGCTTTTGACCCTTCTCTCGCCTGTTTCCAGATCGGCTGCCTCTCCCTCCGGCCCTCCCAGGTCACTGGCCGACACCTCTGGCTCTCTTCTGTGCACCCCCCGCTAGCCTCCCTCTTCCCTGCCTCTCTTGCTCAGGATGGACCCCAGGGGCTGGCTCCCGCTACCCTTGGCCGAGGCTCTTCATTGTTCTAGAGCCCCTGGACTCTCCCTCCTCTGTACTCAGTGCCTCTTCCTCCCTCTTGGCCAGTGAGTCTGTGCTCTGCGGTTAAGACCTTTCCTCACCTTAATGCCCCATGCCCACAGCTGCCAGCAGGTCCCCCGAGCACCTCTGCTCACTCCGCTGGTTCCTTACCTTCACCTTCCCTAGGCAAACCTTCTCCCCTCGCGCAGGGGGTTAGCCTGCCTGCACCACCCCCTTTATCCCACCACCTTTCCGCTTTCCCCAGTATCCTCCAATCTTCAGTTCCCCACCATCTAAGCCTCTACTTTGTATCTGCAGCCCAGTGTCTTGACCTCCCTCCCCTCACCCCCGGACGATTCACTCTGTATCCCGACTGTGTACGCACCACCCCTGGGCCCCAGCACAACGGCACACTCCATCCACACCGCTCACACCTGCCCACTCCCCTCACTTACCCGTGCCCTATGGGCCTGCCCGCCACCCTGTCCTCTCCCCTCCGAGCTCGGGTCCCGGTCCATGGAATGTGCCCCACCCAGCAGTGGGGATGGGACCACTCGTCAGCGCTTTCTCTGTGCCAGGTGCTCTCTGAGAGCCTCACTTGCCTGGTCCCAGTTCATCCCACACCTGGCTGGGAGATGGCCTTCATACTACCTCCACAAAAAATGGAGTCACCGAGGCACCAAGTTTGGTAACTTGTGAAGGCCACCTGCCTAGAGGTGGTGGTAACTGGATTCAAAGCCTTGGAGCCCCAGTCCTGGGCTCTGGGTGGGCTCCCTCCTGGATCCCCCAGGCTCATTTCATGGAAGAACTGCCCTGCGCCTGCCCCCTGGCCCCCCAGACCTGGGGGTGGGAGTGAATGTACTTTTGTTCTCTGCTTTCCTTGTGCTGGGTGCAGAGGTCAGGTGAGAAGCCCCAACGCCAGCCGCTCTATCGCTGAGCTGGTGAGGACATCTCAGCTGCGGAGGGAGGCAGCTTCCGGCGTCCCATCCCCTTGGGGCCTTGCTTGCTGGGGGTGAGGGGCTCTCCAGGGACAGGAAAGTTGCCCAGCACAGACCCACTGTCCGGCCTTTAGGCTTCTTCCTCACAGCTCAGACCCACCTACCAGTCCCAGGCTTCTCAGGAACCCTCCAGGCCACCGGCTCCGCCAACCTCGGAGTTCGGGGCTCTCGGCTCTGCCCCCGCAGAGTCTCCGCTGCCCACGTGGGGTCTGGGTCCCTTGACTCTCCAACCTCCCACCACTGTGTCTATTGACAGCTGGCTTCTCCCAGCCTTTGTCCAGAGACCAGGCCAAACCCTCATCTTCATCCGCGTCTACTCCTCCGCTTAAACGTTTTCCATCCCTGGCGATGACATTTTCCGTGTTGTGAGATTTCCAGCACGTAGCTCGTGGGGCACATGCTTTCTGAGAAGAACTTAGAGTCTCTGGCCTGGGGAGCCCAGGGGTGTGGGCAGAGCGGGCGGGGTTGGAATCCCGGGCTGTCTGGCTGGGGGCTCTGCATCTCCTGCTCTAGGCCTTCCCACCTTCTCCACCAGCTTCTCGGCTCTCTGGGCACTTTTTCAAGAAAGTCAGGACACTCTCTCCTCCATCGATCCACTTCCCTGGGTGTCTGCACAGGGACCCACCAGCAGCCCCCTGGCCTAGGAGAGTATCCAGGAGCTGTGACGTGTGCGCCCAGCTGCTCAGGACTCCTTGCCAAGAGAGCTCACGTTCCTGGTGGTTTGTGGCTTCCACATGTTGGCTCTTCTTGTGCTTCCTCAAGGAGATGGCTGGAAATGGGTGGGACTCTGTGTTCAAAACCCAGTGTGGTGGGGAGACCAGTGAGCGCTCCGGGGTGTTCTCAGATGGCTTGGTCTTCCTGGCTTCAGGTGGAGATCACCCACCTGTCTTCCAAGCTGGCAGGTGCTTTGGGAGCACTAGTGGGGAACCCACAGAACCAAAGAGGTGCCTCTTGGCTGAACTGGATTGACCTCTCTCCTCCCCCAGGGACCCTGGATAAAGTCTCGATCTTGCCCAAACTGCAGACGGCACTCCCTTTCCCATAAACAGGTTTATAGCTGTGCCTGCCCAGACAGAGTCCCCGCTGGCGGCAACCCAGGCTCTTGCTTGCAACACAAGCCTCACGTCATATCATAGAAACGCTGCACACTTGTACTGCCACGGGACACTCCCTGGGCTGGGCTCTGCTGAGCTGGGCTGCGTCCCCTTTCTCCCCTAAGCTGCTCCCTGATGGCCCCAGATCCATTGAAAGGAGTGGGAATCCCATAAATCAGCTTCCTTCCTGCTCACGTTGGGTGGAAGGCCTGGCAGAGGGTCAGCCTTACGAAGACATGGCTGGGCTGCCCAGCCCCAGAGCCCTGAGTTTACAATGAGATGGCGTTTGACTTGTTGCTGGATCCTCAGTGACTGGTGTGGTGCCTGGCATATCCAATGGCCTGATGAGTGTTTGCTGAATGAACGGCTGAAGGGCTGAGTGGTGGACCCTGCTCAAGTTTGCCCCCTGGGTGGACCCACTCCTTGACTCTCTGGTTCTCTTCCACCTCTTCCCCCTGACTTCTCCTCCAACCCCGGCTCCTTCCCTGCAGACAGAGCTGTCACTGCAAAAGGAGCAGCTGCAGCTCAAGATCATCGAGATCGAAGATGAAGCTGAGAAGTGGCAGAAGGAGAAGGACCGCATCAAGGTAAGCCGCCCCCAGGGATCTCCCCAGCCTGAGCTGCCCAGAAGAGGCAGGCCTGTGCTCCAGCTCGAGGTCTCAGTTACAACCCACACTCGTTTCTTCTGGGTTCTCTTGCCCCCTTCTAAGTGTGGGCCAGGCATCCATGTTGTCCAGCACCTAATGCTCGTTTTACATCATCCCAGCAAATAAAGACCCTGGACCAACTTGTCCTCCAGTGTGGTTTCCAATGTCCACCGGTGTCTGTTCTGCCCACCAGGCTACCCAGCCACCAAATGCGTGCTATTTTCCCTTTACTTGTGTCAGTGTGGCTAGATGTATGTCTGTCGTGGTTTGAATGCTTGTAAACTACAACCTGAAATCACTGACTCTTGACCCTGGCTACATAAACAGCTCATTAATTCACTTTCTGAATGATGTTTGGGTCTGGTTGAAGTTTCAGTGGACACACCCTGACTCATCTGGGAACTTTTGGGCCCATGGAGTTACCCAAGGGTAGAATAATGGTTCATGTCAACCCACCAAGGGGGAGAAGCTGCTGATAGATAAGGAAAGGTGGGCTGTTAAAAAAAACCCTGGCCATCTCTATCAAGAGATGGCATCCCTCAGTGATGCCTTTGAATGAGATTCTTGGTTGAACAGGCTTGCAGGGTCAGGGCAGTAGAAGTGCCCTGACTCTATGTTGGGGACCTAAAGATGCACCCTCTAGGGAGATTTTTAATTACTGAAACCGTCCTTCCTCTCTCCCCTCACTCTGGACGCAGAACTTCACCACCAATGAGAAGGCCGCCCTGGAGCAGAACTTCCGAGACCTGATGCAGGACCTGGAGAAGCAAAAGGAGGATGTGAAGGCTGCACTGGAGCAGCGGGAGCAGGACGCTGCAGACCAAGTGGAGGTGATCGTGGATGCTCTGGATGAGAGGGCCAAGGTGCTGCGGGACGACAAGCAGACCAGGGAGCAGCTCCACAACATCAGCGACTCGGTGCTGTTTCTGCAGGTAACAAGCAGCTCCTCTGTCATTCAATCCCTCACTCCTTCTATCCACACACCCAGACCCTCATCCAGTGTCCATCTGTCTATCCATCCATCTATCCACCATCCATCATCCATCCCTCTAAGCTCCATTCCATCTGTCTATTTAATTTTTCCATCCAAGCCATTTCCTTACCTACTTTAAAGATGGCACACAAATATCACTTTGTCCCAACTTCAATTGATAAGCACAAATAGTGCTCCAGGCTCAGTAGGAAACAGTTCTGTGATCGATTAGTGATGCCTGCACTGGGTATGGAGGTGTGTGACATATGAGCGCTGCGTATTTGTTATCCTTCATCTTGTCTGTCTGTCAATTCCTCCATCCATCCTTCCACCTGCTAGACTGTGTTGGGTACTGCATGTACCCAACAGAGAATAGAAAGGTGTAAGACATGGTTATTGCCCTCAAGGAGCTGCAATCTTGCTGGGAAGATAAGACACGTACAATTAGAGAACAATATAGAAGAGAGTGTAATTAAGTGATAAAGCCTATGGTTCAGGAGATAAGAGCCTGTGGAAGCTCTGGGATGGGCAAACAGGCTGGAGACAGCTTTGTGGAGGCGGTGGAATTTGAACTGGGTCTTGAAAGCCCATTAGGATTTGAGATGAAGGGATTCTCCAGTGAGAGGGAAGGGAGGTGAGAAGTGCCAAAGTGTAGAGGCAGTGAGTGGGCATGTGCAGAGGGAGAAACCACCATGACTGACCCATACGCTAGTAATTCCTTGCCTTTCTTTGGTGCTTTCACGCCCAAAGACTTCACAGCTTGTGTCACACCCATAAACCCCCATGAGGTAGGCACAATGCACCCAGTTTAAGAGACGGGAACCACGGAGTCACAGGTCTCGGTGCTAGTGCCATTAGGGATATTAGCATCTAGTGGACTTTAGTTGAACCCTTTCATTTTACAGAAGAATAAGAAACAAGTGCCTAGTGGGAAAAAGTGGGACCAGTTAGTAGCAGAGCTAGATCTGGAACCCAGCTCCTCTGCCTCCTGTGCTGGGTCTTCCAGCTGGACCATGAAAGCCCCGTGCAGAGAAAGGTCCCCATAGCTCCCAAAGACCCAGAAAGTTAACGGCTTCTTTCCTTTCCTGGTAGGAATTTGGTGCCTTGATGAGCAGTTACTCCCTCCCCCCGCCCCTGCCCACCTACCATGTTCTGCTGGACGGGGAGGGCCTGGGGCAGTCGCTGGGCAACTTCAAGGACGACCTGCTCAATGTATGCATGCGCCACGTTGAGAAGATGTGCAAGGGGGACCTGAGCCATAACTTCATCGAGAGGAGCCACATGGAGAATGGTGAGTCCCCTCTTGTGGGCAGGCCCCAAGGCCGTGGGTGTTTCCTCCCAGGTCAATTCCTGCTGCCTGGTGCAGGCCGACATCGAGCCAGCTGGCCCCTCACTGTTCCCAGCCCCCCATCCCACTTAAGGGCGTCTGGACTAGCATTCAGGGATGGTACCCCCCTCCCTTGAAGTTGCTGCCACAGTTATGCAGCTATTTACAAGGGGCCTCCAGGGCAGGAAGCATCCCAGGCACTGACCGCACAAATGTCCTCTCTGTGGGTTGTCCGTCAAACTCAGGGACTGGTTTCATTCAGCTCTGCGTCTGCTTGGCGGACCCAATCCAGCAGCTGTGTAGGTGCTGCAGCTTGTAAGGGCCAGACTCCAACCTGGTGGCTTTGCAGGTTCCAGTGCACATGACCTAGAACTGCATGTGTGCTTGGGGGGAGAACTTGCCTGTCACCACGGCCGTGCTCAGCAGTGTTGAACCCAGAGGTGGACTTGGCCTGGTGGCCCGGCTGGAGATGGTTGGGCCCAGCGTGTCTCCGTGACTCACCAGCTCCCCTCAAGTCAGCTTCTCTACTGAATCACTCTGTCCTCTGCAGAGGCGACTGAATCATCTCACAGCGTCCTAACATGAGAAACCGCCCCATTAAGTGCTTTTCCACCAGTCCCAGCCCAGTCCCTTTAGGGCCTGAAGCTGGACACTTTCCCCAAGCCCCACCCAGTGGCCCAGGCCTTGAGGTTGCAGCCTAACTAATGACTTCTAGCCCCAGCATCCTGAACGCAGCGACCCTGGTCTTTGGTCTCCGAAGGGAGCATGTGATTCTTTGAGGGATGAGAAGGGGGCGATAGTGTGCAGAAGGGCTGGGACTCAGGGGGCAGCGTCTGTATGTCTTGGGGATGGTGATGTCGCATAGTGTCCCCGTGAGATGTGAGGGACATTCAGTCACTCCTGAGGACAGATAAGCCATTTCAGCAAGACCATCATTGGGCTTCAAGTGGCACCTGGGTCCTGAAATCCTCCTAGTGACCATGGCGGCCATCCTGAGGGGACGGCTTACAGCGATTGGGTGCTCCCTGGACGCTGGCTTTGTGTGAAGGCCTCCCTTACATTATCTTAGTCTCCCTGTGGGTTGAATTGCACGTCACAGATGAGAAGGCTGAGGCGTAGAGAAGAAGCTTTGCAAAGGGCACACGGCTAAGCAGGGGGCGAGCTGGGTTTCACGGTCCGCTGTTCAACGCCTCCGCCCGGTGTCCTCTCATCTGAGAAGCAGCTGCTGCCGGTGGCCGTGCAGAGGAGCTGGGAGTGTGACGATCACGAGCCCTGGGGTACCCGCCTGGTACGGGAGCCCCTCCGCTGAGGCCTGGTCGGACAGATGAGGACAGCCCCGAGCGGGTTGGGGCGCCCACCCCTCCGCCTGCAGCCTGCCCACTGTGCCATCTCTAGGTCATGATAGTGCTGGCCACGGCCTCTGTGCAAGTGGGGCCCTGTGCCCTGTCCAATGTGTGCCGGGAAGCAGCTGCCAGGAGAGGATGGGTGCTGCTGATGTCAGCAGCCCTGCACCTGTGCCTGGGGCCCCGGGCCTCCATGTTGGCGTTCTGGCACTGCTGTGTGCTCGGGAGTGTGTCTGGCTGGAGGAGGTGGGGCGTGGGTGGCCGGTGAGTCAGACCCTGGAGTGACCGTCTTCTCTCCCTTGATTGCAGTCTGCCCACCAGACAGACCAGGGACTCAATCCCCACCATCAAAGGTGTGGGGTCTGAGACGCACCGGAGCATCTTCCTCCTGGGCTTGGTGGGGACGGGGCGGGGCCGACATCAAGAAGGGTTTCTATTTGTCGTGAAGTGCCTATTGCGTGCCAGGACCCTGCTTGGCACACGTGATGGAGATGAAGGATGAACATCCTCACTCCTGCTCTTGCCCGGGAGAGAGGGAGACGGAAGGGCAGAGGGCATGTAGGAGATGGGGGAGTAGCAGGAGAACGGACTGGGGCAGAGGGCAGCTGGGGAAAGGCGAACTTGTAGCCACAGATTTGTTTGGGTTCAAGGGGGTCTGCCGGTGGGTGTCAGGGGGAGTCAGCTAGAGTTAGCTACCCCTCCTGAGTAGCTCACTCTCCCCTGCACGGCTCCGCAGCTGGATCCCTGGCCGTGGAGGCCAATGCTGGGACTTCATTCCATCTCCTTCCTGGGCTGCCAGCAGTGGCTGAGACAGAGCCAGGAGACGGGAGTGAAGGCTCGAGCCCCACATCTGCCCTTATTGGCCATGTGACCTGGGGCAGTGGCTTCACTCGCCTCCTCAGTTTCCTTATCTGTCACCTGGGCATCTTCATATCAGCCCAAGGCTTGACGCACCATCAAACGAGATGAAACTCAGTAGCACCTTGTAAACTGCAAAGCGCCTTGCACACGTCTTCCTCATGGGGGCCAGTCCCAGGGAGGGTGGATGGCCCGCCACACAGACCCTCTCTCGCCCCCCAGGAGCTCAGGGCCGGAGGGGATGCTGGGCAGGGAGCCCCCTTCTCCAAGGTTGGGGACCTCGCCTCTCCCTGGGACAGAGGGGCTATAGGCTGCCTCGGCGACACCCTCAGTGGCTGAGTTCATCCCCCCCACCTGCCCCTCTGCTGACCCGACCTCTCTGCTTCCCAGGGGGTGACCAGCGCTACGTGAACAGCTACAATAACAGCTACACCAGCGAGTGGGGTGCTCCAGACACCGTGAAGAAGTACTCCATGTACCTCACATCCAAGGGTAAGTGAAGGGAGCAGATCCTCCGCTGAGGGGATGGTCCAGGAGAGACGCAGCCAGGTTCCCCTGGGGAGTGACCCTCGCGGACAGGCCTGGGAAGGTCCTGGTGCCTACCTGGTTCCCAGTGTAAGTAGCAGTACCTCCTCTCGCCCTCCGTCTGGCACCCACCCCTCAGCTTCCCTGCCCTGTGCCCACCCCTCCCACCCCCGCGCCTCCAGCCCACACCCTCCTTCTCTTTCCTTCCGGAGGGGCTCCTGGCTGCTGGCCTCAGCCACTCCCATCCACCGGGCTGAGCTGGGTTTTGCTTCTCCTGAGGTTTCTGTGGTCCTGAGGGAGGGCCTGCTTCTCCAGAGCCATCCCGCTTGTCCAGGCAGGGGGACTGATGGCTGCACTTTTAAATTCCTCACCACCCCCCCATGCATGCCAGCCCCTCAGCCCTCCTTCCCAGGCCCTGGCGAGGTGCCGCCTGAGGGGCGGCAGCCCAGCTGGGCGTGGGTAGAGACCAGCGCCTGGCTGTCCTTGCCCTGTGGTAGCCCATTACATTCTTTGGCACCAGCAACAAACCACAACGATGCCCGTGACGTAAGGGTGGGTGTGCCCGGTGGACAGAGGGGTGTGTGCATGTGTGTGTGTTGTGAGGGGCCGGGGTCAGGACAGGAGAGGGTGTGCAGAGAAGGGGGAGAAAGGAGACGTGGGGAAGACGCCAGGGCCTGGAGCGGGGAGCCTCGAGGCCCTGGGCACTGATCCACATGCCTCAGACACGCGCACACACACCGACCCGGTGGGAGGGGCCCAGGGGAGATGAGCTCAGCAGAGAGGAACCTTGGCCGCCCCACCCAACTTGAAAACAACACCTGGGCTTCCGGCAAGGAAGCTGGACCTGAGTACCCGGACCTATGTTCCTGGTGGGGGCCCGGGCCCGGCGGGTCCTGCTCGCTTCCCTCCCCCGGGGCGCTCTCCTTTGGGTCTAGTCCTGTGAGAGGGTAAGCTGCGTTAACCAGCCCCATTCCAGCATTACTGGCCCTGACCCAGACCCTTCTGGCTCCCCAGCTTCTGAGGATCAGACCCTGGGGTGGTATCAAGTCCCCCGACTGGCCCCTGCTTGGCTGGCCTGCTCTGTAGAAGGCGGAGGGGAGCGGAGCAATAATGGGGGATTGAGGAAAGAGCATGGACCCGCCCAGATGTCACCCGAGAGCCCGGGCCTGGTGACCTTGGGCTGGTCACTGCCCCCTCAGTATCCTCATCTGAGAAGAAGGAGCTTGGACTCAACTGTTAGGAGACCTTCCAGCTCTATTACCGTGAGTCAGGCTGTGACATTTGTAGGGAGAAGAAACAGATTCCTCCAGTGTCTCTGCCCCTGCACTGGGGACCGGAGGGAGGAAACCTGGGAGCCCCGGGCTCAGGGTAGAGGCAGGGGAGGGGCCGAGGGAGTCAGCAAGGAGATCAAGAAGCAAGGCCACCAAGGGACAGTGGCCTGAGTCTGGGAGCTTTGGGGCAGTGGGACTGGGCGGTGAGACTTCCAGGAGAGATTAGTTTCCAGGCTCCCTGCAAGAGGGGCCAGGGGCTCGGTAGAGAGGACGTGGCTGTGATGGACAGAGGGCGCAGGCGAGAGGGATGCACTGCAGGGGTGCGGGTTTAGAGAAGGACCAGCTGGTGCTCGGCCAGAACGGGAGTGGGGCTGGTTAGGCGGGAGGGCAGAAGCCGATGGAGGACTCTGACCCACGCAGACACACGTGGGGAACGCGTTGTCTGCATCTGTGAAGCAGCCGCGTGTGGAGCCCGTTCTTGCCTTCCTCCCAAGACTGTGTGGAGCCCGAATGGGGGAGGGAGGGAAACACCTGTGCCATGTAGAGCTCACCCCTGGGGAAAGCATCCCTGTAGTGGGGGAGGTATTTTTGGCACAAGCTCATCAGGCCCCTGCAGGTGGCCGCCCTCATTCGGTCAAGGGCCCTACACCTCTGCCCCACGGTGGCCGTGGCCCAACTTCCTCATGGGCACCCCATTTCCCAGTCTCTGGGGTCTCAGTCACACAGGGCCTGGCTCAGGAAGGCTCTGGTGACCCTCAAAGCCCCTAATTAGGGCAACCATACATCTAGGACTCTCCAGGTTTACGCCTGGTACTCTCAGCATGACTATTCATAGCGCCCTTTCACGCTCAGAACCATTCTGATTGGAAGGGTAACTTACGTGGTCACCTTATCCTAGACCCAAGGGAGCTATCTTGGTGGGGGAACAGGCCCTGGCACAGGCAGAGGCCGCTGTCTGGGGGCAAGGAATCCTGCAGTACACCCCTCAGGTCAGAGCCACAGGCCCCCGACTGAGCCAGGTCCCCCTTTCTGTGATGACAGCCCCTCCTCGTGTGCTTCACAGGTGGGTCCAGGACGTCGTACCAGCCGGTGTCCCCCAGCCGCCTCTCCAAGGACAAGACCTTCAACAATCTGTATGGCACCAAAGGTAGGAGGTGGCTCGGCTGGGGGGTGGGCAGGGCCTGTGTGGAGGCCACACAGGAGGGGCTGTGGGCTGGCTCATGGGCAGGGGGCCTGGGCTCCCCACGTGAGGTGAATGTGGGGAGCTGGAGTGGGGTTGGGGACCCAGAGACGCTTGACGAGGGGTCCTAGTGGGCTTAGGGCGTGTGCGCATGTATGCGCGTGTACGGGCGTGTGTGTGCGTGTGTACGCGCGTGTGTGACGTCGTCAGGCTGAGGAAAGGCAGCCGGGCACCTCGGCATCCCTGGAAATGCCTGAGTCCATAGGATCTTCTCCCTGAAGTCTGAGTCAGGGGGCAGTGAACACCGGGGTCAGGTGTGGGGACTTCCCTCGGCGGATGTCGGGGCAGGGGCCCACAGAGGACCTCTCCTGATGTGTGTACTCCTGGGTCGGAAAGCCACAGAGTGGTTAAGACAGACTAGGGGAGCAGGAAACGGGAAGTCAGGCATGCTATGAAATGGGCCATCCCTGGAAACCCAGGAGGTGTTGTTGCCAGGGAGGTGTGTGGGTGACTCGTCCTCAAGACCCGGGAGGGGTGGGATGGGGGTGGAGACACAGCTTCCCCAGGGAGAGCTGCTGAGCGCAGGGTCCCCTCTGCCCACAGCGCTGAAGGCACCGCTGCGCCGAGGGCAGGGCCGAGCTTCGATGAGCCCAGCTTCTGGGGGCTCCTGCCGGGGGGGGGTGCCACATGTTGTGGGGGGGAGGGGACCGGGCCAGCTCTGCCAGAGCCCCCCTCGGACACAGCACCGGGACGTCTGAAGAGACGTGGAAGGGAGTCGGGGCTTGGTAGTGAGGACGAGGCCCCCGGAGATCTGGAAGGTCAGGGGCACCGTGGGCAGGGCCGTGCCCAGGCCTCTAGGTGCAGGACTGGGTTCACCACCAAGCACAGGAGACTGTGAGCTCCGTGAGGGCAGACGCTGGGTCTGCCCTGTTCCCCGCTGAGACCCCAGGGTCCAGGAGAAGGCGGGGCTCAGCAAACATTTGTTGAATGAGAAGAAGAGGGGACCAATGAATGGGCGAAGGAAAGGGCAAGGCGGATGGCCCCTTGGAGCCTTGGCAGGCGCACTCAGTGAGGGCCTTGCTGCAGACTCTGCCCGAGGTCCCTGTGGGAGGGGGTCCACGACGGGGCAGGCCACCCGCCCCAGCCCCACGCGACCGCCGACCCGGCTCCACCCCGCAGGCAGGAGCAGGAGAAAATCGCCAGGGCTGGTGGGCTCCACTGCGGAGTGAGCTCAACCCGGGGGGGGTCCCCCACGCTCCGGGCTGCTGAGAGGGTGCGCTGCCCACAGGGGCTCTTGAAGGCCCTCGCGGTGCCCCTGTTGTCCCTGCCACACCGTCCCCACGGCCTCTTTTCTGTCCACCTGCAAACGGACACTTGCAGCCTGTTCAACCTGACAAACAGAATTTCAGGACTTGTGTCGGCTGCTTCCGCCTCCGATTTTAGCCTGTGTTTGTATTTATTCGCTCCTTTACTCATTTGTCCATCCATCCGCTGTACAATGAGCACCTTCCAGGAAGCAGGCTGGGTGCCAGGCCCTGGGTGTGATGCTGGGCCAGATGCCCCCTCGGAGCCCAGTGGGGGACGTGGACCATTAAACGTGGAGTTACAATGCGATACGGGGCATGGGGCTGAGACACAAGCAGACTTGTGTCTCAGGGGAGGTGACACGGAAGCTGACACCTGAATTTGCTAAGCATGGGGGAGCAGGTGGGCTATTCTAGGCAGAGGATCTGGCCTGTGCAAAGAGCCTGGGGCAAGCGAGAGCCTGGTGTGTGTCAAGCGCTCAGAGTGCAGCCTGGTTGGAACGTTGAGTGATGGAGGCCCAACTCCAGGCGAAGGCAGAAAGTGGAGACCGTGGGGAGTGGGGAGGGCCTCATGAAAGAGCTGAGGACCGTGCTGAGGACTTTGTACCTTAATCTGAGGGCAGCGGGCTGTTAGGTAGGGCAAAGACCAGGCAACACTTGATAGTTGAGAAGGACAACTTGATGGCAGGAAGGATTGGCCAGAAGTGTGACGGGGGCCCAGCAGTATCCTGGCTGGAGACGTGCAGGGGCTGGAGAGATTCACAGAAATGGCCACGTCCCGGCCTCCGTCCCCCACGCTAAGCTGTCCAGGGCTGATGCCTCTTCCTTTCCCCACCAGGTAACTACACCTCCCGGGCCTGGGAATACGCCTCCCCCGTCCAGAGCTCCGATGACCTCCCTGCCGTGCAAGGCAGCTCTTCCTTCTCCCTGAAAGGTGAGCCCACCCCATCCAGAGTGCCTTGGACTCTACTCACAAGCTCTTACCTTGTAAGGATCAGAGCCCTGCCTCCTCGTCTCTGCTGTCAGGAGGGCTGGGCCACCACACGCCAGTCCCTCAGGATGTGCTATGATACAGGCCTCGGTGTCAGGGAGGTGCGGACACACGACACCCTCTACACCCTCCACGCCAGGCATCCCCAGGGTGCTTCCATCAGGCACCGAATCTTCCTACTGCAGAACGTCTGTTTAACTCAGTCACCCAGTGAGTCCCAGCCTTGGTTGACTCTAGAACCCTGTGACCACATAGCACCTGTGAGCATCCCATGGAGCCGGAGTCCTGCCGAGTCCCTGCTGGGGGAGGCAGATGAGATGATCTCTAAGGCCTCCCAAGTCTGATTCTGCCCCCCAGAGCTCTTTGACAAGGCCGAGCAGCCGATGCCTCCTGTCCCCTGGGGATGGGGTCACCCTGAGGGGCAGGCCTGAGCCAGGCCCCAGCTCACAGTGGGGCCCGCGGCCCTCCCATCTCTTCTGAAAGGTGCATGGGGCAGCTATGGTGGGCTGAGGTGGGAGCAGGCCTTGTCTGCCTTCTGGCTTGGAGACATCTGGCCTGGGAGACAGGATAAGCAGTTTGGGTGAGCTCAGGTGGAGGGGGTGGGAAAGGGGCAGGCGGACCTCCAGGCAGTGGCCTCGGATGGTGGCTTTATCATCCAGCATTCCCTTCTGGGCTGAATCCCAGCCTATACCCAGGGCTGGGATTCTTGGATCTACCAGCAAGGAGATATGACTAGAGGATCCCAGCCTGCAGGACTCCCAGGCCTGGGGAGTTCTGGGACTCGCCTTGGCCTGTCTGGCTTCCAACAGATCATCCCTGCTCTCTGGTCAAGCTTGGATCAAAGGCCACCCGGCAGGGAACACAGCCACCCTTAGGTGTGATTTGGAGCTCTCACGCTCCCTAGCATCTCCCCGTTGGCCTGCAGTCTCCCCAGGCGAAGGCCTTGTCCTAGGAGAGCCTCTCCTCAAAAACACCAGGACCTCGGGACACCTGTTGTCACCTTCATGCAGATCAGCTCCCCAGATCTGCTGGGAATGGCCTGTATGGGGGTTCTGGGCAGGGGCTGCCTGCCTGGGAGGACTGACCCCACCTACTCTGGGGCGGGGGGAGGCAGGGAGTACACTCAGGCTGCCAGGGAGGACTGAGTGAGGGCTTTGAGAGCGGCCGTGCCCATGGGACGTGTGACTCCCTCTGGCCCCTCCTGGGACCAGTACTAATGGCTCTCTCTCCCGGCAGGCACTGGAAAAGTCCCCTATCAGTTCACCACCTTGGGACAGGCTACCACAGAGTTTTCCAAACCACTGGACAGCAGTGGGCTGTTTAAATATCATCCTGGTACCTGCCTGTTTTACACCCCCCCACCACCTTTTCCCTCCCACAGCAGGGCAAATGGGACACCCTATGGGGCTCTCTGCCACTTCTAGGGTATCCTGGTCCCTCCTCCCCAGAGCCCCCTGGAAGAGGATGCATGCCCCTCACCCCCTGCCATCCCTAGCCCACCTGCCCCTGGATGCTGCCTGCTATACAGGCTGGTCTCCTAGACCACAGCCCTGCCGCATCCCCGTCCCCACTTCTCTCATGGCTGGCTTGGGATTTTCTTTCTGGGAACTGAGAAGTGAGACCTGAATTCCCCCCTCTCAACCTCCCACTCAGGACCTGAGGAACCCTCTCTTTCCAAGGCTGCCCCCATTCCCAGATGCAGGGAGACAGCCGGGTTCTCTGCTCTATTTCCACCCCCTTGCCAACCCGGGGAAGGGCCGGCCTCGCCGGCAGCCTGGCAGTGCTACAGGTGGTTTCTGGGCCTGACCAGCTCCTCCGCCTTTGAGCAGGCCAGCCTGCCCAGGGCTCCAGCCTGCCCCTGCCAAGGACAGACCCTGTTTATTTCTTGAGCTCCTCCACGGCCGGGGCACAGCCTGTTCCTTGCCAGGCACCACCGCCAGTCCCTGCAGGCTGAGGGCTGACACTGAGAGCACTTTTCACAGGTCTGTGGACTGGAGCTCCTTACAGACCCGCTGGGCTGAGGGGGAGGGCTGGGGAGGTGGGCTTGGGCAGTGCTGCCCCGGACCAGCGCCTCGAGGACCCCAGGCCCAGATGACGCCCATGTGCTCCAGGCCCCCTCGGGCTCGCTGTTTTAACCCTGGACCGCAGCCACATGGCTGCCCCTCTCTGGGCCCCAGCCTCCTGCTTGTGAAGCAGGGAAGGGGGAGCCAAACTAGGCAGACAGAACGCGAGGATGGGTTTTGGAGTCCAGCAAACCTGGGTTCTAATACTGACCATTGATTATTAGCTGTGCAGCTCAGGGCAACAGAAACAGGGAAGACCTATGCGAGTCCCAGCACAGCGCCTGGCACGAGTGCAGCCAATACACGGGGAGCCTCGTGCACACAGTCGGCAGGGGTGGGAGGAGTTGGGATGAGTGCCTAATGGTGGAAATCCTGGCAGGTCGTGCTCATAGAGTGGCTTCCCTGGGCTTTGGGGAGGGGAGGGGTCTGTGGGGTGAGCCTTCAGGGTGGGTGGGGGAAATCCCAGCAAGTGGTGGGATCCTGACCTGGATTTGGGGTGACACTCCCCTGCCGCCTGGCCCAGCCCACCTGGCCCATTCCTCCTCCTTCTGTCTGCCTTGGTGCCCCCTCCCTTTGGCCCAGGATTTCCCATGGCAACCCTCCTGGCTCCTGCATGCCTCCTCAGGGTTGGCTGCACTTGGTCATGGGCTGGATGGCGCTTGGCAGTCACTTTGGAGATGGTGTCTGTGCTGCTCTGGCCCTGGGCCCCTGACCGACAGCCCATGCTCCCTCTGACCAGAGCCTCTTGTCTCCCCAGGCTATCCTTCCATGCTCAGGAGCCAGAGCCCCAAGGCCCAGCCCCAGACTTGGAAATCCAGCAAGCAGAATTATCCGGTGAGTGAGGAGAGCCTGCCGGGGCATGAGCATATGCAGAACGGGCACTGAACGGGGCTCCCAGGAGCAGCTGGTCGGGGCCTGTGGGAGGACGGTGACGTCTCTGGGCCATGGGATGGAGGTGGCAGTGGCCTGAATACCTGCGTGCAGCAAAGGGTAGTAAAGAAAGACCCAGGGCTAATAGGCAGGGGGCCTGGGTAAGGATATACTTTTTGGGCCTCGGTTTTCTAATCTGTAAAGTGGGCGGCCCAGGATTCTTTTATGTGCAAATGGTTGTTTGCTGCCTATGCTTGTTGAATGGTGGCCAAAATGCTGAGTCCAGGGGACGGGCATCCTTGAGATGAGTCTCGCTTCCCTGGCGGCCAGCTCTGACAGCAGAGAAGCCTTTGGGCTGATAGCGTGGGTAAGGCAGAGGCTGCAAAGTTAGGAATAGATATATTTAGGGTTCGATAGCTAATGACCCTGAGCTGGGGCATCAAAGAGCAGCACGAGAGGAAGTGTGGTCTTGGGGTCCAGCCACCTGCTGACTGGGGTCCTGAGTGAGTCAGAGCCCTCTCTGGGACTCTATAATGCGGTGCTGAGATGGGGTTGGACTCTAATACCTGTAGACCCGACATGCCTGAGCCCTGCCCGAGACCTCAGCGATCAGGGGCTGTCCTTCATATGCTGTGCTTTCACTTCCCCGCACGCTCTCCTCCAAGGCCCATGCCAGGCCCTGCTGAAGGGGTCGGCCAGCTGCCTTGGGATGGGGGTGGCATCAGCTGGGCCCAGGGGCTGGTGCCCCCCGCTCCCTTCTGTCTTTGCATTTGGAGGTCAGAGCATGGAGAGGTGATTTGCTTCAGGCCACAAAGAGTGACTGGGGCTGGTTTGATTGGAGAGAATCTTTAATTTGCTGGCGATGGAGCTAAGTGATGGTGTGTGTAATCTGAGTCAGGTCCAGGCCCACCGCAACAGCAGGGCTGCAAAAAGCAGATATGGAGAGAAAAAGGAAGCTTTCTCTTCCTGGACTCGGTCCTTCTCCTCCCTCCCACTACTCTCCCTCCCTCCCAGAGCTCTGATCCCAGCAGAGACGGTTCATCATCACCTTGAGATGCCTGGCAGGGCGGGGTTCTGGGGTCCCCAGCTGGCACCCAGCACTCGGGGAATGGAGGCAGGTGCTAGTGTAGGAAGAGGCTGGCCTGGGGTCTGGCCCCAGTCCTCTCACCAGCTTGCCACGCAAGTCATTCTTCCCCTGTGCCTCAGTCTCCCCATCTGTAACATAAGGTAGATGGCCTGGATGCTTTCATAGCTCTTCCAACTTTCATGTGCTGTGACCCTGAGCCAGGGAGGGAATGGGGCAGGGGATGGGGGTGTGTGTGTGCAGGGAGCACCCTGCCCAGGTGCTCTCTTTGTGCCCGCCTACCACCCTGGACTCTTGACAAGACAGCACCATTCACTGACCTGTGATCTATTTGATTGACCCAGCCTTCCTGTAAGAAAGGCTTCAGCCATTTCTGGGCCTATTCACTTTGCCTTACTGACTCCTTTGGGGTCCAGGCTGGCACCTGGGGATTAGGAGACCTGGTCCAGGCCCTGCTCTGCCACTGAGTAACTTTGGCTATGTCTTTCCCCGCCCTGGGTCTCCATCTCTTCCGTTGTTTAATAAGTGTTTTAACCAAGGCCTGAGCTAAGTTCCCTCAGCCCCCGCATTCCACAGGCCCCCAGTCCTGCTGTGGACCAGATGTAGGCAAGGAGCTACTGTAGATACAGGTTTCCAGGCAGGCAGGGCCAGGGCAGGGGCTGGGATCACCCTTGGGGTCTCCTGTACTGGGGTCATTGAGGTGTGAGGCGGGCCCAGGCTCTGACCCAGCTCAAGGGCAAAGCCACTTCTGGAGGCCGTCTAGGGGCCAAGGGTGCTCGCAGGGGCAAGCAGCGGCTAAAATGTGCTCTTCATTGCAGGCTGGAGGGCGATTTCTCAGGGCCCTGATGAAGTGATTGGGAAGAGGAGGGAGTGCTGATTTTGTGAAATAGCTGCGGGATATAACACACAGGCTGGCAAGAAAGTTGTTGCTGGCTCTGTCCTGAGAGATGCGCCCTGAATCCCTATGAGGGTTCCGGGATGAGAGAGGCGGAAGGTCTGGGATGGGAGGCTCCCAGTAGGTGTTGGGCTGGGGTGGTGGTTTGCCCTCTCTGTACCCCTTCTGTCAGGGAGAATTATGCAGAGAGAGCAGAGACCAAGTCTTGAGACTCAGAAGAGGTGCATTGACACGGGTGGGGCTGGGGGTTGGGCTCTGGAGCCAGGTTGCTGGGTCTCAAATCCCAGCTCCTCTGCTTGCCAGCTGGGTGACCTTGGGCAAGTTGCTTAGCCTCTCTGTGCCTTGGTTTGTTCATGTATAAAATGGGTATGATAAGAGTAACCCACTTAATTGGGTAGCTGTGAAAATTCACTGAGTCCATCTATGGAAAGCCCTCATACCAGTTTTGTAGAGTAGAGAACACCGTATTAACGGGAGCTACGCTGGTGCTGGGTGGGGCTTTCTGGGAGTGGAGAGACCAGTTGACCAGGCTGAAGTTCAAGCTCACCAGTCGACTGATGGAGTGAATTCTAATTAGGATGTGAACCCAGAGACTCTGATAATACTGGGGCCCAACTCCAGTCCCAGGGTAGATGGAGCTTGTGGGTTAGGCCACAGGCCCCTAGAATTATCGGGGTTCAGACCACTGCTGCTTCCTGGCGGAGGTTAGGGGGTGGGCATCTGGCTGGTGAGCTCGAGTGCCCTCCGACCTCCCTAACGACTCCTGTTTCCCCCGCAGTCGCACTACCGGCCCTTCTGCGTCAACAAAGGCAATGAGATCAGGTCCAGCGAGGCCCCATGAGTGCCAGGCCGGCGGGAACGAGGGGCCACCACCCCTGCCCGCCCCAGCGGCCCTGCTGCTCTTGCTGTTCTGCTCATCTGGGTGGGAGGGGGCCCGGCCCTCCCCCTGCCCCGCCCCGCCCTCCCCTGCTCTCTCAGGGCCGCCTGGCCTCCCCCTCCTCCCCATCAGCCAGCTCCATCCAGGCCCCCTCCTGCTCTGTGACTAAGGATCACCATCTTTCCTGTGCTCAGAGGCCAACCCTCATGCGGGTGAGAGATAAGGCTTTTCCCCCCTGACGCGCCACATTCCCCCTTTTGGGTGGGATCCTTGGGGCCGGTAGTGGGTGCCCACATCGTACCAGCCTGCTTCCCCGGCCCAGGCCCCTGCTGTCTTTCAGGCCTGTTGGCCATTTCTCTCCAAGGCCCCTTACCCCGTGATGATGTCAGTAGGTGCCTGGCCATGACAGCTGCCCATCTCCCACCCACACGGGCCCACTTCTTCCCAGCAGCCTGGCCCCCTAGGAGAAGACTGGCCCCATGTGCCCTGCTCTGATCCTACCTACCCAAGCTCAGCCTGGCGGGGCCTGCAGCCCTCGGCCACCACAGAGGAAGAGCTCTCAGTGTCTTGGCATCACCCTGCCCGGCCTTGGGTCTCCCCACATCCACCGCGAATCTGTGGTCCCTGAGGACGGGCTCTCCTGGCTTGGCAGGATAATCTTCACCAAGATATTCCTTTCTTCTACCTGCTGAGATAAGCGGTTCCCTTGATGTGATACACTCCACCCGTGAAAATAGCTACCAGCCCAGCTGCTCCAAGGGAAATGTTCCATTGGTTTCATAACTGTGTTTCTCCCCGACAATGGGAAGTGAGCAGGCTGGCGAAAGTGTGGCTGGGCTGGTAGCCCCGGATGCTTCTTTACAATGTGCCTTACACCCTGCCTGCACCTCCATCTACTGCCCCCACTAGGGTCTCCCTTTTCCCTCTGACTACCCTCCATGTTACATGTTGTCATGGGGCCCAGGGCCTTGAGATGAGCTCACACCAGCAGCACAAAGGTGGGGTCATCCCTCTTCTCGCTGTCCCCCTCCCAAGGGCCTATGGGGGCTACGGGGAGGGGGGCCAGCTGGCAGGGGTGGGAGAGGGAGGGAGGGATGGGGGAGGGAGGGAGGGAGACATTCAGCTTGGGCTTTCCCTTCCTGAATAAACCACTGATCACTCACTTCTTTGTACTGAACAAGCATTTCCCTGAGGGTCACCAGAGGGGCTGGCTGCAGTTCTTCTGAACACACTTTTTCCACCTCTGATGAGTATGTTGTCATCTCCCCTCTTTCCTCCAGAAGACGTGGTTCCTTTGGGTCTCCCTCCCACCCCTCCCCACACCTACCTGAGTCCCTAGTGGGCAGTGCAGGACACTGGACCTTTCTGAAGCGGCCTCGGTTAACAGTGAGCAGAAGGGAGGATGGTGCAGGTGGGGTCCGGGGGATCACCTGAATACCCCGATGGCTGTGAGCTCAGAGACCCTGGCCAGCCTACCTCAGAGTCCCCAGAGGGGAGCCGGGCCCAGGAGTGGCTACCCACAGGCTGGGGTGGAGGCCAAGCAGAGTCTTCAGACCTGAGAGCCTTCTTAGTAGGGGGAGGGCTTCCTGGGCAGGGGAGCCCACAGCTGAGGCCTGGCAGGGGAGCCCCGCTCCCGAGGGCAGCGCCATCCTGAATTTGGGCCATGGGGAAAGGAAATGAGGCCTTCCAGTCCCTGGGAACCCAGAGAGGCCTGGAGAGGCAGTCAGGGAAGTCTCCCTGGAAGAGGCAAGCAAAACAGAAGGATGCATGACTTGGGAGGGAGGGAAATAGGGTGCAAGAAAATTACACCCCTGCCCCAGTATGGCTGGGACGCACCCCCCCCAGGCCCTTCCATTCTCATGTCCTTCTTTGCTCCCCACCAGGGGCCAAATGATCCCAGGGGAGCAGCCCCACGCACCTCAGTAAAAGAACCTCAGTGAGCTCACTGATGGTCCATCGTGGAGGGGCAACACCCTCCTCTTCCCCTCCCTACGCTGCTGGGCCAGGCAGCTTTGGGATGCCAGCCAGCAGCCAGATTTCCCAGAAGGGGGCTCCTGGGAATCAGGAGAGATAGATAAGAGGATGACCGGGAGGAAAGAGAGGAAGGAAGGAAGGGAAGGTGAAGGGAGAACCTTCTGCCATCATCAGGAAGCAGAGCCGACTGTGCGTGGGACGCTCTGCCACCTTGGTGCCCTCCCTTGAGGTCTGGGAGCAGTGTCCTCGGCCTTGGCTGTGCTCCCCACAGCCCTGGGTGCTGGTTCCATGAGCAATGCCCTCTGAGGAGTGTTCCCCTCCCAGCAGGTCCATCTCAGTGGCACCCAGTGCCCCGTGGCCTCCCCTACCTTCTTTAGGACCTGCAGTCCCTGTGGCTGTCTTGGTGAAGAGGGCCACTGCCCCCGCCCCCAGGCTCCAGGGGCTCCCAGATGCTCTGAGAAAGGGCCTGTCTGCCCACATTTTGGGCCCTTCCCCAAGCCCGCCAGCTCGAGGAGGGGAAATGCACCACGGTCCTGCTGAATTCTCTGGGCTGAGAGCCATGGGGGCGGCTGGCCCCTGCCTGTCTGAGGCCTGGGCCTCCCCAGGAGCGGCCACCTGCAGCCTGGAGGCCCTGGGCCCTCTGCTGGGACCTGGGTGGGGACGTCCCCCAAGCACAGTGCTCCCACATCCATCCCCACCAGTTCCATTACTGCCAGAGCCGTGATTATAAAGCAATCAAGGGAATACTTTCTTCCCACTTCTTAGAAAGCCTCCCTCCTCAGCGTGAATGAAAACATTGGGACTATCGCAGGCCCCACGTGGCTCAGGGAATGGGAGGGGACATGTCCTTCCCCAGAACGGGAGAGAAAGGAGAGAAGCAAGACTCCATTTCTATTCTAGTTTCTCTCAGATCCATGCTCCCCTGTGCCCTGTCCTCACAAGCTCTGTGCCTTAGGCGATTCCAGGGGTGCTGTGGGTAGCCTGCCGGCACAGGGCGGAGGACCCATGGGGTCTGAGCTGGAGGAGGCAGTGCGGCAGAGCTGGGGCTCAGCAGGGAGCTGGGCCAAGTCGTTGGGATTTCTTTTCCTGACTCCCTCACTTCGGGCTGTGTGATCTGCTTGCCCTCTCTGGTCCCGACCTTCCCCATCTAAAAACTGAGGTGTTTTCACTGGATCGTTCCTGGGGTCCTTTCCCAGCTCTGTGCAGCAAAGATCATAGCGTGAGTGGTTGGATGGAAGGGACTGGAGAATGGAGCTTGGTACCAGGTTAGGGCTCTGATCAGGACCTGGTCGAGAGCCAGGTGGATTGGACTCCTGACTCCCTACGCCTCCCCTTACCCACCCGGCTGCCCCACCTCACCTTTAGACCCCGACAGTATGGGGCTTGGGCCTTCCCTGAGGAGATGCCTTTCCTGGTCAGGAGCGGGGAGGTGGGGGCCTCAGAAGCGTGGAGCTCTGCTCTGGACCTGCATCTTCAGGACCCACTGGAATATGGACTCCGTGATATCAGGGGTTACTCTGTTTTGTTCTCCTAGAGGAAAGTGGGCATGTGGACAGGACTTGGAGGTGGAGAAGCATCTATCTGGGGGGAGGGGGTGGCAGCGGGGAGATGAAAGAAAAAAAATAGGGGAGTTGGGGAGAGGTCCAGTGAGGGGCTATCTGGGACATTCCATCGGGTGGGGAACCGAAACGTGGGCTTCGGAGTTTGGAGTACAGAGTCTGGAGCCAGACTGCCTGAGCGAGTCCCGGCTGTACTGCTCAGCAGCTGTGTCACCTTGGTGAGCTCCCTGGCCTCTAGGAGCGTAAATTCCGTGAAGGCATCGGACAGGATTGTTGGGAATGTGTGAAAAGCAGCTGGCACAGCAAGCGCCCAATAATTGATACACGATAATACGACTGTTGTGAAATCAACATCCAAACCCGAGAGCAAGCTCGGGTTTCTGGTCCTTCCAACCTTCTGCAACTGGACAGGGGCTACTGGCAGGTGCTGGGCAGTTTCTGGTCTCCTGACCAGCCCCAGGGCTCCCTGCAGTTCTGAGATATGGCCAGCAGGTGGCAGCATTTCACCACAAGTTAATGGGCACTAAGCCTCCCTCCCCTAGCCCTGCAGTCAGGAACAGCCCCTCAAAGGGAGCCCCTTTCTTCCCTCTTTCTGCATTAGCTAGATAGACCCTGAGGTCCTAGGCTGTGGAATGCATCACGACAGCTGAGCAGGAAGGAGGGGCTTGCTGTTCACCCCATCAAACCCTGTCCAGCCTGGCATGAAGGTTGCAGCGTGGTGCACGGGGAGGGTCCCCTCCACATGGGCACTGCTGCCCTTGCACTGTCTTTGCGGGCCTGAGGAAGGGGGCTGGGTGGGCTGGTCAGGGTCACTTCTGCAGCCCCCGAAGGCGGGACTCTGTACAAGGCAGACCCCCAAGTGAAGTGCGAGATGGAAAGTCAGAGCCCTTGAAATCCAAAGTGAGAAAAAAACGAGGGGCTGCCAACTGCAGAGCCCACTGATGTCTGTCATCCTCAGACTTCCTGCCCACATGGAATGGGGGGGATCTTGTACATTCCTCCTGATCAACTATGTGGGGAGGGCAGAGGCCTCAGGAATAACTCTGGGGAGGGGTGGCAGCTTGGAGGCAAAGATGTGGGCTGAGTTCCTACCCTGTCCTCGTCTTCTCACCAAACCCTCACATCACCTCCCGGGAGTGACCCAGGCAGGTTTACCTTTCTGAGTGTTGACTATTAAGTTTGAAAATGAACTGTTGTCCAGGCACACGATCAAGAGAGATAAACGCTAATTGCTGGATGGGTGTGCTAACTCCTGGCTTCTAATTCGTCACCTTGCCTAGGCTGAAGCTGAGAGAGGCAAGGGAAGGAGGAGGCGCTGGGGCCAGGACCCTGGGAGCCACTAGACCCTCTTGCAAGAGGATGTGGGTGAGTGAGCCAGGACTCCCTCCCCAGGGGATGAGAAAGATGCCCTGTGTCCCTGAGCCTCTCCAGGGAGGACAAGTAGCCAGGTGAGGGAGGGGGAGGTCTTCGGCGAGCTCATGCTTATTAGGAAATTAATCCCAAGTAGACTGATAATTTGTTTCCCCAGTGATCTTGCGGTTGGCCTTGGGGAGCAAACTATTTCTCTGAGGTTGGTTGCCTCCTCATGTTAAGACGCTCAGTGGGCTGCAAAACCCATGATTGATTGGCAACTTGCTGAAGGCGGATCTGGCAGTGGAAGGTGTGGGACTCACGATTATTCCTCGAGAGGTGAGGTTGTGGGTCTTTGGTGGCTTAGGTGGGGACCTGCCTAGAGTAGGATCTGGACTAGATGACCTGGCGCAGATCCAGGTGAGAGCAGAGGGGCGGGAACGAGGATTCGTGTGGCAGCAGCAGGACCGGTGGGAGCTCCTTCGCTCATTCCCAGGATCCGTGGCATCTCAAGATCCTGGCCCTTAGTTTTCTCATCTGTGAAATGGGGCTAGTAATCACAACCACCTGTGTGTTTTGTGAGAATTAAATGAAAGGAAGTAAGTAAAGCGTTGCCACAGTTCCTGGCACCTTATCCCTCGAGAAATAAATGTTCAGTGAGTGGGTGTCAGGCTTCGCTTTCTGACCCTGCTTTTGCTGCTGCTGGCGGCAGAATCCAACCTCACTATTCCAGGGGAGGGGCTGCCCATCCCTTAAGACAACCCACTCTGGTTTCTGGGGACGAGATGAGTCTGGGCCCCTCCTTCCCCGCCTGGGCATGCAGCCACGGGTCCTCTGGCTGCATCTGGCAGGGAAGGCAACCGCGCACGGGAAGGATGGAGGCTAGTGCGTCTCCTCCCAGCATGTGGGGCTGGCCGCTACATGCATGAGTGGCCGGGGTAATTAATTTACACATTTCATCCTGCTTAAACTAATAAGCTTCTATATCCTCCTTCTCCACTGAGCCTAAGCCTGAGCCTTCATGCTGGGCTGTCATCCTGGGCCCAGGGAAGCTGTCACATTCCCCACTGCCGTCCCCTGGGCTGGGCCCAAGGCTTGGAGGCCTAGTGTAGGGAGGATAACGTGTGTCCTATTCTGTTCCGTTAAGAAAGGGAGAGACGCATGTGCGTGTTTGCTTGCGGGATAAAGCCTGGATGGGTACCCGGGAGACTGGCTGCCCCCAGGGAGGAGCTGGGCTGCGGGGCAGGCGGAGGGAGACTTTCACCCTTATCCTTCTGTACCTCTTGAGTCTCGAGCACTGTAAATCGTCACATATTCAAAAAGCGTCAGCTGTTCGACAACAAATACAAATGTAATGTAAAAGCCCCGTTTGTCTCCAGCATGTTTTACGGATACTCTGGTGTGCCTGGTGGTGAGGCTGCGGGAGGGTAAGTCATGACGACCCCTTCAAAGAAGGGGTGGGGAGTGAGGAAAGTCCTGGATGATAATGACTGTGGTGAATGGAATGCCTGAAAGCCCTCGGGCTCATGGACGAACCCCAGTGGGTAATTCAGGAGCTGCCTGGAGGAGGGGGTCTTGGGCCATTTTGAAGGTAGTGTAGGAGTCCACCAGATGGAGAGGAGAGAGAAGGGCTGGACGGGCTTGAAGTGTGAGTTCCTATTCTGACGGCCAAACCCTGGGGTGCATTCGGGCCCTAGCGTTCCCATCTGTAACATGGGAAGAATCCACTCGGGGAGCCAGTAAGGAAAGCGATTCCAGCCCCTAGGACCTCAGTGATCACCATCCCCTTGTGGTCCTGGAGTGGAGGCTGTAGGATCCAGGTCTGTGCATCACAGAGAGGCTTTCTCCTTAGCTGAGGACGGTGGGCCACCAGCTCCTTCTGACGGCTTCCTCCTACTTAACGGATTCCACTTGTATGCTCCGATTCCAAATCCTGCAGGATTTAATATCCACTCTGTAATCTACTAGCACCACTAGCATTATGTAACTAAACCTTAAATTGAAAATGCTAGGCTTCCATTTTCCCCACGCTGCCGGGAGAAGTTGGGGCGCTCCTCGTCCGACGTGACTGACTCTTGCACTAATTAAAGTGCTGTCCGTGCAGGCACACAGCCTGCTCCCGGCACACCCCACAGCACAGCCTGAGGTGACCAGCCAAGGTAGGGTCCTGGGCTGGCCATCCTAGTGGCTGCAAGATTGGCCCTGTGTCTACCCCAAATATCACTTGCTTTAAGCCCATTTCATTTCCAGCTCACTGGCTGTAATGACCATTCACTCACTCACTCATGCATTTATTACGCACTCATGGCAGGCACAGAAGTAAAAGACGCTAACACATAGTCAGGCTCTTCTCACCTCCTTCTCTCTTTTGCTGTGACATCTTCATATAATGCCAATTCCCAGGCCATACCAGTTCATAGAGGAACCCAGAGGAACGGATAGCAAGAATACCTAATGTTATAGATGCTATTCTTCTACAGATATCTTCTTCATGAGGTAACTCTCTTTTCAAAAAAGTAAACTTTTAATTTTGAGATACCTGTAGTTTCACATGCAGTTTTAAGAAATAACACAGAGAGAGAGAGAGCCCATGTGTCCTGTGTCCAGTTCCCCCCATCTTGCACAACCTTAGTACAGTATCACACCAGGGATACTGACAGGGATACGGGCAACATACAGAGCATTTCCATCAGCAAAAGGATCTTTTCTGTTGCCCTTTATAGGCACCCTTACCTCCCCCTTCCTCCCTCTTTCCTGATCCCTGCCAACCACTGATCTGTTCTCCATTTCTATCATTTTGGTATCAAGAATGCCAAATGAATAGAATCGTAGAGTGTGTAATCTTGTGGGATTGGCTTGAAGGACTCATTTAATCCTCACCACACCTCAGCAACATAAGCATCCCTATTCCCATTTCATAGAAATGCAAGTTGAGGCCAGGGAAGTAACTTGCAGAGGCAGGATTCAAGCTTGGGTCATCCTGACCCCCAAGCCAGCCTCTCAGCTAATACGGAGCTGCAGGAATTGTTGGAAACAAGAGCCCTCGGGTCTGCTCATGTCAGGGGAGCTCCCTCTGCATCCAGGACACAGCTGGAGGTCCTGGCCCTGGATGCTGGGGGTTATGGTCCTAGCCTGTCTAGCGCAGCCTGAATTCTCAAGAGCAGGCATAAGGGAACCCCACCGCAGGACCCCTGCTGTGGCGAAGAGACAGAGGTGGGGCTCCCTCCTTGTCTGGAGGGGCTGGCAGAGGGGCTCAGGTACGCTGTCCCGCCTGACGGCACGACAGGCTGATTGCACTTCTCGGGGGATTTTGGGGGGGGGCTCTTGCACTGAAGTCCACCCCTGCTACCTCCGAGGCCTCCCAGCCCACTGGTTGGGTCAGCCTTGGGGCCACAACAGGTCAGCTCTGAAGCAACGTCACTCTCAGAGCTAACCAAGCGTGGGATTGCTCAGATTGCTGGGATGAGCAGCTCCCCGTGTACACCCCTCCCACCAGCCAGCCACAGGCTCATTTGGCTCTCGCCCGGCTCTCGCTGCTGCCTTAACCCGACCTGGTCTCAAAGCCACATGGCTCCCACATCACAGTTGACGAGGGCCTCATCTCCCTGTGGAGGGCTCAGCCCCTGGTTCCTGGGGAGGGGAATCTGGCTCTCTCTGTATCCAGTGGGAGGGCCGGATGGACCAGTGCGAGTGGTCACTCCCCAGACTCAACCCTGGAGCGTGGTCGGCAGGGCAGGGCTGGGGCCCGTGCATGAATGTGGGACACAGGGGGCCTCTTCTGGACCAGGGCTGGAGTTAGCAGCAGTGACCCAAGCCCCTACACATCAGGAGTCCGCTAGAGGGCAGAACCAGGGCCAGTGGGAGAGGTTCTGATGAGGGAGGCAAGTTTTACTCAATGAAAGAAAGAATTAGCAGTAACTAGGAATGTCCAAAAGTAGAGCAGACGACTTTGTGAGTAGTGAGGTCCCCGTCAGGGAAGGCATGCATTCACTCATTCATTTAACCCCTGTCAATTGTCTGCCTCGGGAAGGCAGTACACCGCTGTGGCTCTCAGCACTAGAGTCCCCCAGATGTGAGGTCTCCCTGCTCTGCCACTCCACAGTTTTTAGCAAGTTCTCTGTGCCTGTGTTGCCGCCCCTGCAAAACAGGAATAATAACAGCTCTTTACCTATCTCAGTGGGAAAACTATAAAGACTCTCAGCCCCATGCGTAGCACCAGCTAAACACGAGCAGCGCGTGTTATTTCCCAGGTGCCGTTACCGCTATTCTATAGATGAGTTAAATAAATTCTCTGCGACTCAGTGCCTGAGTGGGGATTTGAACCCAAGCTGGTCTCATTTCAGAGCCCATGGTCCTCCCCCTCGACCATAAAGCTTTGCCAGCTAGGTAGGTGTTAAAATCTGAGACTAAGGGACTTACATCTAGAGCATATAGGGAACACTTACAAGTCCATAATAAAAAGACAATCCAATTAAAAAGTGGACAAAGTATCAGAATGGATATTTCTCCAAGGAATTACACATGGCCAATAAGCACATGAAAAGATGCTCAACACCGTTAGTCATCAGGGAAACGCAAATCAAAACCGCCATGAGACGCCACTCCACGTCCAGTAGGTTGGTGATAATCGAGAAGACGGATGATAGCAAGTGTTGTCAAGGATGTGGAGAAATTAGAAGCTCATACACTGCTGGTAAGAGTGTGAAATGCCTCAAGTGGTTAAACATAGTTACCGTATAACCCAGCACTTCCACTCTTAGGTATATACTCAGGAGAATAGAAAACATATATCCACATAGAAACTTGTACGCCAACGTTTATAGCAGCTTTCTTCATTATAGCCAAAAGGTAGAAACAAGGCATGTTCACCAAGTGATGAATGGGTGACCAAAATGTGTGTTTCCACGCAATATCATCCAGCCGTGAAAGGAATGGAATCCTGACACATGCTACCATGTGGATGAACATGGAAAACCTTAGGTGGAAGAAGCCAGTCCCAGAAGTCCACTTAGTATGCAATTCCGTTCCTACAAAAGTCCAGAATAAGCAAATCTGTGGGGACAGAAAGTAGGTTAATGGCTGCTTAGGGACTTGAGTGGGGCTGGGGGGATGGAGAGGTGATGGCTGAAAGGTACGGGGTTTCTTTTTGAGATGATGAAAATGTTCTAAAGCGAACTGTGGTGGTGCTTGCACACGTCTGTGAATAAAGTAAAAACCATTCAATTGTAGACTTTAAATAGGTGAATTATAGGGTATTTGGGTTGTAGCTCAATAAAGCTGTTCAAAAAAGGGAAATAAATCCATAGAAAAAAACTGAGGCTGAGGGGCGAGGTATGGGTGGAGAGAGAGGCTGTGGAGTTGCTAACGGAGAGCTTGGTGGGGGGATGACCTTGCTCAGGAAGCGTTTCCCAAGGGATGGATGATGGACCCTGAGGGAATGCCTTCATGGAGGAAGAGGTGTCACTCAGGCGGGTGAACCCCTGGGAAGTGCTGGGCAGAGGGCTGAACCGGTGACCTCTGGCGGCCCTCAAACCCTCCAGCAGGAGAGGGCTGGTCGGTATTGGGTAGGGGGGCCGGGGTTCTGCTGAGGTGCCTGCAGCTCCAAGGAGCAGTGGCCCTGCCCACCCATCTACCTCCAGCTGGAGGTCATCACACCACTGATGTGACCTTGTGCAGAGGGACAGGACTTGACCCAGTCAGTGCCCGCATGGGTGAAACACAAATGATGGGAGCTTGAGTTTGGAGGCAGAGGGCCTCTCTGACCTCAGGCTCCTTAGCAGTAGTCTGGGGTGGTCATTTCCCCCTCCATGGGTTGCCCTGCATGAAATTAGATGCTGTGTTGAAAGCACCTGGTAGGAGTTCCAGTGATGGGTGAAAACTGATCTATCTCAGTTGGTCTTGGCATCAACCCTGTGAGTAGATGGGGCCGGTATTACATGAGGTATCACAGAGGTCACGTGTCTTGGTGACTCGTCAAAGGACACATTGCCGAGAGGGAGGGCAGAACTGGACCCTGCCTCTGGGATGCCTTGCCCCTGACAACGCAGCAGAGCTGACACCTCGCAAAGCACTGTGGGCAAATACTCTCATTTCACCTTCAGGACAAGCTTCTGTGTAAGTAGGATGGGTATCACTAGCCCCGTCTTACAGGTGAGAAAACTGAGAGTCAGGGATATGTCTCCAAACATTATTCAGAGCACCCGGACTCCTGCTGGCTTTAGAGCCATCACACCCATGATCCTGGAGGCTTCTAGACTCCAATATGCAGCAGATTAAAGGCCTTGCAATGAAGGTGGAGCCGGGGGGAGGTGCTGAGGCTGGAAGAGGCCGAGAGGTGGGTCTGTGCTAGGCCAAGTGTGGGTAGCTCTGGCAGCCCCTTCCGTGGACCTGTCCGCCTCTCCCTGTTCTGGCGGGAGGGAGGAGACAGGAGGCTTCTGTGCACAGGGAAGGTGGCTGCATGTTCAACGGGAATCACACAAGCACTCTTGATAAACAGCAGGTAGCCCCGCTCCCACTAGCTAACAGGATTAATCTAAATGCACACAGAGGCAGCTGGGCAAAATCAAAACACAGAACCCAAGCTAAATTACACCACTTAGTGGCGGGGCCCTCAGAGCCTCTGAACGTGTCACCTGAGTCGCTCACCTGCTGCAGGAAGAGGCCACGAGTGATGCTCATGTGAGGCACAGGCGTCAGGGGGACCCTGGCGGAGGGCCGGGGGCCGGGGCACTCAGGCAGGGCCGTCTCCGAGGGTCCATAGCCTCAGGTGGGTGGTACATCCTGGAAGGCTGGGGCAGCTTCCAGGCCTGAAGAAAATGGAGAAGCCGGGATGCTCCTGTGACCAGCATCCCACCTGCTGGTCCTGCTTGATGAGAGTCCTGCCTCCCAGGGAACCTGACCCCAGGATGTCCACACAGAGAGCGTTGGGTAGCTCTGCCCAGTGGTCTGGCATCCTAGGCTTTATTCTGGCCTCCACAGTGAGGGAAGGGAGAGGGAGGGGAACTCCTAACCACGGTAACCACATTCAATCCCCACTATGGCTATTATAACCCCACTTTACAGATAAGGAAACTGAGGCAGAGTTAGGCTTCAGATCTGTTGGGATCCAGAGTCCACGCTCTCGCACTGCCCCAAGCTTCTTCCCCGGTCATAGCTTTGATGAAGAACAAATCTATCCGGGGTCTGCCTTGGGCTCAGGTGGGCTCCAAGCCCAAGGTCAGGGCAGAAGCTGCTTAACTCCCCAGGGTCTAGAGCCCTGTTTCCTTCGCTTTAGCTTAGGACACCTTGGTAATGTCCTCTGGCTGTGGGCGTCTAAGCCCCAAAAGCTGTACGGGCAGGGGACTCTAGGGGAAAATCAGAAAGGCTGTGAAAATAACTTTCTGGGCCCATCACCCTGGGAGGGAACTGGGGGGTCATTATGTCCATCTCTTGGCCAATGAGTGGCAGGCAAACCATCAGGGCAAAACCCCTTCCCTTAAATCTTAGGAATGATAAATCCATTGCTCACGTCAATTGAGCACGTACTCTCTGCTAGGAGCTTTGCTAAGCCCTTTGAATCCATCCTCTCTCCTAATGCACCCAGCAACACTAGGGGGTGGGTATTATCTTCATTATAACAAGGAAGTGGCACAGACCCCAACGTCCTGTGATCTCTCTCCTTCCCAGGATTCGGTCATGTTAACTGGGTTCTCCCGTGTCACCCACAGAAAGGGCAAGGTTGGGGTGTAGTTCCTGCTCCCCCCAGCTACCTGGTTCCATGGTCTCGGGCAGCCCGGGGCTTCTTTGAACTGGGAATTCCTGGCTTGTAAAACAAGGAGAATGCCCTCCACCCTACCTGCATTCCTACCTTATTGTGGGAATCACAGGAGAGAAATACACCCTGGTTTTCATGCTGTGAGGCACTACATAAACGTTAGTTATTGTTCCACACCCCAGAGCAGGCCTGTCCCAGAGCTCTGTATGAGGTTGTTTTTGTTTTAAATTAATACTGTTAGGAATGAGAATTACTACTAATAAGCCCACTGCTTTTCCACGTACGTCTGCATGGGGACCTCGATGTCCCCAGGACACAGTCTCTGCCCAGGGTCTAAGAGGAAGGGATCGTGCTCCCCATTCTGCAGTGGGGTAAACGGAGGCCCCTGGCAAGAACAAAGGGCGGCCCCAGGTGCCCCAGGCCTCCAGGGGAATGGAGATTTCACGTAGGATCCGGGATTTCTGGTCTTCTCCCTCTCGCTGTGAGGGCTCCCAGGCCTCTCCGAGAGTGATTTATGGCAGCAATGTGCACAGCCAGTGCTGTGTCAGCGCCTCCCTCCCCTCCCGCCTCCCACTCTGGTCTCTCCCCAACCCCCATTTCAGCTTCTCACCTGTTTCTCCCGATGCTGCCGCTCACCTCTCACTGGTTCTCCCCTCCCTGAGTGAGTTGCCCAATGCTGAACTGGGCCTAATTTCAACTCCTTTCCGGGCTGAGCGGTCCCTAGCAGCTGAGAGATCCGAGGGTGGGGGAAATGCTAATGAGGAGCTCCCCCTGCCCTGCCCCACCTCTCCCGTGGTCCCAGGAGAGCTGCCCTGAGGCCCTTGGTGGAAAAGGAGGGAAGGGGGCCTGGAGCCTTCGCTTCCTGTCACCTGTTCAGTGGCAGGACCAGCTCTGAACCTCGGTCTGTGAGACTCCCAGGCTTATGTTTTCCCCATCTCCAGGGCTGAAAAAGCCTGGACACTGGGACTGGGGGCATAACTGGCCCCTCAGGGCCATGCAGACCCCTGTGCGGAGGTCCTGGTGCTTTGCCACCAATTGCAAGGCACCGGCTGCCGCAATGCAGATTCTAGATCCTGCGGGAAAGGAAAATCCAGGGGGAGTGAGCTTCTGGACTGAGCAGTCAGGGGATGGAGGCTAGAAGCAGACACTGAATCCCTCTTTCCATGCTCCTATCAGAGCTAGTGAAGCAGGAGACCAAGGGCTTCTGGGAAGGCAAACAGGGCCCATGAGGGGGTACTGCCCAGAAAAACATACAGATCATTAAATAGTTAAAAACAATAGAAAATTTATGAAAACCCAGAATTTAGTGTATTGTTAACTCGTTTTCTGACATGGAGAAAATGGAAACTCAGAGAGGTTCTTTAACTTTCCCAAGGTCACACAGCTAATGGAGTCAGGAAATACAGCTCTAGGCTGGTGGGCTCTCCGTCCTGTGCACAGAAGCTAGGGTGTGGGCCAAGCTCTGGCCAGTCCCTGGCTACACTCTCCCTGCTGCCCTTGCCCCTTCCAGCATCCCCAACTTCAGGAGGCTTGCTCTGTCCTCAGCTTCTGAGCTGGGTCAAATTCAGAGCGACCCCACCAAAGGCCTCCCTGGGGTTTAGGACTACACACTGCCCCTCCCTCCACATCCAGGACCTGGGTGGGCCTGGGGAGGCTGGGGAGGGCCTGGCCTTGCTATCATAACTCTCACTTCTGGGACCCAGAGGGTCAAGTAGGCATTTTGGAGGCAGTGATTGGTAGAGAAGGAATTTGGGGAACAGAACCAGGATGCTGATGACTTAAGGGGGTAAAGGGGGCTGTCCTCCCAGGCGTAGCTGGTATCTTTGGGGGCTACCTCCTGCCTCTCAACCCCTCCCTTGGCCCCTAGCTCATTCTTGGGACAATGAAACACTAGTGCATCGGGCCAGCAGGCCAGACACTCCACCTAATTCCCTTTGGCCTGAGATCCCCACATGCTGACTTCATGACGAGCCCAGCCAAAGAGGCTGGCCCTGTCACATCTTCCATCCTGTGGACAAACTTGTTATTTACGTTGATTGGTGCATGATTAACAGCTAATTTGTTCATCAACCACAGGCTATGCCACTTAGGTGTGGCTGTCTCTCCATGGAAATCCACCAAGGTCCCATCCTGAGAGGCTGGCCTGGCAGCTGGGGGAGCAGGTGCTGGCAATGGGGGTGTGGACTTGAGGGTCCCTCCCATCCACAGCCACTATCGACCCTCCCTGCCCTTGTATGAAACTTCTTCTGGCTCCCTGGGGTTTCCGCCATCCTCCCCTCACCCCATACCCGACACCCAAGGCCACCCTCGCTCAAGGCCATCAGCTGCCAGGTGCCTTGGGCAAATCACCTCACCCCTCTGAGCCTCAGTTTCCCCATTTTTGGTCTCCCAGTTGAGAAGATGGGTGATTTCTGTGAAAGCACCATACAGTCAGTAGGGTGCCAGAGCTGGCTAGTATCGACTCACAAGAGTCAGTTGTTAAACTTTCAGTGATTTTTGCCAGCTGGTTGATAAACGTGGCCATTATTAAAAATTAAACTATATAAACTTACAATTAAATAAGTTACATTGAACACAAAGGTAATAAATACTCAAAACTCATTACTTCTTAATTACTTTACTATTATCTGTGCTCTTGAGGTTATTTACGTCGATTGTATCTTGTCTATTGGAAATGCTAAGCATCTCTTTCCAACTCCACATTCAATGACATCACCTTGGTAGCTTGAAATCAGCCAGAGTGGGGGGATTCGCAACATGGAAACTGGCAAATGCCGTTAAGTCAGGACTTCATTTATTGTTTTGTTATTTGTTTAGACTTAAAAACAGTGATGGAGAAGATCTTACTGATGCAGATTAAACCTAAAAGTATGTGGTGTGTGTAGCTATTACATTGTAAATAGCACAAAAAAATTGAGGAAATATTCTTGCAGCAAAGAAGCCACATCATTGACGAAGGAGGTTCCCACAAGTGTCTTTGTCGTTTCACGTTCCTTTTAGCCATTAAGGTAAATGCAAATATTAACCAAAATTCATGTGAGAACTACGCTCGTTTGTCAATTGCAGCCATAGGTTGGCTACGGATAGAAGAGTTCTGCAAAAATCAGCAGAAGCATTCTGTGAAAACCAATTGGATATGTGGAATTTACAATAAAGAGGGTTGTATATTTTATTATTTTTGTAAAATATATGCAGTGCACCCTTTATATCAGTAAAATCACAAACACCCATATTCACACACTTTTCTTTTTTCCTGGAGAGCCAGTTGTTAAAACTTTACCAGCACACCACTGACTGCACTTATGGGAGATACCCTCATCCCCTTCCTCTTTGCCCCTCACTCTGGCTCTAGGACTTGTATGGTGTCACCAGCCTTTAATGGCTGCACCAGATGTGGAGGAAGGAGCTAGAACTTGGCTGTCTCATCCTCCTCCACAGCCCCCTCCAAAGAAGGTGGATTCCTAGTTGCGCCCCAGGAGAGAAGTTGTCCTTGGGACACATCCCTGGGCAGAGAGAGGAAGGACCCAAGACCCTGGAACTTGCCTGCTCTGCTTTCAGGGGTGTCTCCACCTGTTGGCTGACTCCATCCAGAATCAGACCTCTGACACTACCTTGGGAGGGGCCAACATCATCTTTGTCTGGATTTTGACAAGAGCCTCCTAACTGGTCTCCCCATTTCTAACCTTGCCCCCTTTACAGTCTCTTCTCAACAGCCAGCCAGAGGGATCTTGTTAAAAAACAAAATCAGATCATGTCCTCCTCCACCAGAAGCCCTGCCGTGGCTTCCCTTCAAATCTCGACAACAGCCCTGCATGACCCAGCCTCCTGCTACCACATCCTTGTGTCCTGCCGCTCTGCCCTTCTTTACTCTCTCTCTGAGGCAGCCGAGCTAGCCTCTTTGTGGTTCCTTGTGCTCACAAGCACCTCGCCTCTTAGGGACTTCGCACTGGCTGTTTCCTGTTTGGAATGCTCTTCCTTCAAACATCTGCTTGGTTCGCTCCTTCACCTCCTTCAGATCCACTCAAATCTCGCCTCCCCATCAAGGCCGTCCTTGATTCAACACTCTCGCTCCCACTCCAATGCACCTGATCCCCCCCCACACCGCTTGATCAATTTTTAATTTTTTCATAGTATTTCCCACCTTGTAATATACTAATTTCCTGATTACATCTGCAATGGAAACTGAGTGTCACGAGGGCACGGATCTTTGCTTCATTCACTGACATACTCACACTCCAAAAACAGTGTCTGCCGTGAGGTAGGGGTAAGTAAATATTTTTGAAGAAATTCTTTGTGGGAGGGAGGGCAGCTTCTCCAAGGAGTCTGTGCAAGAGCAGACAACCCTTCCTTTCTCTATTGATGTGGGGATGGGAGGCCTCCTGCCTCAGTCCAGCCCAGTTTTCCAGCTCATCTCCTAAATCAGAGCCTGTCTGAAAGCAGTCAGGATTCTCCAGAGAAACAGAACCAAAAGATATATGCATAACTATAGCTATAGAGATATAGAAGGAGAGTTATTATAAGTAATTGGCTCATGTGATTATGGAGGCTGACAAGTCCCAAGGCCTGCAGTCGGCAAGCTGGGGACCCAGGGGAGCTGGTGGTGCAGTTCCAGTCTGAAAGCCAGCAGGCTTAAGACCTAGGAAGAGCCGATGTTTCCATTCAAGTTCAGAGGCAGGAAAAAAATGAATGTCCCAGTTCAACAGCCATGCAGCAGGGGTTCTCTCTTACTCAGCCTTTTTGTTCTATTCAGGTCTTCATCTGATTAGATGAGGCCCACCCACACCAGGGAGGGCAATCTGCTTTACTCAGTCTGCAGGTTCAGATGTTCATCTCATCCAGAAACATCTTCACAGACACACCCAGAATAATGTTCGGCCAAATATCTGGGCACTCCATGGCCCAGTCAAGTTGACCCATAAAATTAACCATCACAGGCCCTTCATGTCACAGAGCAGAAGGAGAACAGGATGCAGCAGATTGAGTAACACACAACCTTCTACCAGCTGGGCAATGCTGCAATTAACATGGCCTGTTAGTACCACCGGTTCTCTTCTCCTACTCTCCAGGGACCTAGAACCTGGGTAATGAGGAGAGGAAAGGAGGCTTAGAACAACATTTGTGGCCTTGGCCTAGCCTCTGTTTTCTCATCTGTAAAATGGATTTATACTGTATTACGCATCTCACAGCTGTAAGGCTCAAATGAGAAAAAGCTTTGTCAAATATAAAGCCTTTTGCAAGCCCAAGGTATTTATCTTGCAAACTCACTCCTACTCATCTCTGACAAGCCCCTATCCCTGTCAAGGGAAGGGTTAAGCCTGCCTTCTTTTTTATTGTTTCTCGTGTCCTAAGAGGGAAGTGCACGGGACAAGGCATAAGTAGGGCCAGGGTCTTTGAAAACAGGGTCAGTAACAGCACATGTATTTGAGAGGCTAAGTTGAGGATTGGTGCTTTCTCCATCCTGTGGCAGGAGAGGGTCATCAGACTGTTGGTTTTCTCCACTCCTGTGCCATTGCCCATTGGGAAGGTCTGCAGTTCTGAATGTGGCTGATGAGACATTTTATCAGAGGAGCTTTCTGTCTCGGGACCGTGGAGGAACAGGTCTGTCCTGGGTGAGTTGTGTGCAGGCGAGCCTGGCAGCAAGGGGATGAATGGGGATATCTGAGCTCCTATCTGCCCAAAGAATGTCTCCTCTTATTGGTGTTTCCCCACCACCATTAGCACATCCCTTTCCCTTGGTCCTGTATGGTTGGGAATCAGAAATGAGAAGGCACCTTCCTTTGCCTAGATCTCCATTCTGGCTCCTCCATCCAATCACTGGCAGAGCCAAAGTTCAGGTAGAAACTTGTCTGCCTGCATTGCCAAGATTGCCGTGGCCACCCACTGCCCGGCTCTGACAGCTGTTTGGCAAGATGGAGCATGGATGCCAGTGCTGTGGTAATGGGTGCCGAGTGGCACAGGGTATTCCCAGCACAGGGGCCTATCAGGGAGACATGTGACTGATGGGAAACTCTCATTGGGATGGGATAAAGTAAATATCCAGGAGACAGGAAGGCAGGCAGTCTTTGCTCTCCCGTCCCCTGCTGACAGCAGAGAACATGGGCATACCTCACCCTTGCCCTCTGGGAGTGCCATGCCCCGATGCCCATCATTGGATACTCTCTGTGTTTGGGGCTTCAGGTCAGGGGGTGGATATGGAGCTGATTGGTTTCATGAAACAGTTACGGTGGAGCTGATTCATTCATTCCTTCAACCATTCACTTATTCAATAGATATTTATTGAGAGCCTCTTCTCTGCCTGTATGCTGGCACTGTTTTATTTTTTTGTTTTATTTATTTATTTTAAAAAATATTCATTTCCTTTATTTTTTTGGCTGCGTCAGGTCTTACTTCCGGCGTGCGGGATCTTCCGTTGCGGCGCGGGTTCTTCGTTGCGGCGCGCGGGCTTCTCTCTGGTTGGGGTGTGCGGCTTTTCTCTCTCTAGTTATGTGCACAGGCTCCAGAGCGCGTGGGCTCTGTAGTTTGCGGCACGTGGGCTCTTTCGGTGAAGCATGCGAGTTCAGTACTTGTAGTGGGCAGCCTTAGTTGCCCCAAGGCTTGTGGGATCTTAATTCCCCGACCAGGGATCCAACCCGCATCCCCTGCATTGGAAGGTGGATTCTTTACCACCGGACCGCCAGGGAAGTCTCTGGCACTGTTTTAGATGTGAGAATCGAGGTCCCTTGTGTCATGGAGCTTACAATCTAGGTGGAGAGGCAAGGGCATACATGTGAACGAGTATAAAGAGGAAAACTGGATAGATCTGGGTCTGAGCCTTAGACGTGTCATTTACTAGCTGTGTGACCTTGGGCAAGTCACTTAACTGTGTTGAACTGCAGTTTTCTCATCTTTAGAGTCAAATTGATGATAATACTGGTTTCATAGGGCTGTGAAGATGACTTGAAAGAAAGTATATGAAGTACACAATGGAGTACTGACTCGTGGTGGACGTACCCATGCATGCCTTATTGTTACTGTTATCGTGGATATTACACATTTAGAAATAGAAGCAGGAAACCTTTCTTTCAGCAAAGTGACACCCTGGAAGAGGTGATTCCAAAGCTGTATCTACTGCCTCACAACATTTAGTTGGTAAAAGATCAATTCAGCCAGCTCCTTGAGTGTTTGGTCAACAAAGGCTCTAACCACTGACATTTATTTTTTTCACTGGTGGGATCAGGTAGTTGTTTGAATTGAAGGAACCCATTGGTTGTTCTAATTGGATGAATCAGTTCATTGTTCCGGCAGCCTGGTGACCCAATCTAAGAATGGTTGTGATTTTATCCAAGACCCCGGGTGCTTTCTCTTTCACAAGTGAACTTTTGGCCTGATTTTGTCTTCATTTTATAACTGTTAAAAACATGTGATTGAGCGTGAAGACACACACACACACACACACACACACACACACACAGAAGCCAAGCCAGTTCACGATTATCGCTGCTGAGCTGGGTCCAAGAGAACCCGAACTTTATGTTTTGCCAACAGCTTTTACCTCTTCTCAGCCAGTTCTTTTCCACGGCACACGCCAAAGAGCCAAATGGCATAGTCTGAGCTTGGTCCCTTTCCTGCCAGTCATTGGGCAAGGCTCTGGCTGTTGGCACTGTACCCTACTGTCCATTGTGAGGTCTCATCCACTCCGCCTGGCACGGGAAGGGGAGAGCTGGCATTGCCCAGCAGGTAGGTGCTTGAGGCAGGAGGCCGAGGAGGCTGGTTCCTGGCAGGCAAACCTGTTGCCACTAAAACTTGGCACGTCTGGGCGGCTTTAGCAGTCCAGACAGAGAATTAGCACAGAGGAAGTGCCTGTTCCGCAACGCCGGTCTGGCTCCTTGGTACTCCCTGTGGAAAGCACCCGTGGTGCTACCCATGCTCTCTTCCTTGGTCGCAAATTTATATGACGTGGGGTAAAGAGAATCCCAGCATGACTATGACCCCAATCATCTGGGAGTTTCCTCCTGGGACATTTTGCCGAGTGCCTGGGGAGGGATCCTACATTTTTCTGAGCCTTTCCAGCTGAGGTAATGAATGCCATTTCTGAACTTTTGGAGATTGGCCAGCTGGTGATGTCTTAAGGATGTTTCTTGCCTGCTCCAGGAGTACTGTCTCCCACTGTCACCCCAAGCCCTTGATGGAGTCCTTGGCCGGGGCACAGGCTGCTCAGCCAGGTGCCTTTCTTTCCACCTGCTGGCAGATGGAGGGCACTGCGTGTGGAGCCAGGAGACAGGCATCTCAGGGCAGCACTGCCTGGCACAAACCGTGTGGAATGTGGACAAGCTGCTTAACTTCCCCGGGCCTCAGTTTCCACGGGCCTTATCTATCGTCGTGAGGATTGAATGCGGTGATGCAGATGAAGGCAAACTATACACTGAGAACCCTCAAACACAGGCAAGGCATAGATGACGGCCCCCACGTGCAGCCTTCCACCCGACCAGCGCCGTGGGATCATTTTTCTCATTCGATTTTGTTAGAAAGCTGCTTACTTGGATAAAACCCTCAGGAGGAGCAAGAAGTCCATCCCTGGGGAACCCTACTCCTTCCTGGCCTGTCTTGATTCATAGATTTCTGTGTACTCTGAAGCTCTCAGCCACCTCCAAAGCAGTCCCCGGGCAGGCACGGACTTGACGAGGGGAAAGTTGCGCGGGAACAGCCACAGAAACGAAAGATTACGGATTCTCTTTCTATTCCTTTCTTGATTTCCTGTTCTGAGATGGGCGAAGCAGCCTGATTTATTTTTGACAAACGTATCTGCATTATGAATTATATTGGGGATGGAATTGTTACATTAAATCAATGTTAATTTTTGACTTCTGTTCAAGGTGCCATAAATAATCAACTCCAGGGTGAGGTTATGGACTGAAGTCGCCCAAATTATGCTAATGAGGATGATTAAATTTTTGAATTCTAAGTTTCTGTAAGAATAGCAATCAGTTAGCATTTACATTTCTGCCATGCCCTAGGATTTGCAGCTTTTTCTGAAGCTGCTATTAAATATAAATAACAATACCAGTTTTTAAAGCCAAGTTGGGCCCTTTGGGGCATATTCTATTCTCTTTCCTGATGCTCTGCTTCTGAGGCTATGGAGAGGGGCTTAGGTTCCGTGTCTGAGGCTAGCAGAGATGGAAGGGAGGATGCCACAGAGTGCCACAGGAGCCGGGCAATTTGCATTTGACTTGGAACTGCAAAGGCACGTTCAAGTTCTAAAAGAGACAATAGTTCAGTTTTGCATTGGTCCATTTGGTGAGGAATGCCGGGAAGCCCCAACGGGCTTTAGAAGTGCTACCCCCAGTGAGCAATGATTTCGGAGGGATCTGAACTTAGGATGGGGGACCAGTGCTTAGCCTTTCCTGCCTGTGTGCTGTGGGTCTTTGGGGCTACTCCATTCGCTTTTCGTGCTTTGTTGTCCCTCCACAGGCTCTAGGGACCTTTCCTAGGATGCCACTCGATCCCCTAGTTTAGCTCAAGAAAGGGCAAAAAGAGCTAGTTGATTTCCAGCGTCCTGTTTAGCCACCTGTTATGAAAGCTGCCCAGAGATGCTCATCCCCTGATGTCTGCGTGAGGCCCAGGTGGCTACCATCGTAATGACGGGTCAGCTCTTAGGTTAGGCTGCTGGCTGAGTGGCTATTGTTTATCCCAGTTTCAGTTTCATTGTCATGGCAACCCACAGAAGTCACCGTCTGAACCGATGCCTCTCGCGAAGGTATGTGAGAAACGATCCTCTGGCTCGCCCCGCCTGTGGACCAGGACCCATCTCTGCCCTCCGGGGGCGGCTCCTTCCTTTCCTCCATGTACACAGGGTGATCTTATTTTCTCCACCACTTACCCAGAAATTGTCTTTGAAAAGTGTCTCATTTCAACAGAATTTGGTCTAGAGTGATTGGGAACACTGCTAGGCAGGGTTTGTGGCCCAACCCTTCACGCGAGCATTCTCACCACCATCCTTAGTCCCACGGGTTTCTAGAACTGCTGTGGCCACTGGTGGGAGGGGTGTTGGCCGTGGGTGGGAAGTCTGCCCACTTGACACTCATGGCATCAGAGGGAAGGCCTCTTGAAAGTTCTGTCCCATAACCTGGTGTGATGTATCTCAGACGTGAAACCTGCCTCAATGCATCTTCCCAGCTAAGGGGTGCCCCCTCCTTGATAGTTTCAAGAGACAGATGGCTGGAGCTTCTGTTTTGCGCTATTGCTCTGAGAAATCCTCGTGTCTGTGTGGGGCTGTTTAGGCACCAGCTCTTGATGTTAACGTCAGTGAGGCTCGAAAGAACTGCCTTGGCGGAATGGGACTGTCTGGTGAATTTCTCTTCCGTGTCTACAAGTACTTTACGATTCTGAAAGCATACACGTCTTTGACTGAGTCTCAAAGAGGGGCTCTTCTTCGAGCTGGCTCTGTGGTGAGTGTGTGGAGAGGAGGTCTTGGCCAGGGCTGCCCACTGCGAGGGTTACGAGGGAGGCCCAGCACCAGGAGGAATGTTGCCTCCCCGTCAAGCCCTCTGCTGGGTGTGCCTCATGATCACCTATTTTGGCCAAACCAATGGCTTATTTCCCTAAATAAAATAACGAGGGATTTTCTCTCTTTCTTTCTCTCTCTTTCTCCCTTTCTTACTCTCTTTCTCCCTTTCTTTCTCTCTTTCTCTTTCTTTCATTCTTTCTTTCCTTCTTTCTTTCTTTCTTCTTTCTTTCTTTCTTTCTTTCTTTCTTTCTTTCTTTCTTTCTTTATTTCTTTCTTTCTTTCTTTCTTTCTTTCTTTCTTTCTCCCTTCCTTCCTCCCTCTCTTCCTCACTCCCTCCCCTTCCTTCCTTCCTTCCTTTCTTCTTTCCTTCCCTCCCTCCCTTCCTTCCTTCTTTCTCTCTCTCTCTCTTTCTTTCTCCCTCTCTCTCTCTTAGATATTGGGGTTTCTCTGCCTGAAACAGAGAAGCGATGAGGGACTGGAGAGCTAATTAAAAGTCTCCAAATCAAGGGAGATTGTTATAGACACAAGTGAATCCACTGCTCTGGGAAATGCTGAGGTTACTTCCACACGTCTTGGCCCCTCTGTTGTCATCGGCATGGGTCAAAGTTGAGCCGGGCAATGGGAGAGGCAGAAGGCATGTAGGGAGGTCAGGAGCCAGGGCTGAGGCAAGCAAGCCTAGGGCAGGAGTCCTGTTAGAAGGTGGTGGGATTTGGGGCGAATAGTCTCCACCTTCTTCCCCTTCATTCATTCCACAAACCTATTTGGAGTATTTACTCTGTGTCTGGCTCTATTCTATCTCCTCATGAGCCAGTGGTGAGTGAAACAGACAAAAATGCCGACACTGCTAGAGTTTTACTTTCTACTGGGGGCCCCAGATAGTAAGCAGATCATTGAAGCACTTGGTGTGTCAGATGGTAATAAGGGCTACATTAGGAAAGGGGCAGAGGGAGTGTGGAGGTGCTGCAGTTTAAGACAGATGGGCAGGGCAGGGTTTTGATGATGTTTCAGTGAAAAAGTAAAGGAGTGAGGGCTGGAGCCATGGGGATGCTTGGGAGAGGAAGACCCAGGCAGAGGGAACAGCAAGCCCAGAGCCCATGGGCCTGGTGTGTTGGGAGAACCGGGGTGGGGGTCTGCATCACTGGAATGGGGTGAAGGAGGGGAGAACCACAGAGGACAAGGTCCAAGAAGTAACCAGGAGCCTGATCGCCCTGGGCTTTGCAGCCACTGTAGGGGTTTTCTGGGTGCAATGGGAAGGCATGGGGAGGTTTGACAGGGGAGGGATATACTCTATAGGCTCTTACAGGATCCTTCTGGCTGCTGTGCTGAGAATATTTTAAATTTTAGACCTTGTCTCCTTAGATTAGGTCCTTACTCGTCACTGGACTGGAGACGGTCTGCATGACTATCAGATTAAACTCTACTAGGATTGGAATATTTCTAGGAAAACAGTGAATTGAATATGTCATAAATTTGTACCAATGAGCAAAGTTAAAGAGAGACCGATTTGGCCCAATCTGGATTGGCCATGTGGGTCTCAATGCTATGAGAGGGGCTGGGCCCACATGACCCAGGATCCATCCCCCTATAGCATTAAATGAATATGCATAATGTCAGTCACTGGTGACCAGTGAATGGGAACTCACTCTCCTGCTTTACAGGGATGGGTCCGGAGATGTACTTAGGGATGCTCCTAACTGCATTTCTTCCACACCACTGATGACAAGACTTTGTGAGTTACCGACTGAGGAGAGATCTGAGCTGGCAGAATCAAAGGCAGTGGGTTTAGGAAAGGGTCCAAATTACATTGAGGAAGATCTCACTGCTGTTCCAAGCACTCTAATGCCGCCTTTTGATTGAATAGGCTTGTTATTAAAAATGCATTTTGAAAAATGAAATCGAAGCAAATCCCTTCAAATAAGATTTCAGCCTTGTCTCAAATCCAGGGGTTTATTTGGAAGTTCTATCTTCTCACACTTTGTACAGAGCTGTGTTGGAAAGATCATAGCCTCCGGTGCCCTGAGTGTGATGAATCAGGAAGGTCGATATCCATCAGGTTTCCCGAGATGGCTGTGCAATGTCCCTTTGCTGCTTATTTTCTGGGCTACTTACATGGGGCAGGTGGTCACTTGAACTGTGTTAAATGTTGCTCCACCCAAATTCCTCATTTCCCTAGAGGACTGAACCTGAGTTGATTTGGAATCTGTGACTCAGGAGTAGTTTCCTACTAACTCCCACCCCCAGGAGGCTTCTGCTCCTCTGTCTACTCCCTCCCCTAAACTCGGGCCACATTGTTGCTTCCTGCATGTCGGCCAGATTGGGGACCTCCCCACTAAGCTACATTCATAGGAAGCTATTCTTTATTGTATTAGGAAAAACACCACATTGCTTCCCTATGACCTGTCCCCTCTCTTCATCTGCTACCCTGTGAAAGAAAGGGATGGGGCCAGGGAGGTATGCCAGCCAGGACAGCGTTAACTTTAATCCTATTTAATTCTAATTCCATGATGAAAGGCTCACTTTGAGACTTGATTGAGGTGAGTTTCGGTCAAATAAGAGGAGGTTTCATTCAGCTCCACAGTCAGTTATTCATCAAACAATCGGAGCCAGGCTCAGAGCTTGGGGCCGGGGGTCAGAGGAACCATACTTGGTCCCTGCCCTTTAGAGAGACAAACAGAAACAAATAGGAAATAACAAGATGTGCCATCAGTTTTGAAGTAAATGTATGTACGAATGCTGCAGAGAACAGATGAGATCCCGTTGGGACTCTGGAGCAGGGGATCAGGGACGAAACTGACTCTTACGGTGGGTTTTGAAGGCTGAGTGATAAACTCATGGAGATAGAATTATGGAGCTCATTACCTCCTGGAGAGATTACTAGCAGGAATTGTACACGGATTCTGATAGACGGGAGAGCATATGTGGTTATTATGAGAGGGAAGCCTAGACTTGACACCTGGAGGTGAGTGTCCGGGTTGTGATACCTAGTAAGTTACTCACCATCTTTGTGCCTCAACTTCCTCATTTATAAAATGGGAAATGAAATAACGATGCCTGTCCTGACAACCTCATGGGGCTGCTGGGAGGATCAAGAGTACCAGTGCATATGAACATGCTAGAAAACGGTCAAGTGCAAGGCAAATGGAAAGCCATTTTTAAGCATTATATTTGGAAAGAATTGCAAACTCGCAAAAAGTTGCAAAACTAAAAATCACACAAAGAACATCTGTATACACTGTACCCAGATTTACCTACTGTTTACAGTTTACCCCATCTACTTTATGATGTATTTTCTCTCTCATACACACAGTTATGTATGTCTATACATAATTTTTTTCTGAACATTGCAATAAGTTATATACATCAGAGCTCTTTATCCCTAAACACTTCAGTGTATATTTCCTAAGAATAGGAATATTCTCTTACATACCACGGTAGAGTTACCAACTTGATTGATGTACATTATCTAAACTGTCAGCCATATTATAATTTTTTCACTTGATCTAATAAGAGAAGTTTTCGCTCCAGTGTAGGATCCGGTCTAGCGTCAGGTATAGCGTTTCGATTTCATGTCTCTTTAGCCTCCTTTAATCTGAAACATTCCCACAGCCTTTCCTTTGTCTTACACGATATTGATATTTTTGAAGAATACAATGCTCCATTTTTAAAATAGGATGTTTCTCATTTTGTGTTTGTGTGATGTTTCTTTATGATTAGAGTGGGGTTATGCATTCTCAGTAACAATACAACGTAGGTGATGATGTATACTTCTTGGGGTATCACATCTGGAGGCATGTAATGTCCATCTGTCCCTCGCAGGTGATCTTAATTTTGTTTGTCCAGTCAAGGTGTTACCTGCTTTCTCCACTGTTAATTACCATTTTCTCCCTCCACTGCAACTAGTAAGCAGTTTGTGGGGAGACAGCTTACCATGTGTCATCAAAATTTTCTGCTAGATTTAATATCCATTGATGATTCTTGACTGACCCAATCTTTACCATGATGCTAATCTCCCGACTCCAGCATTTACCAGTTTGCCCTCAGCATTCTAAGCAAGAGCCCTCCTTTCATATCTGTTTATCTATCTATCATCTATCTACCTATCTATCTATCTAAATATATAGTTTTGCTATGGGCTCATAAATTCCTATGTTTTCAGTGGTTTATAATCCATTATTCTAGCTCATTATTTTGTTGTTTAAATTATCCCAGATTGGGCCATTGGGAACCCCTTCAATGTGGTTCCTCTGTTCTGTGACATGCCCCATTATTATTATCATTATTATCATTGGAGCAATCCTTTACTTTGTGGCATAAGATGTTCCAGGCTTGTCTTGTAGCTACTCTGCCCTCGTCCTGGAATCAGCTACTTCTCTGGGGAGTCATGGTTCCTTTTAGTGGAAAATAGTATTAGAGACCAAGATTAGGGGGCTAGGTGTGCTCATTGCTACAGGGGTATCTTTGATTCTTGGCTATTTCAGTGGTTGAACTAGGAAATATATGCATGTGTATACAAACGCACATACACACGTACCTAGATTATACACGTGCATGTGAACATTCATATACGTACATACTTTAGAAATCAGGAGTTCACACCAATACTTCCCATTCAAGTCTATTTCCACGGGGTTCTTGCCTTACCCCTTCCGTATTTGCACATCCCTTTTTCATCAGTAAGAACCCTGCAGTTCATTCCACTACAATAAACAAATCTCCTCTAAAGAATCCAGGATTTGTCTGCACTTCCTCCCCTCCCATCCTTCCCCCACCCCAATACACGCATACATATATACATGCCCTATCTTACCCCAGACTGAGGGTATGTGGTCAAATACTACTTTCCTAAGTCACTTGGATTAGTTCTTTCCCTCCCCCACTTCTGTGTGGTTATAATCCTCACTTGAAATATATAGTTTCATTTGTTTCAGTTTACTTTCCATCTTTTCTCTGTCTCCAGTCTTACCAATTTAATTTGTTTTTAGAATTTATAGAGTATTGACTTGCTTACAAAAGTCAAAATTATTTTAAAAAGATATACTCAGAGAAGTTCCACTTCTTCACATATCCCTTCCACCCCATGTGTCCCTGTCTGTTCAGGTTACTATAACAAAATAGCATAGGCTGAGTGGTTTATAAACAATAGAAATTTATTTCTCACAATTCTAGAGGCTAGAAGTCCAAGATCAAGGCCCTGGCAGATTCAGTGTCTGCTGAGGGCTTGCTTCCTGGTTCACAGACAGCTTTCTTTTGGCTGTAATGTCACATGACAGAAGGGGAAAAGTGAGCTCTGTAGGTCCTGTTATAAGGGCACTAACCCCATTCATGAGGGCTCCACCCTCATGACCTAATTACCACCCCAGAGGCCCTCCTCTTCCAAATACTACTCCGTTAGAGATTAGATTTCAACATATGAATTTGAGGGGACACAAATATTCAGTGTATACCAATTTACCCTTGACCCCCCAAATTCATTTCCTTCTCACATGCAACATACGTTCATTCCATCCCAACAGCCCCCAAAGTCTTAACTCCTTCCAGTATCAACTGTAAAGTCTGAGTCCAAAGTCTCACCTAAGTATCATCTAAGTCAGGTATGGGTGAGACTTGAGGTACAATTCATCCCGAGGCAAATTGCTCTCCAGCTGTGAATGTGTAAACCCGAACAGGTTATATCCTTCCAAAATACAATGGTGGGACAGGACAGACATTCCCATTCCAAAACGGAGAGATAGGAAAGAAGGAAGGAGTGACTGGTCCTGAGCAAGTCCAAAACCCAACAGGGAAAACCCCATTAGCCCTTAAGGCATGAGAACATTCTACTGCACACACTGGGGCAGGGGTCCTGCCTCTGCAGCTTTGCTAGACAGGGGTTCAGCACCTGATGTTCTGGGTATCCCTGCCCCACCACTCCACTGGGCATTGCCCTTGTCCCTGCAGTGGTTCTGTCTGGACCCTGTTCCTGCAGGCTGGGGTCCCAAGCAGTGGCTCTCCTGGGGTGGGGTTCTGAACCTATGGCTCTGCCAGGTAACCTTAGAAATCTAGGTGGGGGAAGCCATGCCTCCACGGTTCGTGTACTCAGTGTGTAGGCTCCAGATGGTCCTGTAGGGAATCTGCCTCTGTATCTAGTGCCCTCCAAGAAGTGCAGCCACCAAGGCTGAGCTGTACCAGGGCCTAAATCACCCTGGAGGTTAGGGGGTTCATTCTTCCACTATCCTGAGCTGACTAATCTCCTTATCAAATGGTCATTTGGCCACCTTCTTAGTGTTGTCTCCCTAACAGCCTTTCTCATTCTTTTCAGTATGGATAGGCTGAGAATATTACACATCTTTAAATTCTGCTTACATTTTGATTAACAAATGGATGTCTTTTTTCTTTCTTTTTTAAATTGAGATATAATTGACATATAACAGTGTATTAGTTTTAGGTGTATAACATAATAATTTGCTATATGTGTATATTGTGAAACGATTACCAAAATAAGTTTAGTTAACATCCATCGCCACATAGAGGTACAGTGTTTTTTTCTTGTGATGAGGACTTTTCAGATCTACTGCCTTAGCCACTTTCATATGTGCACTACAGTATTATCAACTATAGTCACTTCACATACGTACATATGTTTGTAACATCCCCAGGACTTATAACTGGAAGTTTGTACCTCTGGAAGCCACCAGTCTGTTCTTGGTATCTGCGGGTTTGGTTTTTGTTTTTTAAGAATCCATATGTAAGTGAGATCATACAGTACTTGTTTTTTCTCTGTCTGACTTGTTTCACTTTGCATAACGCCCTCAAGGTCCAACCATGTTGCAAATAGCAGGATTTCCTTCTTTTTTTATGTCTGAATAATGTCCCATTTGTGTGTGTATGTGTATAAATAATATAGATAATAATTTCTCTTTTCTTATATTTCACGGTAAGCGGTAACGAGGAACCAGGCTGTTCCTTCAACATTTTGCTTAGATATTGCCTCAGCCAGATATCACATTTCATCGCTCACAAGTTCTACCTTCCACAGAACACAATCCAGCCAAGTTCTTTGCCACTTTATAACAAGGATCTCTTTTCCTCTACTGTGCAAGAACACGTTCCTCATTTCTTTCTGGGACCTCAGGAAAATGGCTTTTACCGGCCGTGTTTCTACCAACACTCCGCTCAGGGTTACTTAGGTATTCTCTAGAAGATTGAGACTTTCTCTATAGCTCTCCTCTTTTCTTTCTGAGCTCCTGCCAGGATGAGTCTCTAATGGTCCATTTACGGCAATGCAGGCTTTTTTTCAGCATGTGCTTCAAACTCTCACAGCCTCTACCCTTTACCCAGTTCCAAAGCCACGTCAACATTTAAAAGTGTGTTTGTTACAGCAGCGCCCCCACATCTGGGTACGAATTTCCATCCCAGTCTGTTTGGGCTCGCATAACAAAGCACCATAGGCTGTGTGGCTTATAAACAACAGAAATTTATTTCTCACAGTTCTGGAGGCTGAGAAGTCCAAGTGCCCTGGCAGAGTTTGATATCTGGAGAGAAGCCACTTCCTGGTTCATAGACTGCAATCTTCTTTCTCGTGTCCTCACATAACAGAGGGACGAGGGAGCTCTCTGGGGCCTCTGTTATAAGGGCACTGACCCCAATCACGAGGGCTCCACCCTCGTGACCTAATTACCCAAAGGCCTTACTTCCCAGCACCATCACGTTGGGTTTAAACATATGAATTCTGGGGGGATACAAATGTTCCAGTCTAAAACACCATTTCTTCCTACTCCTTGTAGATAACCGTCATTATTTTTTGCTTTATCTTTCCTGTGTTTCTATTTGTAATCACAAGCTGATATAGGTACATTTTATTATTTTCCCTTATTTCTTACACAAAAGATAGCATGCCATCTGTGCTCTCTTGTACTTGCCTTTTTCACTTAATAACATCTGGAAATCATTCCATATCAGTTCACAGTGACTTCCTCTTTTTTTTTTTTTTACAGTTGCATCGTGCTGTGTGTATGTACCAGAGTGTATGGAAGCAATTGCTTCTAAAGATATTTTATTTTTCAAGATGTTGACACTTTCTCCACCTTTGCAAGCTAAGTGCACATTATGTGGCACAGGACGTTCTGAGCATCTTGGTTTAAGCTAGGAGTCAGTCCCACCACCCCTCATATTAAGGTCGGTGTTTCTGCTAATTGGGGTTGTTGAGCAGTACCTCTCCCAGTGTGTATGCTGACTTGCGTGAGGAACAGGGAGCTGTCTGGAATTATAAGACAAATCTTGGGTACTGTTGGGGCATAGACACGTCTGATGGAGGGGGAGCTGGAGGGAGCAGTGGGTGGGATGAGAGCCAAAGGAAAGCAGATAACATGGGAGAATGACGAGGGCACACAAAATGCACTCACCTAAGTGAGAAAGGTGTCTAGAATAGGAAACCTGGCCCAGTCACTGACTGCACTCTTCATAGGGGAGTGTTTGCACCCCATCTTCCTGTCCCAGCCCCTTGGTGACTTCTGTGGTTTGAGATAAAGGGGCTTTGTGTGCCTGTGAACTGAAAAATCTGGAACATGTAGCTAATCAAAACTCTTTGCTGTGTGACACCCTTGTCTGCGTGAGATGAAGCATTCTCCTTGGTTGCAAAGTCAGAGTTGCCCTTGGGGTAGAAGCAGGGGGTGGTTCATTGGAGTCTGGACTGTGAAAGCTCTGGCCATGGTGGAGGCCCACCCCCAGCCTGTTTGGGGGAGGAGAAGAGCTGTTGACCAACTGAATAGCATTTCAGGTACCAGCCTTTTTTTCACTCTCTGTGCTCTGAGCATTTCCCTTTTACTTTGCAAGAGCGCCAACACCAGTAGTGGCAAACTCATAGACACAGCCTTCCCAGTCACTGACTTTGGGCTTCGCTATAGAGTCATGGACCTGGCAGTGGCAAAATACTGGCAGTACAATGAGGTCCTAGAAGTGATACATCAGGGATGCTGTTGGGCCTGGTACTTGGTTGGTGGGAGTAAACAACAGGGCAGGGAGGCTTTGTGTCACCTGGGACCTCCCTGAAGCATCTCAGGAATAGACAGAAGTTACTCCCTAAAAAACTGGACTTCTTGCCACCACACAGCTGGGCACTTGCAGCACCAAGGTTTAGGCACAAATGTTAGTGAGACCAGCTTTTCACCTTCCAGCTGGGGAAGCCTGGGACACTCAGGATGTACTTGTGATAGAACTGCCGTGGAGACCACTGCTGCTCCCTCCGGCCCCAGCAGCCTGCCTGACAGATGGTCAGTGTGCTTCATGTTAATTGCCATTTGTTGTTCTGTTTCTGTGTGCACGCCTCATGCCCTTCCTAGTGTTCTCACCCCATCCCCCTGAAGGCAGTGGCTGTCTCTTCACTGTCCCTGTGTCCCCACACTGTGTCTCTAAACTAGGAGACAGGTCCTTTTTGCTCATCACTCCGAGTGACGGGTGCTCAGATCTGGCCTGACACCTGAGCTGGGGAGGTAGGAAATGGGGTACTTGGCAACTAGTTCCCTCCTTACAGAGACCTGCGCCGACCCCCCCCCCCCATCAAAACAGCACCCCTGGTGCCATCCACCTTCTTAGCTGACTTAGGTTTCTCCATAGCACTTTTCACTCCCATATTTTCCTGTTTGTTTATGATCTCTCTCCCCCATTAGCACTGAGCTCTGCAAAGGCAGGAGTTTCTGTTTTGTTCACTTCGAGTTGTCCATGCCCAGAACAGTGCCGGGCACATAACAGGCCCTCGACAGGTAATTGTTGAATAAATAGAACACTGGTGCCGTAGATAAGGATGCTGATGGTGAAAGATTCCTGAGTCGTTTTAGGCCCTCGCTGCCAGAAACAAAGAAATACAGGCATTTGGCCTTCTCAGTCTTCAAAAAATCAATCCAAAAGTTTTTCTGTGATTTGAAATTCACTGGGAAGATGCCCCTCCTCCTGTTCTCACCCAGGTCCGACTCTCGGGAGGAGGGGCTTCTTAAGAGGCCACGTGGTTGTCAAATCTGGGGCCTCACCTGGAACTCTGTGTGGTTCAGTGCTATCAACAGTGTTCTTGAGAGGAGAAACCCAGTGTGACCTGGACGGGTCTGGCTCCAGGCCTCAGCGTCCTTCCAAGTCCTGACACAGCCCCCCTCACATGAATCCTGACCCCAGCTGGAGGGAATTAATAGTTCCACCTTGGTGCCCAGGGATTCTGCTTCAAGTTATGCTGGCTGCCAATGAGGCCCTAGCCTGCCCCTCAGATCTGAGAACCAGGCACTTGCTGTGGCATGTGTTCAAATCTCATGCTTGGCATGGCACATGGAGTCATGCCAGTTTCACTCTTTCCATGACCCAGTCACGGTGCCTGGCCCCTGGAGGCCACCTCCGAGTCCCAGTGCCCGGGCTGGACTACAGGGTAGCATAGGAACTGGTGTTGGAGGCCCTGTGGTGAAGTGGCAAGGCCATAAGTTCAAATCCCACCTCTCTAACTGAGAGACCTTAGACAAATATTAATTAACTTCCTGAGCTCATCTTGAAGAGTTGTTGGGGACATAAAAAGAGAAACATTGAAAAAAAAATGCTGAACAGTAGCTTTTGTTATTGACAATGGCTGGCTTCCTTGACACTGGACTGCTTGCTTGTCCCACTTTTCTCCTGGGTGCCATGTCCCATCAAAGCCCCCTCCCCCACCCTCAGTCACCAACTCTTCTGTGTGTCTCCACTGCTCCTCACCCACCATTTTGGGCTCCTCAGCCCAAATCAGGGCTCTTGCCCTCCCAAGGCTCTTTTGATTTCTAACAAAAACTCACTCAAGCTCCTGCCAGAGTGTATACCGTCATTTCTAATGCACGTTGCTGTGGTTATTCACCTTGGCTAATAAAGAAGGGCAATTAACCATCAGCTCATACCTATAATGCGAGTATTACCATTTAAAACAAAGTACAAATAACACATGTGTTTTGGTTGGCAAGACCTGAAAATTAGAGTGTTTTGGGTCCTTGTGTGTCCCAACTTTGTCTTCCAGAGGAAGATAAAGCAGTTGAGCCAAAAATAGTTAGGTCCTCACATCTAAAGAGGGGATTAAAGGGCAAAAAACTGTGGTGTGGTAAGGTGGGGCAGTGGTAGTGGTCATCCCAGATGCCAGCAATAGGATGCATGCTGTCTGCAGAGAATTTAGAAACACCAACACCGAATAAAAATCAGTCAGCTTTCTAGTACCATCATGCAGTGGAAATTCTAAACATTGGTGATAAAATACTCCCTGGGAAGTCTCCTGTTGGCTTAAGTTCTAAATAATTTCAACAGTTACATTTGAGTGTTAATAATGTATATGTAAGCCTCAGAGTAGCCAAAGCAATCTTGAGAAAGAAGAACAAAGCTAGAGGCATCATGCTTTCTGATTTCAAACTATATTACAATGCTATAGTAATCAAAACAGTATGGTATTGGCATAAAAACAGACATATAGATCAATGAAACATCATAAAGAACCCAGAAATAAACCCATGTGTATATGGTCAATTAATTTATGACAAAAAAAGCCAAGAATATACAATAGGGAAAGGATAGTCTCTTTAATAAATGGTGTTGGGGAAACTGGATAGTCATATGTAAAAGAATGAAACTGGGTCACTCTCTTAAACCATACACAAAATTTAACTCAAAATAGGTTAAAGACCTGAACCTAAGATCTGAGACCATAAAACTCTTAGGAAAAAAACATATGGGGTGAGCTCTTTTTTTTTTTTTTTTGCAGTACGCGGGCCTCTCACTGTTGTGGCCTCTCCCGTTGTGGAGCACAGGCTCCGAACGCACAGGCTCAGCAGCCACGGCTCAGGGGCCCAGCCGCTCTGTGGCACATGGGATCTTCCCGGACCGGGGCACGAACCCGTGTCCCCTGCATCGGCAGGTGGACTCTCGACCACTGTGCCACCAGGGAAGCCCGGGGTAAGCTCTTTGCCATAGGTCTTGGCAATGATTTTGGGGGTTTGACACCAAAAACAAAGGCAACAAAAGCAAAAATAAACAAGTGGGACTACACCAAACTGAAAAGCTTCTGCACAGCAAAGGGAATCATCAACAAAATGAAAAGGCAACTATGGAATGGGAGAAAAAATCTTCATTTTTCCAAAGAAGACATTCAAATGGCCAACAGGTACATGTAAAGGTGCTCAACATCACTAATCATCAGGGAAATGCAAATCAAAACCACAATGAGATATCACCTCACACCTGTTAGAATGGCCATTATTAAAAAGACAAGAAATAATAAGTGTTGGTGAGGATGTGGAGTAAAGGAAGCCCTTGTGCACTGTGGGTGGGAATATGAAACAGTATGGAGGTTCCTCAAAAAATTAAAAATAGAACTACCACATGATACAGCAATTCCATTTTTGGGTGTTTATCTGACGGAAGTGAAATCACTATCTCCAAAAGATATCTGCACTCCTATGTTCATTGCAGCATTATTTACCACAGCTAGACATGCAAACAAGTGTTCATTGATGGATGATTGAACTTAAAATGTATAAGCATGTATTATCCATATATATATATATATTATTCAACCATTACAAAAGGAGAGAAATCCTGCCCTTTGCTACAACACGAATGGATCTTGAGAGCATTATGTTAAGTGAAATAAGCCAGACAGAAAAAGAGAAATACTGTATGATCTTACTTATAAATGGAATCTGAAAAATATGAACTCATAGAAATAGAGAACAGACTGGTGATTATCAGAGTCTTGGGGCTGGGGAGTTGGACAAAATGGGTGAAGGTGGTCAAAAAGTATGAACCTTCAGATATAAGATAAATAAATCTGGGGATGTAATGTGCAACATGGTGTCCATAATTAACAATATTGTGTTGTATATTTGAAAGTTGCTAAGAGAGTAGATCTTAAAATTTCCCCAACAAGAAAAAAATTTACAACTATGTATGGTGATGGATGTTAATGCAACTTATTCTGATAATCATTTTGCAATATATATATATATATATATATATATATCAATTCATTATGTTGTACACCTAAAACTAATACTCTGTTATATGTCAGTTATATCTAAATAAATAAATAAATGTAAGCTTCAAATTAGCACAATTTTATGATTTATTCTTTAATAAACATTGTATGCACATGGAAGTTAATTTGGAGAATTTCTAGTGTTCAGTCACCTCTTGACACACATACTCAGTTTTACAGGTCAGTTCATAATTGTTTGGGATTGAGTTTGCTTCAGGTGGAGTTTGTCTCCAACCCCTGGGGTATGACATATTCCTGCACTTAAAAGGTAGACTCTCAATCAACAGTGACAGCACAGCAATTTTACAGAAGAGCCCAGATCTTGAGTTATTTCAGTTTATGTGACCACTTGGAATTTTTATTTGTGTTTAAAATTTAAAACAATGAGACAAAGTGCAAGTCATGAATTGTAACGTTTTTGTTCGGCTAAGTGCAAATTTTCGTTCACATGTGAAATATTTTGCTTAATTTAAATAATACCTTTAAAATTAAAATTTATTTTTCTTTTAAAAGTACTAATTGTTTTAACGCTAAAGAATGATTCCAAGATATAAAATATAATATCATTGGTGCGATTTAATATTGCCTAAATTGTGCCATTTGCAAATGCTTGGGTTTTATTAAAATTCAATTATTAATCATTAGAAAATTATTTACCTAAAATATTATTTTTTTATTGGCATGCTTATATATATATGAGGTTTAATAAAAGAACATTTTCACTGTGTTTCTTTTCTGGCCATTATTATTATTTGTTTATTTCATGATTATTACTGAAAATAACCTTGTTGAATAGAGGAAAGGACGTTTTAAAAAATGCACTCTGAGTGCGGAGTATGCTAGGATGCCACCGCATAAGCCAGTGGGAGCCAGCACCTGCTTCTGATGTCCTGCCCCTCAGAACAAGCACCTGTGAGGTGCAGGACCTGCTCTCATGGACAGAAGGGATGTGTGGGAATCTTCTAGAGGGGTGGGGTTGAGCCTTGCCATAAAGTAGGACAACTGTGCTGAACATACCACTGGTTGAAAATTGCACTAAAACCCTACAGTTAAGATATGGATTCAGCTGCAGTAATGCTATAACAAAATCCAAAATAAGAGTGGCTTATACAAAAGAGTTTATTTCTCTCTCCTGCAACTGGGCTGGAATAGTAGCTCCATGGTATAGGAACCCAGGCCCCTCTACCTTGCTGCTCTGGCATCACTGGAGTTGCCCTTCATGATGATTAATTTTATGTGTCAACTTGACTGGGCCATGGGGTGCCCAGATATTCGGTCAACAATATTCTCGGTGTTTCTGCGGCAGTGCTTTGCGTGAGTTTAGCATTTAAATTGACAGACCGAGTAAAGCCAATTGCTCTCCCAAATGTGTGTGGGCTTCATCTAACCAGTTGAAGGCTCGACTAGAACAAAAGGGCTGACCCTCCCCCCAATAAGGGAATTCCTCCTGCCTGACTGCCTTCAAGCTGGAACATTGGTCTTTTCCTACCTTCAGATTTGAACTGGGCCTTGAACTTGCTGGCCTTTGGACTAGAATTACACCATTGGCTCTCCTAGTTCTCAGGCCTTCAGATTCGAACCGGAACTGTACCATCAGCTCTCCTGGGTCTCCAGCTTGCCAACTGCAGATCTTCAGACTTGTCAACATCCATAATAGTGTGTCAATTCCTTATATCTCTGTATATATAAAGGTGAGCATGTAAATATATAAAATAAATATATAATATATACATATCACACACACACACACACACACACACACACACACACACATCCTATTGGTTCTGTTTCTCTGGAGAAACCTTGTTGGTGTGGTCCAAGATGTCTCACCACCAGCTCTGCATTCCAACCAGTATAGAAAGGGAAAAAAGGGGTAGAAAGGGCACACGCCTTTTCCATAAGCCCTGATCTATAAGTTGTGTACATTACTTTTGCTCACATCCCATTGGCCACAACTTAGTCACATGGCCACATCTAGCTGCAAGGGAGGCTGCAAAATACATTCTTTATTTTGGGCTGCTATGTGCCCAGCTAAAAATTCTATTACCACAGAAGAAGAGAAAAATGAATATCTGGGAACAGCCAGGGTTAATGCAGTGGTTTCTACCGCTGAAGATGATAGCCCAGCAGGAGCTAATTCAAGGTCCTGGAAGTGTCACTGATACCATATCCATCCTGAGGGAAACTGTTCCAACTGTTAGAATATCTTATCTTGGGGCTGGGATGAATGGAGGGGATAAGAAATTTGTGTAGCTGCCTTTTCTGCCTGGCTGTACCCCAAAATGGGCATTTTCCCTCTTTTTTTTAAGCAATGTGGTGCTGCAAATTCAATTCACCTGACTCACACAGAAGAAACAGGAGGATGGGAGTAAACCAGGGTCTCCTTAACTTGCCATAAGTCCACCCTGGGTGTTTGTAAAAAGTGCCTATCCCGGCCCACCGTGGAGATACAGATTCAGTGGTCTGGGAAGGAACCCAGGGGTCTGTAGGTTTAACTGCCTGTGTGATTTTTAATCAGGTAAATTTAGGACACACCGTGCTGTTTCCCCAGCTTCTCAGGAGCCTGTCCAGAACATGGAGATTTATTGCAAGGATATTCATGATTACATCTCAGGACAGAAGCTGTGGCATGGGGCTTAGACAGGAAGATGGGGTGAGGTGGGAGTCCAAGGTAGCTCTCAGGATGTGGTTCTCCGAGGACCCACAACAGCCAGCGTTTGTGACTCTTCCCTCCAGACGCTACCACCAACAGGACTCATCTGTCTTCTCTTCTGTGGCTTCTTACTTCTCCTGTGCCTGCCAGTGGCTTTATTCTTTCCTTTTCCAAAAAGAGAGAGAGCCTGATTGGTTGAGCTAATTGCTTTCTGTACCTGGTCATTTCGGAGGCCTCTGGTCAGCCTACGAACTGGTTGCCCTTGTCTGGTGCCCAACCCCATGTTCAACCAGATCATGTGGTTCTAAACAGGGGACAGCCTGAGGCCAAGCCCCAGCCCATCCTATCCTGACTCCAGTCCCCCAGCTTACCATCTTGCCTTCCAGACCCGTCAGCATCTCAGCTGTCCATCACAGAGCCCTGGGGGGTGGGGGATAGGGGTGGGAGTTGCTCCCTCCTTTCTGAAGTCAGGCAGCTGGGGACACAGGCCACAAGGCAGCCCTCCGAGCACCCATGTCAATGCTGAGATTGGCAACAAGTAGCAGACCCTTCCTCTGGTCAGGATCTGTCTTTCCCAGTCCATTAACGTAGCACATGCAGAGCAAGGTTAATGGAACTGAGACAGAGCTGCCAGGAGAGGGACAGCCCTTGGCGACCATGCAGCCCACCTCCTGTCACTCAGCCTACTCTTTCCTCCTTCTCAGCTCTGGGCACATCCGGGGAATGTGTCCACCTGGGCACCTTTGCTTCAGAGAGACATAGGGGAGGAGGGGAAAGGGGCACCGAGGCGAGGGGGTCAACATTCTCCAGCACTCTTACCCACGGAGCCCTGAGGGAGGGCCGCCATCAGCTCAGTTAAGGGAGTCATGAGGAGAGAAAATCCATTTTGCTGCTCATAGGCAGGGTGGCGTGATTGAACTGTGGGTGCGTACAGAGGCAGGCTGCAAATCTCGGAGTGCTGGAGCCTCTGTGTGTGCTAGGTGAGGTCCTGAAAGGCCGAGAGAGAAGGAGCACGACCCCCCCCTCCCTGGGGTGAGTGTGCTGTTCCCATCAGCCCAGCTCCCTGGAACCATCATTAACTCTTAAGTGGAGGGAAATGGCTCCAAGAGATGCAGATGGGTCTGAGGTCTGCCAGCATATAAGATGCACATTCAATTGGAGGGAAGAGGTGAGAAAGTTCCCCATCTTCAGGGAGGATATGAGGTCAGCGGGTGCAAATTTCACAGGTAAAAATGACACATTTCATAACCCAAGTTCTGGGTGGATTTTCACACCCATTCATTTGAAAAACAATCAGAGCTGCTCAGATGACCTTCCTTCTGATGAGGAAACTGGAGAGACACTTCTGGCCGTCTGGCTCCACTCTGTGACTTTTGGGGTAACGGGGGTGCTCCCAGAATCCTGCCTTCCTCCACCTCACCAAGCTCAGGTCCACTTACAACTTAAACTGTAGCTGTTTCAGAAAGAATGCAGGTGGATGTAAGGAAGGACTTGGCAAGCAGCTGTGAGACAAGGGCAGCTGTTCCTTGGGAGAGCAGCAGAGTTCTTTTTCCTGAGGACATTTGCAAATAGGACTGTTACTGACACCATCCGAGAAGTTACGCTATAGCTCACCTTTGCATAGGAGCTGGCAGGTTAAAAGCATTTTCAATCCATTCCCATTTGTTCCAGTAAGGTATCAGATTCCATTATACTCATTGTACAGGCAAGGGAATGAAGCTCATTGGTTAAGTGACTTGACCACGGTCACACAGCCAGTAACTGGGGAGTTGGAGCCACAGCTGAGCTCTCTGGACCCCATTTCTTCTCCATCTACCTCATGCTGTGTCTGGCATTGCACGTGAAACACTGCTGTAGATGCCTCTGGAAGGTTCTGCCCAGCAGAGAGGATGGGAAACCTGTCTCAGAGCTTCCCCACCTCCTTTGGATCTATATTCTTAGCCCAGGGCCCTCCCACCGAAACCAAAATTAAACCCAAACTCAAGAGGTAGGCCTGGAGCCAGCTAAAAGAGGATGCTGCTGGCTTCCTAGGGCAGGAGGGGCACTTTGTCTCTGTCCTCCTGGTTCTGGCAAATTCTTCCTAGACTCCTTTTTGGGCCATTTCCCAGCAGATGCTAAATGGAGAAGGTGGAAAAGTGCTCCCTAACTCTTGATTCATGGGGGTATTTCAGTCTTCAGGGCTTGGAGAGGTATTGAAACCAGTGGGGTGTATGTATATGTGCACGTACGTATGTGTGTGGTTTGGGAACAAGCAACTTCTCCTTCATAATGAAAAAATAAAAGCTTGAAAGGGATTTGTTAAATCAACTAAAAGGGGGCCCTGGGATCTCTGTCTCTCTTATGCACAAACCCTTTCCCAATGTACAAATGAATCAGGACTACATGGATCAGATTTCACTCAGAGACTGTGCTGGTTCATAAATTCCAAAGAGGAAAATCATCAAAGGCCACCTTTGTTTTCATCTCTCTGTCCACACGCTCCCAGAGGCTTGTTCTGGTCTCTCCACCCTCTGGGGAGATGGGATGTTTGCCTATTTGGGTAGGAAGAGGATGGAGAGAGGTTCTCATCATGCATTTCTTGAGTCCAGGCCAGGTGAGCTCCTGGAAAAACTGCAACTAGGGGCTGTGGGTCCTGCTTTTGAGACACAAAAATTCAGCCTGGAAAATGGAGGGGAACAGATGTTTACATCCTCGATGAAGGGGCTCAGTGAAGATGGGAGAGTATCTTTGTCCTCCTTTCTGTCTCTCCAGGTCTTTCTCTAAGGGCCTGCTTACCAAGGTGGTGTGCAGGATGGGGCTGGCCAGAAAACAGCCCACTCGAAGGAAGCCTGGGGTCCACGGAGTGGCCCACAGATGTGCATTGGGGAGATCTTGGAGAAACCCAAGCTCAGCCCACACTTGGTCCTCCCTCTAAGGACTGCAGGGTGATGATGCTGCAAGATGCCTGTGGTCTAATAAAAATACATATCTGATCTTTGCACCAGGTTCTTAGCAAAGTGTTCCTAAAACCCAGAGTATCTCCTGAGTGATGAGTGTCTTGTGTGCTAATTGAATGACTCTAGTTCGGTTGGATGTGGGGTGGGGAGGGGGACAGATAGCTTTAGGATGAGGGTAGATGGCCAGAAATACCCAGTCTGTATCATCAGATTAGAACTTTCAGTTCTATCCTGATAACCTCCAGGGAGGAGAGAGGGGCCGGTAATTAAACTCAATAGCCAATACCCAATGGTTTCATCAATAGCTCCTAGATGAAGAAGTCTCCACCAAAACCTGCAATCCATAGGGTTTGGAGAGCATCTAGGTTGGTGAATATAGTGGTGTGCTTGGAAGTTGGCACACCTCAGGAGGCATGGAAGCCCTGCCACCCACCCCTCCCCCCATAACTTTCCCTATGCATCTCTTCCATTTGGCTGTTCCTGAGTTGTGTCCTTTATAATAAATAGGTAAACATAAATAAAATGTTTTTCTGAGTTCTACAAGTCATTCTATGGAATTATCGCGCCTGAGAGGAGGTTGGGAGAACCCCTGATTTATAGCCAGGCAGTTGGAAGTACGGGAGGCCCCCAGGACTCGTGATTGGGATCGGAAGTGGGGGCAGTCTCGTGCAACTACACCCTTAGAACTGTGGGGTCTGATGCTAACTCCGGGCACTTAGTGTCAGAACAGAACTGAACTGTAGGACAATCTTCGTATCAGAACTGCAGCATTGGTTGCGGTGTGGGAAAACACACATTTGGCATCAGAAAAAAGACCCTACATCGCAATAGAAAACTAATACATATATTTGTTCCAATAAATCGTTCAAGAAATATGTATTGAGCTTACCATGCCAGTATTGGAGATGGAATCATGATCAGGCAGATGGGTCTCTGTCTCAGGGAATTTTAGCGATTGGTTGTCGTACTTTCCAAGTCAGACTCCTTGAAAGGCAGGGTCAAAATCTTATCTTCTTACTTATCTCCCATAGTACCTAGTACAAGGCTGGTGCTCAATTCACTCTCACACATTGCTTAAATTGTGAGCCCCCTGAAAGCAGAAACAGTGCTGTTTTATAGTTGCATGACCCTGAGCAAGCTACTTCTCACCTTATGCCTCGGTTTCCTCATCTGTAGAACAGGAATGATAATAGTACCTGCATCTTAGGGTTTTTGCGAGAATTAAACACGATAATTAATATGTGTGAAATGCTTAGAGCAGTGCCTGGTCCACAGGAAGCTCTGAATAAGTGTTGTCTTTTGTTATTCCCTCCTCTTTCTCACCCCAGAGTGCTGGGAACAAACCACGGTGAAGCAAGGACTCTGTCCTTGGCATTGTTGTCACTGACTTACAGGCGGAGGTTGGGAGCTAGTGTAATGGGCTGGGGTCTGACTGGGCCTCTTCTTGGTCTGCAGGGACTGTAGGGGGAGGGCTAGCTCACCCCATGTAGCAAAGGGTCTCTGCCACCCAGGGGGAAACAAGCATACCCTCAGCTTAGTTTCCAGGCGTCCAGACCACCCTGCCCTGAGCAAACCTTCTGATTTGGGGGAGAGAAGCCTTGGTGACCATCTTCCCCTGTAGACTCCATCCCCATTTCTCAAGCCCTATTCCAAGGGCTCCCAAATTGAAGCCCAGACAAGCCACGCAGCTTGCCCAAGATCACACAGCGTATAGTGGCCGTTTCTGGGCACAGATGCAGGTCTCCTATTTCCTGGAAAAGTGTTGAAGCCAAAGGCCAGGCTGCTTCTCCCCTCTCTAGGGGAACATGGGTTGTCATGGCGCCTCCACTGCTTCCCATTTCCCCAGCTGCTTGGGTGCCTGGGTCCTCTGAACTTCTCAAGGAGTTACTTGGCTTCAGGATGCCGAAAGAAAACTCCAAAATCAAAATTAATACGTGTTTGATTACATGTCTGTAGAACATGTCAACTAGCCAAGTGCCACTTAATTTAACTCCTAGTCATATCTAAATTATAGTTAATGTAAAATGTGTATGCAATTTGAGATGATTGACGTTCCGTGTGGCCCCCAACTGTCAGACTGAATAGAGTATGGTGATCATAGAGTGACCCCGTCCTTCCCCATCTCTGCTTGTGAATCAGAAAGCTGAAGAGGGACAGGAGACAGGGAGCTCCCGGGGCAGGAGCCCAGCTCTGCTCCTGACTCAGGGGCTCCTGGACCAAGGAGGGGAAATCTAGTTCATGGGCCTCCCTCTCCATTAAACTTTAAATAGCTCCCCATTTTCCATCTTCCTGGACAACAGAGCTATATAGTTAATTCAAAATGAAGGCCAATCCAAACAGCATTTGAAGTTGGCTTAAGGCAGTATCACACCGAATACCCCTGAGTTGGACCCCTAACTTTCTTAGACTCAGTCCACCTGCAAATGACCGGGGGTACCAGTGGGGTGGTGAATAGTCCATATTTATTCAAAATGTTCAATAAATTCTTGTGCCAGGCATTATGTCAAAAGCAGGGTGTGCAGAAGTGAGCAAAACAGACCCCCTTCTCTCATGGAGGTTAGTGTCTAACACGTACCATTGCCAGTTTTGTACCATAACCTTTTCTTTTTCTTTTTTTTTTAACATCTTTATTGGAGTATAACTGCTTTACAGTGGTGTGTTAGTTTCCGCTCTATAACAAAGTGAATCAGCTATACATATACATATGTTCCCATATCTCTTCCCTCTTGCATCTCCCTGCCTCCCACCCTCCCTATCCCACCCCTCTAGGTGGTCACAAAGCACCCAGTTGATCTCCCTGTGCTATGCGGCTGCTTCCCACTAGCTATCTACCTTATGCTTGGTAGTGTATAGATGTCCATGCCACTCTCTCACTTTGTCACAGCTTACCCTTCCCCATTTCCATCCCCATATCCTCAAGTCCATTCTTTAGTAGGTCTGTGTCTTTATTCCTGTCTTACCCCTAGGTTCTTCATGATATTTTTTTTTCTTAGATTCCATATATATATGTGTTAGCATACGGTATTTGTCTTTCTCTTTCTGACTTACTTCACTCTGTATGACAGACTCTAGGTCCATCCACCTCACTACAAATAACTCAATTTTGTTTCTTTTTATGGCTGAGTAATATTCCATTGTATATATGCGCCACATCTTCTTTATTCATCCGATGGTGGACACTTAGGTTGTTTCCATCTCCTGGCTATTGTAAATAGGGCTGCAATGAACATTTTGGTACATGACTCTTTGAATTATGGTTTTCTCAGGGTACATGCCCAGTAATGTAATGGGATTGCTGGGTCATATGGTAGTTATATTTGTAGTTTTTTAAGGAACCTCCATACTGTTCTCCATAGTGGCTGTACCAATTCACATTCCCACCAGCAGTGCAAGAGTGTTCCCTTTTCTCCACACCCTCTCCAGCATTTATTGTTTCTAGATTTTTTGATGATGGCCATTCTGACTGGTGTGAGATGATATCTCATTGTAGTTTTGATTTGCATTTCTCTAATGATTAATGATGTTGAGCATCCTTTCATGTGTTTGTTGGCAATCTGTATATCTTCTTTGGAGAAATGTCTATTTAGGTCTTCTGCCCATTTTTGGATTGGGTTTTTATTATTGAGCTGCATGAGCTGCTTGTAAATTTTGGAGATTAATCCTTTGTCAGTTGCTTCATTTGTAAATATTTTCTCCCATTCTGAGGGTTGTCTTTTGGTCTTGTTTATGGTTTCCTTTGCTGTACAAAAGCTTTGAAGTTTCATTAGGTCCCATTTGTTTATTTTTGTTTTTATTTCCATTTCTCTAGGAGGTGGGTCAAAAAGTATCTTGCTGTGATTTATGTCATAGAGTGTTCTACCTATGTTTTCCTCTAAGAGTTTGATAGTTTCTGGCCTTACATTTAGGTCTTTAATCCATTTTGAGCTTATTTTTGTGCATGGTGTTAGGGAGTGTTCTAATCTCATACTTCTACACGTACCTGTCCAGTTTTCCCAGCACCACTTATTGAAGAGGCTGTCCTTTCTCCACTGTACATTCCTGCCTCCTTTATCAAAGATAAGGTGACTATATGTGCGTGGGTTTATCTCTGGGCTTTCTATCCTGTTCCATTGATCTATATTTGTTTTTGTGCCAGTGCCATACTGTCTTGATTACTGTAGCTTTGTAGTATAGTCTGAAGTCAGGGAGCCTGATTCCTCCAGCTCCGTCTTTCATTCTCAAGATTGCTTTGGCTATTCTGGGTCTTTTGTGTTTCCATACAAATTGTGAACTTTTTTGTTCTAGTTCTGTGAAAAATGTGAAAAAAAACCCTTTTCTCATTTGATTCTTGAAAAAGCCCTGGGACCAGTCAGGGTAGGATTAGTTTGGTTTTATCACCTTTTATAGTTGAGAAAACTGGCGCTCAGAGAAGCCAATCAAGCTGTTTAAGGCGGCAGCGACAAAGCCTGGACTGAATCCCTCAGGGGCTGTTTCCAGATGCCTAGTTCTTTCCCTAGTGCCACCAGGCCTCCCAGTGATGGTCATGGGGGCCGTCCAGACAGCTAAGGAGCAGCTGTAGTCTGCGCAGGCTGCTGTCTGAGGCTTCTGGCTTTGGGACTGACTCTGGGGCTGAGCCCGATGACACCCTGCACATGCGAGAGGGCTTGTCCAGCAGCAGCGAGGTGGCTGCGTGCCCACCGCGCTGCTCCGCGCGCTCTCTGAGCTTCCGATGCTATTTGGAACCAATTAGCCATTTATTTCAGCCAATTCATTATGTTCTCTTTGAACCACATTTCCTTTTCCCGGAGAAAATCTGCCTTGAACTTTGAATGTTGCGGGCAAAATGTGGTCGCGGGCTTTCATTCCGGAGCCAGCTCCGCACGTCTCCACGCTGTCGCTGCGCCCTCGGCCGGGATGGATGGGCTCAGCCCCGCGGCTCCGTCCCCCGAAGCACCGGTCCTGCCGCTCCGGTTTTCCAAGGTGCTAAATCACCCCTCCGCCCCCGCCCCCGGGGCCGCGGCCGGCTATCTCCTGCATCGAAGTGTCCCCTGTGCTCCATGAGGCTCTGCAGCAAATCCTTCGTCTCTGGCTTCAATCCCTCCCGAGCCGCTCTCAGCGCCCGGTGTAGCGCTGCTCTAGCCCTCCCCGTGGGCTCTTTCACCCGCCCTCACCCTGCCCTGATCATGCCATCTGCTCCACCAGCGCCCCCTCTCCCACCGCAGCCATCCCAGGGGAACATCGACTGCCTGGTGTCACTCCCGCTGGTCTCTTTCCCCACCCGCCCGCTCTCACATCAGATTTTGCCACCCAGCGTGATTGGCTGGCCCATCCTAGCCACTTTCTGACTCTGGGTGAGGACAGGACGTCAGGGTTGTGGGAAGGTGGGAGGGATGGGCGGGGGGGCTTTCTTCCTTTCAGCTCCAGACTCTCCTCAGGTGCTGGTCACGGTGGGGTCAACTCAGCAAAGCAAGCTGGGAAAATCCCCAGGAGCCTTGGGTCACTGTGGACTGCTGCTCCTCCCAGCTTCTCCCCAGCCTCAAACAGTCAAAACCCCAAAGAGTATGGTTTCACTCTAGGACACTGTCTCCTGGTAAATGCGGTAGTCTCACCTTGGGGCTGTGCCATCTGGCCTTGGGAGAAACAGAGCCATCTTGAGAACGTATGTCGTCAGCAGCTCCCCAAGATCACCGCGGGGGGCCCCCATGTGCCCTGCCAGGGAATCTGGTTGCTATGGCAACAGGAAGGCAGCCCCCACAGGTGCAGAGGGTAGGGGCCTGCAGAGTGCAGGGGGACATAACACTTGACCACTGTGGCTGTCTGTGTTGTGCTTTCCTCCCCCATCTCAAGGGAAGTGGCCCTCCAGGAGCACAAGTGGGCAAGTGTCCTGCGGGGGCTGGGAGTGGGGGGGCGAAGGATGCTGCCTTGTGGCAGAACTGGCAAGGGAGCAGTAGAGGGGTGCCACTGCAAATTCAGCCTGTCGTCCTGGGGGATATGGGGGACCCATGGGATGTGGAGCACAGAAATAGAAGAATTATCCTCTAAGTCCAAACCCGTGATACATCTGTCTGGCCAGAGCTCGCCTGTGACAGTTTTTCCCAGACCACTTCACGGGAAAGGCTTTATCCTAGAAGCTATCAACATCAGAGTCATGTCCCAACACCTGCCACTTCCCTAACAGCCCGTTGAGAGCTAGCGTTCATGAGTGTCCTAAACCCTTCCCTAACCTATTTGTATTTTCATACTGTGACACTTCTTAGGGACCTGAGCTCCCTGAATTTATTCCCAGCTGGTCTGAGGAGTGTTCCCCTCTGATCTGCCCTGTAACCATCTGACATAGGTGTCAAAGGGATCTCCCAGGTTCAGGATTTGGAGATTTGGTGAATTACTCTTCATCCCACCCTTCCAACCCTCATGATACTATATACTTTAATTTCAAAGATGAATATTTCGGAGTGCCTGCCGTGTTCCAGGTGACTTTAAAATATTACCTCATTTATCCCTCAAGACCTTATGAGGTAGGAATTATAATCCTCATTTCAAAGATGAGAAAACCAACGCAGAGACAACAGTCGACTTGTCCACCAGTTAGCACAAGGCAGAGGTGGATTGGAACAGGTCTGACGACGCGCTCAGCGTTTTTCCCATGAGGACCCAGCTACTTTTGAGCCCATTGGTCCCGGAAGGGTGAATATAAATTAAACTAAGAGATTTAATCCTCTTAAGGGAATTAAGGGAGGAGAGAGACATCCTTCCCCCTCCTTTTAATTTCAGAATTTTTTTCTCTGTCCTTTTCAAATGTACATAAATCTTTATAAGGGTTAAGTAAGTTTCTAACCAGTCTCACAATGCAGGTATTTCCTCAAGGACCCAAGACCATCTTTTTGAAATGTAAACAACCAGAGAGATAGCGCCCTCTGTCCCAGTTCCCATGGGAGGGTAGGCACCTAACTTTGGTGGGAGCCTTTCTCCCATTGGCAAAGCTTCCTCCTGTCATAGTTATGAGTTTGTTTTTCCTCTAGATAAAGCCAGTAAGCTAAAGCAGATGTCACCCCAGTTGCCAGGTAAAGGCAGGATAAACTCTGTGTGACAAACGGTGCTGACAAGACCTCTCAGGCAGGGGCTAGTTCTTGCTTATCTTGATGTACAAACAATGGCTATGCCTGTAATGGATTATATCCGCTTGGCTATCAAGGGCGGGGCCAGAATATGTCACCCCAAAATATGCCTTTTTGGCATATGGATCATTTTTGAGCTGAAAGCCTTCGAGGAACAACAGATGCAGGAAAAGCTCTAAAAACAGAGCATAGGTTTCCCTTTTGTCAAGGCAATTTCCATTTGTAAAAGTGTCTCCCTCCAGTAGCAAGGAAGAGGAGACTCTTGACGGCTCTTATCAAAGGAGAAGGCGCTGACTTCAATCTGCATAACAAGTCTTACTAAACAACCCTAGTTTACCCTACACTCATTTGTCACCTTCCCATAACTTTCACCTCCACGCCCCCCAACCCCAAACACCTTTTCCTTTTTCTAGCCTCAAATAATATATAAGCCCCTAAATTCTGGCTGCCTCTTTAAGCCACACTTTCTTGGTGAGTTTCTGTGCGTGTGTGTGTCATTAAAACTTTTTTCTCTTGTTAATCTGTCTCTTATCAGTTTGATTCTCAGGCCCCAGCCATTGAACATAGGAGGGTGGAGGGAAGGAGGGTTATCTCCCGTCCTCTGTGTAAGGGGGTGAGATTTCATTCTGTCTGTGCCATCTCTTAGCGGATTGCCTATGATGCCCATCGCATTCTGGTTTAACGCTCATCCAATGAGAAAACTGTTTTCTGTCTCCACTACCTTCATGGAGAGGTTTTCTGTGTTGGGAGAAGATCCCTTTTTCTAATTCTATTTTCCCAACAGTCCCCTTGCCTTGCCTGGTCTTTCCAATCATAGATTTCTGCCTTTTGACTCCATTCTTCTCACCCCTGACTCCTCCAAGACTCCAGACTCCCGCTGACCCCCATTTTCCTATTCTGTGGGGTGTGGCCTCTGATCTGCATTAAGACTTGCTGGTGTGTTAATAGATGTCAGATCACAGCTAAGGGTGTTCCCACCGGGCCTTCTTAGGAAACCGTTAGGCCAGTCCACATTTTAAGGGAGGTTTCAGCAGCTATAGCTTTAGCCCCCAGAGCTGCCCCCACTGATGTTACTTAAAAACATTTGAGGTCTAGGAGGTAAGGTCACAACTTAGTCATGTAGGGACCCCAGAGGCTGACTCAAGCCTACCTTTCCTGCCATACCTTCTGCTGCTCTTCCAGTTTTATCTCTCGGATCCTCCACCCCGCAACCCCCATAGTCCACTCACAATGCATTCACTAAACTGACCTCATTCCCTCTGGCCTGAAATGTTTCCTCTCTGCTTTCCACCCAGGCAAAGTCTGTCTATTCTTCAAGGACCTCTACTGCACACCTCCCACTGCAGCAAGCCCAGGGCCATACCTGGATGCATGAATGAGCTTCCAGGCAGCCCCAGCCTTGGTAGGTCCTGCAATCTCAGGCCTTGGGCTGCGCGGTGCAGGGTTTCCAAAGAGGAGCTGTTAAGGGAGTTACACTTGTTCCTCTGCAGTCTGAGGGTCACTGACTCTCTCTCAGCTAACCAGCGGGTGGCAATGTAGCCATCCCACCTGGGCCACCCAGCGCACAAGACCTTCTTGCTCCCCTTCTCTCTCCAGAGTAATAAACAGAGTCGTTACCAGGTGCCTCTTGCAGCCTCCTGTGTTGGCAGGTTATTTATATGTAAATTTGCCTGTCTGTGGTTGTGGCGGTTCAGAAACGCGATAACAGAAGCCTCTGTAGGAGCTGGGATGTGAGGGAGCGGGGGCGGGGGGTGGGGGGAGGCCCTGTAGCTTCTTCGGGGAGAGTTAATATGAGATTAGCTACAACCAATTAGATGGTATCAAACCCAAAAGGATATAGCTGTTTAGCTAAACTGAAGATCCGCTGAAGGAGGGGGCTGTGGCTATCAGGAAGGCATCCGGCATTGGCAGAGCCATCCCCCAGGAAGCCAGGCTTTGGGGCAGAGCCCAGGCCTCTTGGGAAGGGGCTAGGGGCGGAACACTGGTCCTGGCATCCACAGGTTGGGGGCAGGGTGTGGGAGGGGAAGCATCCCTGCCCAGGAGGTGCAAAGGCATTCATTCAGCCCATTCAGGCTGCATGCTGTCACGCTCAGGTACCTTCACACACACTGACCCCTACTCTGCCTGGTAGACTGCAACTCATCCTCTGGGACCCCCTGAGATGTCACTTCTCCTGGAAAGCCTTGCTTAGCCCGTCCCTGCTCTGAGGTCCTGTGAGACTTTGTACATGACTGGAGTACCACTCATCTCACTGTTCAGTTTATGTGTCTGTCTTCTGTCCATCCTGCAGGTGCTTGAAGGGCACACATAGCTTCATTGTCTTTGACTCCGCAGGGACGTAACAGTGTTTGGCACAAAGTAGATGGTCAATAAATAGATTCTGAGAGACTGGAAGGGAAATACAAAGAAAGCCAAGGATATTTGGGCTTAAATGCTGACTTGTGGTTGAATATACCACCTCATAATATGCCTCTTTGGCATAGGGTTTATTAAAGAGTTAAGATCCATTAAGAATCAGCAGATGCAGGAAAAAGTCTAGAAACAGGGAACAAGTTTTCCTTTTGGAAAGGAAATTTCCACTTGTAAAAAGGTCTCCCTCTCCTATAGCAGGAAGAGGAGACTTAACAGCTCTTATTATTCAGTGGAGAAGGCACTGACTTACTGCATCACTAACGTCACTAAACAACTCTGCTTACCATATTGTTGCTGGCCACCTTCCCATAACTTGCCTCCTCCCACTCCCCCTGAAGCCCCCTTTTCCTTTGTGTAACCTAAGATGGTATAGAAGCCCAAGTTCTAATCACCCCTGAGGGTTACTCATCATTGGGTGCTCCCATGTATGCATGCATATTGTACACATTAATTCACTTGTTTGTTTTTCTCTTGTCAATCTGTCTTTGGCCAGTCTAATTATGGGGACCCAGCAGCTGGAGAACTAATGGGTAGAGAAAAGTATTTTTTTTCTTTCCTACGTACTGCTTTTGTGATCTTGGGCAAGTTATTTCACTCTTTGAGACTCAGTTTCCTCATCTGTAAAATGGGGATAACAGTCCCTCATATGCTATCCTATGTATGGAGATTGTAAAGCCTGGCCCTTGAGAGTTTGCTCAAAAGTTAGTTACACTTCTCTTGCCATTAACTTCTTCCCTTCCCATCCCTCCAGGGCGTCAGACCACAGGTCAAATAGTCTCTTTTCTCTCAGGGGAGTTCAGTCCCTGGGGAAGGTAATCAGAAAAGAATTCAGCAATCAGGAAAGCAAAGACTTGTAGATAATAGAGCAGGGAGGGAGAGGAGAATTGGTTGGGAAAGGGAACGGAAAATGAGCCACAGCCTCTGAAAGTGTCTTTTTATTGTAAGGGTATCCCTGAGAAGTGGCGGGAAGCATGGAAGAAGCTGTGGGCTCAGAGTAAGGGGTATTAACACTGGTCTGCTTTCTGGGCCAGTAGCGAGCAGGAACTAGAGCCTGCCCCATGCCAGGCAGCCCTCCTACACCCAGCAGAGGAGATGAAGGAGGCAGTGGAGAGAACGGAGGCTGCCCTCAATTTACTTACAATCCAGGGACCCATGGCCCGGCTTCAAGCTCGCCCTCTAAGAATCCTTCCCTGCTGACCCTGGGAGCTGGGGGTGGGGGTGGGGGGTGTCTGGTCACGTCCCCAGGCAGCTCCGTGCATTCTGCTCCATCTGGCACTGGAGCATCCACACAGCCTCACAGAATGTGCTGGCCAGAAGGAGCTGCGTGGAACATCAGGTCCAAAGCACTTGTCTTACCAACAAGGAGAAGGAGGCCTGAGAGTCCATAGGATGCGCTCCATCTCACACTGCACCTGAGTCCCAGGGAGCTCTCTCGGCTGTTTCCCATTGGTGCAAGGAGGGGTTAGCTCCCTTCAGCACTGGCATTGGAGGTCCTCTTACTGGTCAATGGCCTGCCCAGGCAGGAGAAAACAAGAGGGCCGTGGAAGCACGGCAGCCACGAGATTTCCTCCCTCCCCAGGGTTGTCGGCTCCCAGTTGAAGCAGGAGTCTAGGCTCTGTGCTGGTCACCAAACACAAGTTCATGTGTCCAATGCACAGTGCGGCCAAACAAAATGAAATGTTGGAGTTTGGAGCAGAGAAAGGTTGATTGCAGGGCCAAGGAAGGAGAATGGGTGGCTTGTGCTCCAAAAATGCGAACTCCCTGATGGTTTTCAGGGAAAAGTTTTTACAGGCAAAATTTGGGGTGAGGGCTGCAGAGTGTGTGACTTTCTTCTGATTGGTTGGTAGTGAGGCCACAGGGTGGTGCTCCAGGAATCTTGTGCTTAGCCTGAAGTTACCATCCTCCACCTAGCGGGGGGACATAAGTTCCTGTAGAAGAACTCAGAGATATAGTTATGTATATCCCTTGATGAGGTACCAAGATCCTGCTTTAACTCCCTGCACTGTAGTTTATGGATTGTTCCTTCTTTGTTTCTGCATTCCCTTATTTCCCTGAGTAGCCACTGTTTGAATCTGCTCGTTGGGACTCAGAGAGGTCTAGGGAGCTAAAGATTTTATCCTGCAAATAAGAACCAGGGGACACAGAAAGGCTTTTGTTCCCAGGAGGGCCCCACAGGGTCCTGCTCAGTTACATGCTTATAGCTGTTTGCTGCCCAGATCTTTGGGGATACCTTCCTCTCCACCCAGTGACTAGTCCCACCATCAATCTTTCTATTAGTCCTGCTGGAATCCTGGGAGACTGTCGTGGTTCCATCCTCTCCTAGCCCCCATACCCAAGGGCTAGAGACCTCGGCTTCTCTGGAAGACCCCACATATCCCATAACTTCTCTGAATCTAGCTGTTTCCCTCCTTAACTCTTAGCACAACCTCGACATTCCCTGGCTTGACCAAAGCCTTCTAAAACAAACAGGCAGATTGACCTGGCAACCTGGTTTTTCTGCCATAAAACACACAGATATTGTCAGTTCTCCCTGTGCGTATGAAAAGCCCAGGCCTCAGAGGTACGATGGCTTGGCTTCCCTGCTGTGGTGGGAGCGAGGAGGAAGAGGGGTGGAAATACCTTTCATTCTTTACCAAGGAGCCTACAATGGAGAAAACAAGACACAGCTAGTCTCTCAATAGGCTATTCTGCCACATTACATTCTTAACAAACCACCCTGCTACATTTCTAAGACAAATCTGATCATGTCTGCTCTCTGCTTAAAATATTTCAGTGGCTCCCTACTGCCCTCTGGATAAAACCCAAGCCTCCCCCACCACATAAGAACATCACGATCTCGGCTAGATCTTACTTCTCCAGCTGGTACTACCGCTCTCCTCCCCGCTCCGCTGTGGCCAGACTGATCTAAAATTTGACTGTGTGTTTAACCCTGCTGGCCTGGCCTAGAATGCTCTCTCTCACTTGGTTCCTTGGACCTGCTGTTCCTTCAGCCTGGAACACCTTCCCCATCTTCCTTTATTCCTCTTCACCCTCCAAGATTCAGCGGGTGGGCCTGGTGCAGATGTGGATATGCTCACTAAGGGTGAAGTGAATCCCACCCTCTGAGATGCCCCCAAAATTCAGGATCGACCACACAAGTGTATCCAAGGTATCATATGGCTAGTTTATACTTGATGATTTAGCTTAAATATCAGGACCTGCTCAACTCTTTTTTATGAGATTCATAGTTTCCTATTTTATCTTTAAAATGATTTGATGGAGGATGTGTCAATTCAGAGGCAGCTGGATCTGTAGCCTTTGTTCCTAGTGAGGAGGTGGGTGGATGCCCCCGTTACTGTCTCTAGTGAGAAACATCATGGAAGCCCAGGGGCTCTCTTAACCCCCAAGGGAGGCCTCCCCAGCATCCACAGTCCACTGCAGTCCCCGGCTCTGGAGAGCACTGGGTCCAGCCTGAGGCCAGGCCCAGATTTGCTGGGAACGTGGTGTTCCTGCCTCCTGGCGCCCAGATTCATCCAGGTCCAAGGGAACAGTTTCCCAAATTCTTTTCATCATCTTTGTCTTGCAATCCAAACCCATCCAACCCATGAGGACCCTGAGAGAGAAGCAGACATGGAGCATCTGCAGGGAGGGCGCTGAGGGGCAGTCCTGTTTCACATAGGCGATAAGCCAAGTGGACCAGAATCCTGCAGGGAGGCCCTTGGGGGTAGGGCACAGTGGAGGGTCATTATTTAGTTACACTGTTGCCGTTGAGATTAGCACCCTCCTTCCTCAAGTGCTTAAAGAAATCCACTACATTCTCTTTCTTTATCACATTTCTTGATGCTGGGAGGTGGGCAAGAGATGAAGGCCGTGTCCATGGCTGAGTATGGTTCCAGCAAATGCTGACTGTCAGCCGTGTGTGGTTGCCTTGGAGATGAGCTGCACTGTGGCCCTGCTGTGTCCTGCTTCAATGCCAGTTGATAGGACCTTTGCTGCTGGTCACATCACAGAGCTGACCCTGCATGGGAAGGAGCAGCTCATTTTGCCCTCAGCGACAACCTCATAGCCCCCGGCCACCAGATTAAAGTTGGTTTGGCCGGTCAGAGGGTCTTTAGGACACCATCCATCCAGTCATGAACACATCCTTGGCACTGCGGGGAAGGGGGGTGTGGCACTATGAACTTGAGAGCTCATATGCCTAGGTGTGTGGGAGGAGCCTGGGATAGAAGACCAGGCACTTTGGGATTGCCATTCTCACAGCACCTTCTCCAGAAAGCATTCCTGAACAACCCCACCAGACACACTTTACCCAAAGGAACCTCACCAGACAGTGGTCTTAATAGCACTTCCCTTCTCCCAGCTTCCAGGGCCCAAAACCTTGGAGTCAGTTTTCTCTTCTTTTCCATGTCTCCTTATTGAGTTGGTCACTAGGTCATTTCCATTTCTCCTAAGCAATGTGTTTGAGGCCATTCTTACTCTGGTCAACCTGGTCTGGGTTTACATCCTAGCGGGCCTTCAGACTTCAGGCTCTGGTCCCTCTAATCCACTTTACATACAAATGTCCGAACGAATCTTCTTTGCATTCAGCTGTCATCCGTGCCTCCCCTATTATTAATCTTTCATGGCTCCCTCTTTTCTAGTACACAGAAGCCAGTGTATTATCTAATTTTCTTCTCTCTCAGCTGATTACCAATGACCTTCCCATATACAAATCAATGGTTCCTTTTCAGTCCTTACATTTGCTGAAGCTCTCTTCACCCCAGACTTCCTTAAGACTACTCTATCCCATTTCTCCTCCTACCTCCCCTCAATTCCTGCCCAGTTTCTCAGGTCGTTCCTGCTTATTTCTTTCCGTCCAACTCTTAAATATTGATGTTTCCCAATTTTCCATCCTTGGTGCTTTCTTCTCTCTCCACGTCCATACTCTCCTTATGTGATTTTATCCAACTGCAGAGCTTCAGCCACTACTTATTTGCTGTTGGTTTATAAATCTAGATCCTTAGTCTAGACTGGTGGCCTGCAAGAAGCTATGTGCTACACGATCTCTTGAGGTATAAGAAGAAAATATTGTTTTAATTTTTATCTAAAAAGTAAGAAAGAGGGCTTCCCTGGTGGCGCAATGGTTGAGAGTCCGCCTGCCGATGCAGGGGACACGGGTTCGTGCCCCGGCCCGGGAGGATCCCACATGCCGCAGAGCGGCTGGGCCCGTGAGCCATGGCTGCTGAGCCTGCGCGTCCGGAGCCTGTGCTCTGCAACGGGACAGGTCACATCTGTGAGAGGCCCGCGTACCGTAAAAAAAAATAATAAATAAAAAAAATAAAAAGTAAGAAAGAAAATAAGCTTTATAAGTATATAATATACATATTGACATACATGCTAATTATATATGTTACTACATAATTTTGAAAAAAAATTATGTACAAATACACATATATTGGGGGGGTATGTACTCAAAAATGTTTTACTAATGGGGTATGTGGCAGAGATTCCTAGCCATCCAAGAATATATGTTTTCCCCTTCTTCCGTAGTAACAATAAACTGTGCACACGGCTGCCTGGAATAATATGCTGCCCAGCCTCCCTTTAACCCTGATGTGGGACCAGTTCCTGGCATGTGAGCAGAGTCGTGTGTGCATCTCGCAGGGTTATGTCCCTAAAAGGAAGGGGCTTGCCCTCCCCTTGCCCAGTGCCCCTTTTCCGCTGGCTGGAATGCAGATGGTAGTGAGTCATCTTGGACAATGCACATACAAGACAGGGGGAGCCGGGTCCCTGACCCCTTCGAGCTCCACATCAGCCCTGGATTGCTAATGCTTATGAGAGAGAGTGAAACCTCATCCTATTTAAGCCACTTTTATTTTGGGTTTTGTAACAGTAGTTGAATCTGTATCCTATCAAATATAAGACACATGGTCTAGATTTCTCTTCTGAGCTCCAAACCTGTACACGCACCTGGTATCTATGGCATGGTGAGCTCAAGAAGTCTGAGTCAGAACACATTAGATCCCCCTCTTACCACCATCTACTCCTCCCCTTCCCTGTTTGGGTCCATGCACCTCTGTGACCTGGAGCAGGGCTCCCAGGCCACTCCAGGCTAGGTGCAGGGCTCAGCTACTTAGATGTTTGGAGGACTGGGGCCCCTGGGGATATTAATTCTCCCTAAGCTTTTTGTTTTTATGCTAATAGAGGATGAGAGAAGTTCTTTTTAAAAATGAGTCTTCAGAGAGGTTGAGGGGACAAGTGGAAGGAGGTGATTGGGACAATTGTGGGGAGGATGGGTTAGTGGGAGTGGGAACTGGGATGGTGAGAGGGTTGAGGCCTGAGGCTGAGGGAGCTGCTTCCATAAGCACAATGGTTTTTGAAGCAGCAAACCCTGCTCCGGTGTCTCAAAGACAGATGGTGGGGAGCATCAGGAGATTGACCTTTGTGTGGACATTGGTGCTCTCATGATGGGGACCACTGGTAGGGCCAACTAGGAAGGGGCCTACGGCAGAAACGATGCTATAAAGGCACCCAGCCCCCTAGCAGGTGATACCATTTTTCTAAGAATGTGGACAGAGTGATGTGCTCCACTCCTAGGCCTCACCTCCCTCTCATTAAATTTAGTTTCTACACTCTCTTTCTTCTGCTGACTGTACGATGCTGGGGTGACTGTGAAGCCACAGAATGGTGGCAGCGTACGGCCACAGAACCACTAAGAGGAGAACCTCCCAGGAGAGCTGCCCAGTCGGGAACGTCCCAAATGCGTGTGGTGAGCAGAAAGTAATTTTTATTATGTAAAGACACTGGGATTTGAAAGTGGTTTTGTTCTAGCAGCAACCATTAATTATCCTAGCTAACAGAGTTCTCTAGTGGCTTTGTGAGTGAAGGACACTGACAAAGGGCAAGTGAAGACCAAGAGAGGAAACAGGGACATTGTATATGACTGGAGGTGGCAGACAGATGTCCAAGTGTGAACGTGATGCCCTTTACAGGGACATCAGGGAGGTGAGAGTTTATTAACCCCTAAGTCCAGACAATCTTTCCCATAATCCTTTTCTACTTTCCGTCACTTTGGAACTTGCAGAAACCCATGCATACTTCTGTCTTTGTGTATGCGTGTGTGTGTGTGTATAACTATAGACATTATATATATATATATATATATATATATATATATACGCACACATATACAGATAATTTACACTTTTTAAAAAGCCCATATAATCTTTGGAGTTTGCACTATGAAATTATAAACAGCATGGGATTTAAAAAAATTAACTTTTTTATTCTGAGATAATTGTACATTCACATGCAGTAACAAGAAATAACACAGAGAGATCCTATGTACACTTGTCCCCTTTACCTGGGTTCCCCTGATGGTAACATCTTATGAAACTGTAGTACGGTGTCATACCCAGAACGCTGACACTGATTCCATCACCACAAATATCCCTCATGTTGTCACTCAGCATAATTCTCCAGGTTGTCACGTGAACCCAGCTTGTTCTGTTTAGTGTTGAGTAGTGTTCCATGGTGTGGATATGACACGGCTTATTTAACCTTTCACTGGTTGAAGGACATTTGCAGTGTTCAGTTTTGGACTATGGTGAATAAAGCTGCTATAACATCCATATACTAGGTTTTGTGTGGGCTTAAATCTTTATTCTCTAAGATAAATGCCCAGGAATGCAACTGTTGGGTCATGTGGTAATCAATTGCACGTTTAATTTTTTTTTTTTTACAAAACTGACAAACTGTTTTGCAGAATGGCAATATCATTTTCAATCCCACCAGAAATATATAAGTGATCCAGTTTCCCTGTATTCTTGTAAACATCTGGTATTGTCACTATTTTTTATTTTAGCCATTCTGATAGGTGTGTAGTAAGTCGTACCTTATTGTTACTGGCTCTAATTTGCATTTTCCTAAGGGCTAATGACGTTGACCATCTTTTCATGTGCTTATATGTCAGGTGCTTATATGTCAGCTGTAGATCTTCTTTGGTGAAATGTCTCTTCATGTCTTTGTCCATGTTCTAGTTGGATTGTTTGCTTTTTCACTGTTGAGTTTTGAGAGTTCTTTATGTAGTCTAGAAACCAGTCCTCCGTCAGATATGTGGTATATCTAATAGCAAATATTTGCAAATATTTTCTCCCACTCAGTAGCTTGTCTTTTCATCCTCTTAACAGTATCTTTCATGGAACAAAAATTCCTAATTTTTTTTTTTTTTTTTTTTTTTTTTGCAGTACACAGGCCTCTCACTGTTGTGGCCTCTCCCGTTGTGGAGCACAGGCTCCGGACGTGCAGGCTCAGCGACCATGGCTCACAGGCCCAGCCCCTCCACGGCATGTGGGATCTTCCCAGACCGGGACACAAACCCGTGTCCCCTGCATCGGCAGGCGGACTCTCAACCACTACGCCACCAGGGAAGCCCCCAAAATTCCTAATTTTGATGAAGATCAGTTTATCAGTTTTTTTTTTAGTGAGTTGTACTTCTGGTATCAAGTCTTCAATCTCTGCTTAGGCATAGATCCTAAAGATTTCTGTCTATGATATTTTCTAAAAGGTTTATATTTTTACATTTTATATTTTAGTCCATGATACATTTTGAGTTGATTTTTGTATAAGGTGTGAGACTTAGGTCAATGTTCAGTTTTTTGCCTATGGATGTCATTTGCTCTAGTACCACTTGTTGAAAGGTTATTCTTTCTCCATTTAATTGCTCTCACATTTTTGTCAAAATCAGTTGGAGATAATTGTGTAGGTCTAATTCTGGCTTCTCTGTTCTGTTCCATTGATCTATGTGTCTATCCCTTTGCTAGTATCACAAAGTCTTAATTATTATAGCTCTGTAGTAAGTCTTGATATTGGGTACATTGATTCTTTCCACTTTATTTTTTCTGAAAATCGTTTTTGGGGAGAACTGACATCTTTATTCTGTTGAGTCTTCCAACTCATGAATATAGTACGTCTTTCCATTTAGTTGGATCTTTGATTTCTTTCATCAGTGTTGTGTAGTTTTCAGCATACAAGTCCTGTGCATGTTTTGTTAGCTTTACAGGCAAGTAATTTTTTTTGAGTTATTGTAAATAGTATTGTATTTAAAATTTTGATGTCTACATGTGCATTGCTAGTATACAGAAATACAGTTGATTTTTTGGTATGTTTTTCTTGTATCCTGCAATATTTCTAAATTCATTTATTAGTTTTAGGAGGTGTTTTTGGTAGATTCCTTGGGACTTTCTACATAGACAGGTCACCTGCCAATGGGGATAGTTTTATTTCTTTCTTTCTGATCTTATTCTTTTCATTTACTTATCTCATTGCATTGGCTAGCTCTTCCAGCGCTGTGTTGAGCAAGAGTGGTGAGAAACCACAAGCTTGTCTTGTTCCCAATTCTAGGGAGAAAGCATTCAGTCTTCTATGGTTAAGTATAATGTCAGCTGTAGGTTTTTTTTTTTTTTTGGCTGTGTTGGGTCTTTGTTGCTGCTCGCAGGCTTTCTCTAGTTGTGGTGAGCGGGGGCTATTCTTCATTGCAGTGCGCAGGCTTCTCATTGTGGTGGCTTCTCTTGTTGCAGAGCACAGGCTCTAGGTGTGTGGGCTTCAGTAGTTGCAGCACATGGGCTCAGTAGTTGCGGCACACGGGCTTAGTTGCTCTGCAGCATGTGGGATCTTCCTGGACAAGGGATCGAACCCATGTCCCATGCATTGGCAGACAGATTCTTAACCACTGCACCACCAGGGAAGTCCCAGCTTTAGGTTTTTTGTAGATACTCTTTATCAAGTTGATTAATATGTCACCTGATTTTTCTTCTTTATTCTGTTAATATGGTCGATCATATTAATTTTCAAACATTGAACCAGCTTTGCTCCCTCTAAAATATCCCCAATTAGATCAGCTCGGTGCTTTGTGACCACCTAGAGGGGTGAGATAGGGAGGGTGGGAGGGAGACGCAAGAGGGAGGAGATATGGGGATATATGTATATGTATGGCTGATTCACTTTGTTATACAGCAGAAACTAACACACCATTGTAAAGCAATTGTACTCCAATAAAGATGTTAAAATAAATAAAATATCCCCAATTTATGGCAATTCCTTTTATTTATTGCTGAATTCTATTTGCTAATATTTTGTTAAGGATTTTTATGTCTGCACTCATGATTGATATTGTTCTATAGTTTTCTTTCTTTCTTTCTTTCTTTCTTTTTGGTATGGTTTTTGCCTGATATCAGGATAATACTAGCTTCAAAAAATAAATTGGAAAGTATTTTCTCCTCATCTATTTTCTGGAAGAGATTCTATAAAACTGGTATTAATTCTTCTTTAAGTATTTGGTAGAATTCTCCCATGAAGCCATCTAGACCTAGATATTTCTTTTTTTGGAGTTTTAAAATTATGAATTCAGTTTTCTTAGTTACAGGGCTATTCAGTGAAATTCTACTTCATATTGGGTAAATACTGGTAGTTTGTCCTTTTCAAAGAATTGGTTCATTCTGCTTAAGTTGTCAAATTTATGTGTGTAGAGTTGTTCATAATATTCCCTTATTATCTTTTTGAAGTCTGTAGGATCTTCAATGATATTGCCTGTTGCATTCCTCATGTTGGTAATTTGTGATTTCTCTCTCTCTCTCTCTCTTTTAATATGACAGTCTTACTAGAGGTCTGTCAATTTTATTGATCTTTCCAAAATACTTTTTGTTTCATTGACTTTGTCTATTATTTTTCTCTTTTCAGTGTTAATGACTTCTCTTATCTGCGTTATTTGCTCTCTTCTTGTTTACAGTTTATTTTGCTTTCCTTTTTCTAGATTCGTGAGGTGGGGGCTTAGACTATTGATTGAGCTTTTTCCTCTTTTCTAATGTATGCATTTTAGTGGTATGAATTTCCCTCTCAGACTGCTTTAGCTGCATCTCATAATTTTTTCTATGTTGTATTTACAGTTTTCATACAGCTCAATATACTTTTAAAATTAGCTTTGAGACTTCCTTTATTGCTTAGAAGAGTGTTGTTTAGTTTCCATCTGTTTGGTGATGTTCCTGCTCTCTTTCTGTTGTTGATTTCTATTTTGATTCCAGTGTTGTTGGAGAATACATTGTATGATTTCAATTCTCTTAAATTATGTTTAAGAGAATTGAAATCATATTCTGTTAACTTTGTCTTATGGCTTAAGATACGGTCTATCTTGGTATATGTTCTATGGGCACTTGAAAAAAATATGTTTTCTGCTGTTGTTGGGTGGAATGCTCTATAAATGTAGATTTACATCACTTTACCCTCTCCCATTTATAGTATAATTGTCTTAAATATTTTATTTACATACATGCAGAACCACATCAGTGTTATAATTTTTGCTTCAACCATAAAACAATTTAGAAAACTCAAGAAAAAAAGGAAAACCTACCCATGTCTACCCATGCTTATCATGTTCTTTCTTCTTTCCTGATCTTCCAAGGTTCCTTCTTTTATCATTTCCTTTCTGTTTAGAGAACTTCCTTTAGCCATTCTCTTAGGTGGCTGCTGCTGACAAATTCTCTTAGTTTTCTCTCATGTGAGAATGTCTTGATTTCCTTTTTATTCCTGAAGGATAGCTTTCCTTGCTGTAGGATTCTGGGTTGCACTTCTTTTCTTTCAGCACTTCAAAAATATTATGCCACTTCCTTCTGGCCTCCATGGTTTCTGATGAGAAATTTGCTGTTATTCAAATGATTTTACCCTATAGATAAAGTGTCATTTATTTTTTCTGGCTGCTTTCAAGAATTTTTGTCTTTAGTTTTCAAAAATTTAATTATGATGTGTTTGCATCATAATTGCTTTAAGTTTATCCTGTTTGGGATTCACTCAGCTTCTTGAATTTTTAGGTTGATATCTTTTGTTAAATTTGGAAAGTTTTTAGTCGTTACTTCTCCTAGTACTTTTCAGCCCTGTCCTCTTTCTCCTTTCCTTCTGGCACTCCAATGACATGAATGTTAGATCTTTTGTTATAGTCCCACAGGTCCCTGAAGCTCCATTCATTTTTAGTTTAAATCATTTTCTCTGTTGTCTGTAATGGGTAATTTCTATTTTCTATCTCCCAGTTCACTGATTCTTTCCTCTGTCCCCTCCATTCTTCACTGAGCCCATCACTGAGCCTTTTATTTGGATTATTATATTTTTCTGTTCAAAAATTTCCATTTGGTTATTCTTTATATCTTTGATTTCTTTACTGAGACTTCTAATTTTTTATTTGTTTCAAGTGTGTTTTTAATTGCTCATTGAGGCATTTTTATCATGGCTACTTTAAAATATTGGTCAGATAAGTCTAACATCTCTTTCATCTTAATTTTGACATTTATTAGTCCCCTTTTTTCATTCAGTATGAGATCATCCTGGCTCTTAGTGTAACAAGTGGTTTTCAACTGAAACCTGGGTATTTTCACATTATGAGATTCTGGATCTTATTTAAACCTTCTGTTTCTCTGTCTGCTACCGCCACATGGAAACAGAAGTCCAGGTTCCCCACTCAGCCTTTGTCGACACCTGATATGGGTGGGGGGAGGGGGGAGGAGCTCCTTGTTACTGGTGGTTGGGGTTGAGATTTACACATCCCCACACAGTCTTCATCAACACCATGGTGGGTATGGCCTTGTTACCAGTAGGCAATGGTGAATGTGCTGACTCTCCAGTAGACGTCTTCTAGCAGGGGAGGGGAAGGGCACCTCAGTACTCCTGGGTGGGGGTGGAAGTGCAGGCTCCCATGTCATCTCCACTGACATTGCATGTGGTGGTGGTTGGGGGATGGGGTGTTTGTTACCAGCTGGTGGGATGAAAGTCCCAGCTTCCTACTCCGTCTTCTCTGGCTCAACCCCAGCAGGTGTGCTGGGACACCTTGTTACAGTCTTGCAAAGGTGGAAGTCTAGGTTCCCCACTCGGCCTCTGCTGGCATGAGTGAGTGTGGGCCCACAGTGGTTTTTTTTGTGTGTATGTGTGGTATTTGGAGTAGAGCATTTATTATTATTTTTTTAATAAATCTATTTATTTTATTTATTTATTTTTGGCTGCATTGGGTCCTCGTTGTTGCGTGCAGGCTTTCTCTAGTAGCGGCAAGTGGGGGCTATTCTTCATTGTGGTGCACGGGCTTTTCATTGTGGTGGCATCTCTTGTCGTGGAGCACGGGCTCTAGGCACGTGGACTTCAGTAGTTTTGGCACACGGGCTCTAGAGTGCAGGCTCGGTAGTTGTGGTGCACAGGCTTAGTTGTTCTGCGGCATGTGGGATCTTCCAGAACCAGGGTTAGAATCCGTGTCCCCTGCATTGGCAGGTGGATTCTTAACCACTGCGCCACCAGGGAAGCCCATGGAGTAGAGCAGTTATTGTCTAAAAGTTTTCTTTTAGAAAGAGCAGGCTTCTGTTGTTGTTTTTGTTATTATTATTGCTGTTGTTGTTTTGGTCTGTGGGCATTGGTGTTTCCAGTTTGTCAGCCTCTTCATCTCCAAGAATATATAAGATAACCCAGAGAACTCACCATTGTGTGTCATTCCTTGGGTCCTGAGGTCCCTAGCAAGTCTGTCTTCTCTCCACCTTTTGGAGTCTGCTTATGTTTGTTTTATACATAATGCCCAGGGTTTTCAGTTGTACTTAATGTGAAGAATAGAGAGAAGCTCATCTATCTTTACTCTATCTTCCCAGAAGCAAAAATCCCCCTATTATACTTTTTAGCAACTTGACATTTAATTCACATGCCATACAACTCAGCCATTTCAAGTATACAGCTCAGTGGTTTAAAATACATATAGTTGTGCGATCATTAGTACGACTAATTTTAGAACATTTTTGTTGCCTCTAAAAGACACCATGTACCCTTAGCCATTAACTCCCGTTCCCTTCCCCACGCCCCACTCTTCTAGCTCTGGTAACCACTAATCTGCTTTATGTCTCTGTAGGTTTGCCTAGGCTGGGCATTTCATTTAAATGAAACCGTACAATATATAGCTCTATGGGACTTGCTTCTTTTGCTTAGCATAATACTCTCATGGTTTATGTCATAGCACGTACCAATACTTATTACTTTTTCTTTATACCAGTATGTTACAAGGGAATTAGAAGAGGAGAAAATGATAGACCAATCTGTCTCACAGATATAGATGCAAAACTCATTACATAAATATTAACAAACGGAATCTAGTAAATATATAATCACCAGTGGAATTTATTACCGAAACACAGGCTAGATAGAATCAGTGTATTTCATGTGATTAACAGATTTAAAAAAAAAAGAGAAAATCTTTTTATGTTCCCTGAAAGATGAAGGGAAAAAATACTTATTTTTTATTGCTGAGTAATATTCCATTGTATGGATATATCACATTTTATATATCTATTCATCAGTTGATGGACGTTTGGTTTGTTTATACCTTTTGATTTGTGTGAATAATGCCACTATAAACATTTCTATGGGAGTTTTTTTGCTGTTGTTTTGGATATATGCTTTCATTTCTCTTGCATATTTACCTAGGAGTGGAATTGTTGGACCATACAGTTAATCACTGAATGAATTGTCAGATTGTTTTCCAAAGTGGATGCACCTTTTTACATTCCCACCAGCAATGCGTGAAGGTTGCAATTTCTCCACATCCTTGCTAATACTTGTTATTACCTGTTTTTTTTGTTGTTGTTTTTTGTTTGTTTTTTTATTATAGCCCTCTTAATGGATGTAAAGTTGTATCACATAGTGGTTTTGATTTGCATTTCCCTGATGACTAATAATGTTGAGTATCCTTCCGGTGTTTATTGGCCATTTGTATATCTTCTTTTTTGGGGGGAGGCGGATAATTGCTTTACAATGTTGTGTTAGTTTCTGCTGTACAGCGAAGTGGAGTTCCCTGTGCTATACAGCAGGTTCTCATTAGTTATCTCTTTTATACATATTAGTGTATATATGTCAATCTCAATCTCCCAATTCATCCCACCCCCCCAACCCCCCTTGGTGTCCATACCTTTGCTCTCTATGTCTGTGTCTCTATTTCTGCCTTGCAAACATGTTCATCTGTACCATTTTTCTAGATTCCACATATGTATTAATATACAATATTTGTTTTTCTCTTTCTGACTTACTTCTCTCTGTATGATAGTCTCTAGGTTCATCCACATCTCTATAAATGACCCAATATCATTCCTTTTTATGGCTGAGTAATATTCCATTGCATATATGTACCAAATCTTTTTTATCTGTTCATCTGTTGATGGGCATTTAGGCGGCTTCCATGACCTGGATATTATAAATAGTGCTGCAGTGAACATTGGGGTGCATGTGTCTTTTTGAATTATGGTTTTCTCTGGGTTTATGCCCAGTAGTGGGATTGCTGGGTCATATGGTAATTCTATTTTCAGTTTTTTAAGGAACCTCTATACTGTTATCCATAGTGGCTGTTTCAATTTACATTCCCACCAACAGTGCAAGAGGGCTCCCTTTTCTCCACACCCTCTCCAGTATTTATTGTTTGTAGATTTTTTGATGATGGCCTTTCTGACTGGTATGAGGAGATACCTCATTGTAGTTTTGATTTGCATTTCTCTAATAATTAGCGATGTTGAGCATCTTTTCATGTGCCTCTTGTATATCTTCTTTGGGGAACTATCCACATTCTTTACCGATTTTTAAATTGGATTGTGTTTTTGTTATTGAGTTGTAATAGCTCTTTATATATTCTAGATACAAGTCCCTTATTAGATATATGATTTGCAAAGATTTTCTTCTGTGGGCATCTTTGTACTTTCTTGATGGTGTCCTTTGAAGCACAAAAGTTTTAAATTTTGATAATGTCCAATTTATCTATTTTGCTCTTTTTAAAATAAATTTATTTATTTATTTTTGGCTGCATTAGGTCTTCATTGCTGCGTGCGGGCTTTCCCTAGTTGCTGTGAGTGGGGGCTACTCTTCGTTGCAGTGTGTGGGCCTCTCATTGTGGTGGCCTCTCCTGGAGCACAGGCTCCAGGCGCACAGGCTTCAGCAGTTGCGGCACATGGGCTCTAGAGTGCAAGCTAAGTAGTTGTGGCACATGGGCTCAGCTGCTCCATGGCATGTGGGATCTCCTGGACCAGGGCTCAAACCCTTGTCCCCTGCACTGGCAGCTGGACTCTCAACCACTGTGCTACCAGGGAAGCTCTCTTTTTTTTTTTTTTTTTGTGCTGTATAAGAAACCATTGTCTAAGCCAAGGTCATGAAGATTTACGCCTGTATTTTATTCTAAGAGTTTTATAGTTTCAGCTCTTTCATTTAGGTATTTGATTTATTTTGAGTTAACATGGTATGAGGTAGTAATCTGACTTCATCCATTATAGATATCCAGTTGTTTCTGTACCATTTGTTGAAAAGAATGTTCTTTCTCATTGAATTGTCACCCTTGTTGAAACTCAATTGACTATAAATTTGAGGGTCTGTCTCTGGACTGCCAATTTTATTCCACTAATCTATATGTTCCTTATTATATTTTGAGCTCCTTTAAAAGATGCCTATTCACTTTCATATTCCTGGCATATGTTAGGGTCTGTAGGTAAATCTAAGTACTGTCTGTTGAACTGAATAGAAAGCAGGAGTGTTTGCCTGGCATCTGGTGACAGATGAGAGGCAGAAGGATGAGGCTGCCCCAGCTGAGCATGCCTGGCAAGTATGGGTCAGTCTGAGAAGTTAGCCAGACTTCCTCAGGTCGAGAGAGGGCCTGGCAAGGGACAAGAGGGCTGTGTGGGCTGTTCTCTTCCTGTGTAAGTGATGTTTGCGAGAGACAGAAACAGACATGAGGGTTAACCTGTGAGAGGATGGAGAGACGTGTGTATGGGTATGCTTGAATGGAGAGTGTGTGCAGGGGATATTATTCCCTATCCCCAGAGAGAGCCAAGAGGCATGATAACTGTCTCTCCTACAGTGATTTCTGCTTGTTGTTGCTAAACAGTTATTGTGAACATTTGTGGGACAGATACAACAGCTAAGCCTTGGCTGGACATACACACACACACACAGCGCCTCCCTACACAGGTGCAGGCCTCTTTGCTGGGAAGCGCTTATAGTATAAGGATACTTGGCATCTTTCTCTGTGGCATCCCTGGGTTTCTCTTAGGCTTTCACACGTTGTCCATTCTCTGCTCTGCTGTGGGGGTAGAGCAGTGGGGTCTTGTGAAAACCCCTCCCTGAGACGCAGCTTCATCATCTTTATCATAGAGATGTGAAATGCTTGCCCCCAACTTTTTAACCCATGGGCTTTTAGAAAACTTTGACATCCAGTGTCAATGGGAGAACAAGAAGGATAGATGAGGGGGATTGCTAGGGAAGGAGGGCTGAGACCAAGCAGAAGGAGAAGAATGGGAGCAATCATGTGTAAGGAGCTTCCAGTGCCCCCCAAATTGGGCCCAAGGTCTTGTTATTATTTCTGGTGGAGGCCCAGATAGCCTTCTTGCAACGCAATAATATCAAAAGGCTCATGAGTAAGCAATTGTAATGGTTTTCATTGATCAGGCCTTTAAGCTCACTCATTGCCTTTCAGGAAGTTCAAGTTAGGGTTGGGAATAGGTTCAGGCAGAAGGAGAGAAGGCTGGGAAGTGAACTCAGAAGTCAGTGCATTCCGAGTGGAAAGCAGGCATGACCTGGGCATGGGGGGCTGTGTGGACATGAAGCCAGTCTTCCTTCTGCAGGATTCAGATATGCCAGTTAATTTCATCCCCTCTGGGCTGTAGAGATGGGCTTCAGGCCTGGAGTCTCAGAGTCCCAGAGGCTGGAATGGATCAGAGGAACGTGAATTTACCATCTCCTGCCTCCTTGGGGAGGTTGGGAGGTTTTCAGCCCAGTTTCTTCCGCCCTCCCAGGCTGCAACGCTGAGGCTTTTACAACTTTCTTCCAATTAACAACACTCAGCTGTGAAGATGTTTAAACCACAGATTCCTTCTCCACCTCCCTGTTTTCCTGTGGGCATGTGGTTTCTGGGCCACAGGGCCTAGTGATGCCATCTTGCATGTCTCCAGGGCTCTCTGCCTTTCACTGCCCCTGCATGGAGCATGTCCTCCCAGGCCTCATGGCAAACTTGCATGCCTAGGCACAGAGAAGCAGGTCACTGTTCTACAGAGCAAACTGGTAAGGCCATTAGGACCAGAACTCAGGGGTCTGGATGCCCAGTTTCTACTTTTTCCAGTACATCTCATTTCCTAAACAGAATAAGTGCTCAAGTAATCCCTGCCCATTTTATCTCACTATTCTCCTTCACCTCCCTCCTCATCCATGGGGTCTAGCGGAGATTTCTAAGAATGGTGGGTGGACTGCTGGAGAGAGCCCCATTTGTAAACATTTCCTTAGGACTTGGAATTCTGCTGGGAAGGACTCCTGCTGGCAAAATCTGGGACAATCTGAACATTGAAAAGAATAATGAGTACTACTGATTGTAAAACATTGAACAAATAGATATCCATCAGACCATGGTAGATAGATAGATAAGCAAGTAAATAACTAAATAAATAACTGTCTGAGTTGAGAAATAGAAACTCATTTACCAACATTGAAGGTGACTACTGAACCAATTCTTTATTCAGGAAATTCATAATTAAAAAGAAGGAACTAAGCATTTACCAGACTTTTTAGGAGGAATTGTTCTTAATTCCTGCTGATGAGGGAAAACTCTTCTTTGTGAATAACATGAACCAGTGAATATGAAAAGAATGATATAATTTTTAAAAACCATCATTTTTCAATATTTAAAGGAATAATTGACTCAGGCCAAGAGCATCGGTAAATGTTAAATGCATCAGGTGACAGAGTTGAAGAACGAGGTATTCCAGGGGCTCAAGGTATTGTCCTGCAGATTACTTGCTGACTGTAAAAAGGGAAAATAAACCTTTTCAATGGATTTGCAGGGGCCACCTTAACCAAATGATGAAAATTAGTGGGACAGCTTGGCAGTATATGCCTTCTGATGTGATGAAACATGACGTTGATAGCATCCCCTATGAAGCTGTATTAATTATCTATTGATTTATATATTAGTCTGCCCAGAGTGCCATAGCAAAATACCATAGACCAGGTGGCTTAAGCAACAGATATTTATTTCTCACAGTTTTGGCTGCTGAAGTCCAAGATCAAGGTGCCGGCTGATTCAGTTTCTGCTGAGAGCTCTCTTCCTGACTTGGAGACGGTCACCTTCTTGCTGTGTCCTCATGTGGTGTGGAGAGAAAGATCTCTCCTGTTCCTCTTCTTACAAGGCCACAGTCCTATTGGATTGGGGCCCTGCTTATGAACTTATTTAATCTTAATTACTCCCTAAAGATCCTATCTCCAGATACAGTCACATTAGGGGTTAGGGCTTTAATATATGAATTTGGGGCAGGGGGACACAATCTAGTCCATGGCAGTGCATAACAAAATATCCCCAGACCTAGTAGCCTAAAACAACAAATGTTTATCATCTCACCGTTTCTGTGGGTCAGGAATGCAGGCATAGCTTAGCTGGCTCAAGGCCTCTCATGAGGTTGCAGTCAAGCTGTCACCTGGGGCTGTGGTCTCACCTGAAGGCTTAATGGGGTGGGGGGAGACCTGCTTCCAAGCTCACTCACGCGGTTGTTGGCAGGCCTCAGACCCTAGCCACATGGACCCCTCCACAGGGTGCCCCATGGCATGGCACCTGGCTTTCCCCAGGATGGGGGATCCGAGAGAGAGAGCAGCCATGACAGAAGCCACAGTTTTTCATAATCTAATCTCAGAAGTGACATCTCATTATTTCTGCCATGTTCTATTTATTAGAAGTGAGTCACAAAGTCCAGCCCATGCTCGAGGAGAGAGGACTACACAGGGTGTGAATGCCAGGAGGCAGGGATCGATGGGGGCCATCTCAGAAGCTTCGACCACTAACGGTTTCTTACCTGAAATCTTTAACTTGAATCTAATCAAGCTGAGGATCTAATGTGTAGTTTACAGGAAACACAGGGAATCAAGTGACCAGTTGAATAGCACCGTGAGGAAATAACCAGGCGAGCTCGAAGAGTGGGACATTTTGCAAGATCATCAGCTCAATCACTTCAAAAAGTTGATGTCGTGGCAAAAAGAGGGCTGGTGTAGCGGCGAGGGGGCTGCTATTTTAGATAGAAGACTAAACAGACATAACAACTAAATGCCGCGTTTGACCTTTGGAGTCTGCTGTGAAAATACAGCTATAAAAGACATTTCTGGGACAACTGGAAATTTGAATATGGGCTGGATATTAAATAATATTAGGAAGTTATTAATCTTTCTTAGGTGTGATAATGACATCTTGGTTACGGAGGAGAACGTCCTTTTTAAGAGATACAGGCTGAAGCATTTAGGAGTGTGCCGTCTTGATGTCTGCAGCTTGCACTCAAACCGTCGAGAAAAACACAGAGATAAAGCAAAACTGACTAACTGTTAACTGGAAAATGTAGATTTTGGTGTATGGGCTATTATTATCTTGTTCTTTGAGATTTGCTATACGGATGAAATCTTTTTGTAGTAAAAAGTTGAGAGGAAAGGTATTCAGTCTTCTGAATGCACGTATTCAACCCACAGAGATGAGCCCCATTACATTCCTCAGGCCTCGTGAAAAATGTCTCCGTTTTTCTCATCTAGACATTTAGAGTTTGCCTGGTTCCTGTCCTATCTTGTTACGGAAGAAATTTAAGGTAACTTCTCGCCCCACCTCCAGCCCTCGCCTGGCTTCCTGGAGGAAGGAAGCAGAGGATCTGGGCCAGAGCTGGCTCTGCCTGGGTATCTGGTCACTCGGGGGCAGATGGCTGGGAGCAAACTCAGGCAGACCCGGACTGGATTCTTGGGCAAGATTCTTTTTTTTTTTTTTTTGCGGTATGCGGTCCTTCCACTGCTGTGGCCTCTCCCGTTGCGGAGCACAGGGTCCGGACGCGCAGGCTCAGCGGCCATGGCTCATGGGCCCAGCTGCTCCGCGGCATGTGGGATCTTGCCGGACCGGGGCACGAACCCATGTCCCCTGCATCGGCAGGCGGACTCTCAACCACTGCGCCACCAGGGAAGCCCTGGGCAGGCTTCTTAACTGCTCTGAGCCTCCCTTGCCTGAGTTGTCTGAGAGGAGAATAACCTGTCCCAGGGTTGAGAGAGGGGTTAGAAGCAGGACATAGCAGGGAGCTCAGGGAAGGCTGGTTGAGAAGCAGATGAAAAAGATCCAGGAGCGTGAGGTTTCCAGGTCCCGGCATCCCGAATGCTCTCGATGAGATGTCAGGCAGGGCAGAAACTCTCTGAGGCCCCTGAAGAGCACAGGAGGGAGGGGGCCAGAGAGCGTGTTTTAGGGATACTGTAAGTGTGGGGAATGAGGGGTATTCAATAAGCAGGTGCCCTAGGGCTCTGGGCCCTGGGCCCTTATGTATGTATGACCCATAAGCAGACCCTGGGCCCAGGAAATAGCTCTTCTTTTCCCCTTGCTCACCAGCACCTTTCCTTGGGATCCATCACTTGGAAAATATTTGCACGGCCTTTTCCACCCGGCATAGCTTGGTGTCACAGTGGACATCCGTCTCCCGTTCATCATGCATCTGCCCCTCTCTTTCTGACCAGTCCAGCTCCCGTAGGAATGGGGCTTGGCTGGGTTACCAACATCACCTGCCTGCCCACCACTGTCTCAGGAACAAAGTCTCTCTTTTGTCCCAGGAAGCTCGATGGCCAGGGAGATTATCTGCAGAAGGAGGGAGCAGGCGAGATGCACCAATACAGTCATCAGTTCAAAACCCCCAGAAGTGAATTTGCTCCCCTCCACCCCAGAAGTCTCCTGGAGACCCCAGCCAGGGGCGGCCACTGGTCTGACGAAGACCCCCGAGAGGCTGCTGAATGAGGCTGTCAGGTTCCTTAGCTTTGCCCATGATCGAGAAATCTGTAGGTTGCAGAGTCACAGATGAATGGAGCCTGGGCTTGTGTGCAGCTGACAGGCGGGGGAGAGGCGGGGAGGCGGGGAGGCGAGTGGCTCCTTGGTCAAGGGGAAGCACCGGATCCACAAGGAAGCAGTGAGGAGGCTGGCGAGCCCTCAGAGGGAGTAAGTGGTCTCAGGGCCCCTCTGAATGGTGTGGTCAGGACGGGAAGGCCAGGAGCCCCTCCTGAGCAGGCGGAGCCCTGACCGCTGGTGACCTGAGAAGGCTCAAAACCCCACCCTTTACCTGTTATTCCTCTGGTTAAGCATTGCCTTCAAAACAGAAAATATCCTTAAAAGAGTAAGGAAGGAAGTCACCGAAGCAGCCCCTCGATAGACTATATCCACAGACACAGTCAGCCCTCAGCATCCACGGGTTTCCCATCAGGCTGCGGTAGAAATTGGGAGCCAGTGTTTTGTTCTGCGACTGCCTGAGGCTGAGGCCAGGTGGGGAGAGGGTGCCCAATGGGGAGGGGGGAAGGGAGCAGGCAGCAGAGGGCTGGGGTGCCCAGGGGCCACCTGTGTCATTTTACCTCTGTGCTGAGGGCTGACGGGGCCAAGTTGGTGTGGAGAAGACAACCTTCGCCATGGACAGGCTAAGGAAGCACCGGGCTAGAAGTCAGAGGACTGGTCTCTAGGCCGGCCTCCTTCACCAGGGGTCTGGGGCGGTCACTTCTCCTCTGATTTGAGTTCTCATCTGTCCAATGGTGGTAGGACCCACCATCACAGAGGTTCTCAACCTTTGGGATGCCTGGCCAACCCTAGACTCACCCAACCCCATCTATAGGGGCGGAGCCTGGGCATCTCCTTACCCAAACATCTCCTAGGTGATTCTGCCCACAGACAGGGCAGCTGAGGCTCAGGAAGGCAGCAGGGGATGGCGAACGAGGAGGGAATCCAGGGAGACAGAAGCTTCTTCAAAGCTCTGAAATCCCAGGACTTCTTTAGTGAAAGCTTTCGAGTTCAGAAGGCGACCTGAGGACATTCAGACCTCCTGCTTACGGGTTAGACGGGATAGATGATGTTGCCAGGCCCACGGCATTTAGTCTGAACTCAGTCACTGTGCATTTTCCCCGCTCTCACTTCAGCGCATCCCTACTTGAGCGGCTGGGGCAGAAGAAACCACCTGAGAACTGAGAAATACGGCAAAACATTGTGAAATATATTCCAGGAAGTGCGGGGGCCGTGGTGGGGGAAGGAATTCACAAAAATCCCCATGAGGTCTCTAGGCTTCTTTTCTTCGAGGCCAGTGACAGAACTGGTTTGCCGGATCTGGAGTAAAGAGGCCTTTGATGGGGTGACCCCCGACCCCACCCCCAGCATCAGAGAAGACTTCAGAATGACACTGAAGGTCTCAAGGGCCATCTTGGTTTCAAGGCTCCACCTCTCACTGGAGGAACAAGGGCCACCCAGAGAAGGACAGGACTTCCAGCTTCCCCCGAACTTGAAAGGACAAAGCAAGGAGGCAGCTCTCCAGCGGGGTTCCTGGCCAGGGCCATCCCACTGCTGTCTGGAGGACAGCCAATCAATCTGAGGCCTTGCTCCACTCGCTTTAGGGTGTGGGGTCTTGATGCTTCTTTTTTGTCAGCTTTGGGCCCTAATTTCCTACTCTGGGGTCGCAGCAAGAGTCCCACTCAATGCTCTTTAGACTTGAGCCCAAATATCTGAGACCGCTGGCTCCGCACAGCACAGGCATGGCCCGGCTCAGGCTCTGCCTGGACTCAGCTCTCCCGCCCCTACCGAGCAACAAAGGGGTCCCTGATTTCCCACCCTCCTCGGATGAGCAGTGAGGCCTGGGTAGGTCAGAGATGTCTGAAAAGCCAGATGCTGCCAGTGTAGCCAGTGTGTCCATCAGCCCTGCTGCCCTGGCCTGGGCTCGTCCTCCTGCCCCAGCCTTCTGTGAGTTTTCTGCCAGGGCCACGCTCTGTTCTTGGCCTCCAAGACTTTCCTCCCATCCTCAATCACACACCCAGAGCTTTCCAGAGCTCCCCGCTGCTCCCCTTTCCAGAGCTCCCCGCTGCCATCCTTCTCCCTCAGCGGCTTCTCTTCCCCCCCAGACCTGAGCTCCCTCTGGCAAGCTGTCCCATCCAGTTGAACCCAGGCTTGGTCAAGCTATTTCCCTGAGGGACCAAGGTGTGGGTGTGGAGAGGCTGCTTTGTACAGCTGAGGCTCCTTGCTGTGGAGCACATACCCAGCCCGTCTGGATGACGGTCCTTTGTCTGATGTACCAGAGGCTCGCGACCAGCCTGGCTACGCCGGCACCAAGCTCAGCACGCTCTCTCTCACACAAACACACAGACGTACACAGAGGAGGCAATACGTGGGGATGGTGTAGACGGGGGGAGGTTTGTTTAGAAAGCAGTAAAGAGGGGATCTCTTTTTCTAAATTAATTAATTTATTTTTGGCTGCGTTGGGTCCTCGTTGCTGGGTGCGGGCTTTCTGTAGTTGCGGCGAGAGGGGGCTACTCTTCGTTGCGGTGCGTGGGCTTCTCATTGCAGTGGCTTCTCTTGTTGCGGAGCACAGGCTCTAGGAGTGCGGGCTTCAGTAGTTGTGGCACGTGGGCTCAGTAGTTGTGGCTCGCGGGCTCTAGAGCGCTGGCTCAGTAGTTGTGGCACAGGGGCTTAGTTGCTCTGTGGCATGTGGGATCTTCCCGGACCAGGGCTCGAACCCATGTCCCCTGCATTGGCAAGCGGATTCTTAACACTGTGTCACCAGGGAAGTCCAAGAGGGGATTTCAATTTCCTTTGAAAATCGCAGCACAATTGTCCCATGGTGGCTTTTGCAGGAGCCATGAGATTCTGCTCTCGGAGCCAGAGACTCAGGACATCAGGAGTCAGGGGAGGTTGTCAAGAGGGTCGTGTGAGGAGCTTCAGGCATTAGTGAGGCTACCTAGAGGATGCAGGTGGTTGGAGGGAGGGCTGGAAGGCTCTGTGTGGGAGGGGTCAGGAAAAGTTGCAGTGGGGGCAGCGTGGGGAGGACTTGAGGGATGGCAAGATGATGGGGACATGCTCGCACACTGTCCCACAGGCCTGGACAAGGTGAGGCCAGCGAGGCACCTCGGCTATAGAATGTAAGAAGCATCACTCTCAGGTTTGTGCAAGTGGATCCTGATTTGCACAGGGTGTTGGCTGGGATTCGTACCTAGGGGGCACTATGGACTTAGGGTCTCGCAGTCCCCCAGTGGCCAGGTGATGCAGATGAGAGATGGAGGGACGATGGACAGACAACAGGCAGCAGAGCACAGCAAGTGTGCTTAGTAACAAGGTGGTGTCCTGTCCAGGAAGGTAAGGTTCAGGAACAGATAACTCTCCTCTATTTCTCTGGGAAGACTTCCTGGAGGAGGAGGTAAGGATGGTTTGGGGAACTATTTGATTTTTGGCAGAGGGGAGGGGGTGTTGCTTCTGTGTGTGTGTGTGTGTGTGTGTATGTGTGTGTGAGAGAGAGAGAGAGAGAGAGAGATACTCTGCCTGTGGACTACGGCATGCACCTGCTGCTGGAATGCATGGATATACAAGCCTGCAAGGTCAAGCTCAGCTGATGGGGGGTCGGTGCTCCTGGGAGCTGGTTTTCGGGAGATTCATGGCAGCATTTTGAGGAGCTTTCCCCACTCCCTTTTGCTTCATGCTCCTGCCTCAACAAATACCTGTTTGCTGGCTGCTGAAATGGAACATTAAGTGTGGAGAACACCGAGAGCGTTAACTGAGTGTACAAGCAGGGGCCTGGCTCTGCTGCCAGTGAGATGTGTGGCCTTGGCAAATCTTGACCTTCTTTCTCTTGTGACAATAGCTTACATTTTTATAGCTCTCTAGGTGACAGGTAGTCTTTTATTTACTGCTCACCAACTCCTGAAGGGTAGCTGTGGATAAGCCCATTTTACAGATACAGACACTGAGGTACGGAGGAATGGTCAATATTACAGTTTACTCCTGTATAAAATGAGAACGTGGGGCTGGGTGATCTCTAATGATTCCTTTCAGTGCCCAGATTTTATGATCCTGGGGAAATCTGCCACCAGAGTAGACTCCTAGATGGGCAATGTTCTTGTTTTACCTCGTGTGTTAATGTCCTCTCGTTGCCGTAACTAATGATCACAAGCTGAGTGGCTTAAAACAACACAGATTTACTCTCTTAGAGTTCCTGAGGCCACAAGTCCAAAACCAGCGTCACTGGGCTCAAGTCAAGCTGTCAGCTGAGCTGCATTCCTTCTGCAGAGGCTTCTGACGGGAAAATCCACCTCCCTGCCTTTTCTAGAGGAGAGGCTGCCATCATTCCCTGGCTCATTTTCTCCGTCTTCAAAGCCAGCAATGGAGCATCTTCAGATCTCTCTCTGACCTCTGCTTTCATCGTCACACTCCTGCATTCCTCTTCTAAGGACGCTTGTTAACCCTGATAATAACCCTTTATTGGGTCCACCCAAATAATCCAAGATAATCTTCCCATCTCGAGAGCCTTATTTTAACCACATTTGCCAAGTCCCCTTTACCGTGTAGGGTAACAATTCACAGGGTCTGGGAGTGAGGATGTGGATTCCCTTGGGGGGGCATTATTCTGTCTACCACATAATCCTCTCCCCTCTTCTCCCCTTCCTTCTTCCCCCACGTGTGCTAAAACCAACATTAAAAGTGTATCTGGAAAAGGCAGTGGGCTGAGCAAACATCTGTCCACTGGTGAATGAAGCTTACTGTAAAGGTGGACTCTGAGAGAGAAGAAGTGGGTTTAAGTTACAAATCAAGGGCATGAATACAGATGTCAGAAAGCACTTATACAGAGGACTGTCTAACAGAATTGGGGCAGCCTCAGCTGAAAGGCAAAGATTACAGCTTGGTGGTTAACGGCACTGACGGTCAAGCCAGACAGACTGGAGTTTGAAACCCAGCCCCTGCTACCTTTTAGCTGTGTGACCTTGGACTTCTGTGGGCCTCCTCTCTAAGATACCAATAAAACTATGAATTGCATCAGTCTTTTTGTGAGAATTATGAGGTAACATTAGGAAGTGCTGAGATTCTCATGACATCAGAAGGTATGGTCCTGCCCAGAGAGAGGGGTTGGAAGAGATGACCTTGGAGTAACTTGGGGGCTCCTTGAAGGTGGGGCTGAGTCTATATGTGTTGAGGCCCTGAGTATATATGCAACCAACTTTTGGCCCTCCTGTCTCTGGCTTCTGCAGACCAGCAGAGCAAATCTGTGGCCTGTGGAAGGGCCCTACAGGGATGTAGATAAATCACCTGCTTACCCTGTGGGCCTAAGGAGCTGGGTGGGGTCGCTGGCCTTGGGCCTCTGGAGGGGCCAGGACTCCTGAAGATGGAGAGCAGGGCAGGGCCCTTCCCCTCTCGGCAGTGGAAAAGCACCTGCCCCTTTGCCAGTGCACATGCTGGCCTCACCCTGTGTCAATATGCTTAATGGTTTGTGACGTGATTGATACAGAGAGCGAACTTGCTATAATCCATCTGTTGAGGACGAAGCTGTGGCAGAGCCAGACATTCAGGGGAAATCAGGACGTTGTGCCCTGCTTGTCGCTTGGGCCCTGGGCGAACAGGAGGGCCATTTCCGGCAAGTCACACTGTCTCCAGCCTGGAGCTGTCTCGGGAAGATGGAACCAAGGGAAGACCACACACCAGGAAGGGACTGAGGTGGCAGAGCTGGAGGCAAACATCTCAAAGTTAGGAACCTGGGAGCTGGAAGCCCTCACTTCCTCTGTGCCTGCACCCGATCTGTGCTTTTGCACCTTTAGTGGGCACAGGCGGTGCCTTGACCCGGTCCCTTCGTGTCCCTCTCATGATCTATGTGTGTGCTTCCCTGCTCAGGGATCGATCAGACAGCCTTCAGAGGATTGCTCCAGGGCTCCTGGAGCCACCTGACCAGTACGTGCCTGGGAGGTGCCAACCCCGGTCACCTTCACCCACCATTTCTGGGGGTACAAGAGCCCAGTACCTTTGCCGCAAGATGGGGAAAAAATGTCTGCAGTGTCAATGACACTGCAGAGCTTTCCACGGGACCAGGCAGAGGCTGAGACTTCACGTGAAATCACACCCTTCCTTGGTTTCTTCCCCTTCTCTGTTCCAATGGGCCTGCTACCTGATCAGTTTCTCCAGCTAGCACCCCCCTCATAAATAAATAAATACCCTGCACAGGCTTCTTCTTCTCATGATCTGCTTCTAGCGAACCCAACCTCAGACAGCCCCTGAGCAAAGCCGGAAGAGGTCAACAGGAAGCTGCAGGCGGTCCGCACATTGTTTAGTTTTATATCAGGTGCGAAAGTGTGATCGCCCCGCCAGGACTGTCAGGTCCCGAGTATCCATACCAGTGGCTGGAGGTGGCGAAGCGGATCATCCCAAAGCACGTATGAGGTGTGTACTCACGTGCGTGGATGAGTACATCCAACTACTTAGGTCTGGCGCTGGAGGACCTGTAAGATCTCCCACCCCAGCCGCACTGCCTGCCTGCTCCTGCCGAAAGTGGATTTGCTTTCCTATGTCTTGGACAGATGTTAAAATGAACTCACATGCCCTGAGTACACGCAGTGTGATGCCTGGAATATGGTAGTCTGAGCCAGCTCGGGCTTCCCTAACTAAATATCATGGAGGGGCTGGCTTAAGCAACAGACATGTATTTCTCACAGCTCTGCAGTCTGGGAAGTCCAAGATCAAGGTGCTGGCAGGGTTCAGTTCCTGGTAACAGAGGTCTTCCTTGCCTTCTTGTTATGTGCTCACATGGCCTTTCCTTGGTGTATGTCTGGAGACAACAAGCTCTGGTCTCTCTTCCTCTTCTTATAAGGACACTAATCCTATTACATCAGGGCACTACCCTTCTGATTCCATTTAACCTTAATTACATCCATAAAGGTCTTACCTGTACATACAGTCACGTTAGGGTCTAAGGCTCCAACATGTGAATTTTAGGAGGACACAATACCGTCTATAGCAATGGGATAAAGCCTTTTTGTTTGAAGGGAACTTGAAAGTAATTTAGTTTGGCCTCTGAGTTCTGCTTGGAACCCTGCAGCGCCAGGGGCTCTGGCCTAGGGTTAAACCTGTGACCTGGATAATCCAGACAATCTACCACATATTGCTAACTGGGAATTCACTGTTAACGTAAAAAGATTCTCAGAACACACTGTTACTTTTTGCTGGCTTAGACTTCCTTGAGTGAGGAAGAAGAAACCTGTGTGCTTTCTTTCCAGAATACTTTCCCACTCCTGTTCAGAGGGTCAGTCCCTCATTTGTTCATTCACAGGGTAAATACTTACCGAGCATCCGTCGTATGGACTTCTGTTGTTTTGGTCTCCCACGCACGTGACCAGGCCTGGCCAATCAGAGCGCTGCATCTCCAGGGAGATGTAATTAGTTCAAGGATGGACAGATGACCAATCTGGTCCAGCGAGAGTGAACTCAGGGTTTTTGTTTGAGTGTTGGAGAAGAAACAGTCTAGCTTTCACCTGCTGGACATAAATTGGTGAGGATCTAGGTCTGGAACTGTAGGCAAGCATGTTGCTAACCACAGGGAACTTGAGACAAAACTAACGTGGGTGAGAACAGACTGAAGAAACAGAGACCGGGTCCTGATGATGTTGTTTTAGGCCCCGAGTCCGGTTGTGCCTGAAGCCAGACCCTGGACTTTAAGACCTGCGAGTCGACACATTTCTTTTCATTGAAGATAGTTGTGTTTCTTTTGTTACTTTTTTTTTTTTTTTTTTTTTTTGCGGTACGCGGGCCTCTCTCCGCTGCGGCCCCTCCCGTTGCGGAGCACAGGCTCCGGACGCGCAGGCTCAGCGGCCATGGCTCACGGGCCCCCAGCCGCTCTGCGGCATGTGGGATCTTCCCAGGCCGGGGCACGAACCGGGGCACGAACCTGCATCGGCAGGTGGACTCTCAACCACTGCGCCACCAACAAAACTGATGTTAGTTCCAGTAGTGGGGATGTGCAGGTGACAGGCCACACTGAGTGGAGGGAGCGTGCGGGGCAGTGAGGACGCGTGTACCCTGGGCTGAAAGGTCAGAGTCCTTGTTACACGGAAGAGACGTGCTGCAATTTCCTATTAGAAAGTGACAAGCTTGGGTTGAAACTGGCTTGCTTGAAAGCAGAGGGCTAGAAGCCCTAAAAAGCCCCTCGAGCTTGATGAAGAGAGCTACTTCCTGCCCATGACTTGAAATCCGAAACGGCCGAGAATCCAGAAATCCGGAGGCCTGCAGGACTGGAACGCTAAAGTATCCTTTCCAACTAAAACTAGTGTGAATAAAGACAGGAAAGTGGGAAAGTGCAGAAATCAGACAGGGACCTGGGAACATTCTGGCCCCCTAGGCCCTTCGCCATCACCTCCAGTGATGAGCTCCTGCTCAATGAAAGCGATGCAGCCAGGGCCAAGGAGCCAAATAATCCCCTCCCACCCCCAGGCCATTGTTTCAAACGACCCTAGGGATGCAGGGTCCGGGATGGAGGTCAGGAAGCTCTTGGCCTGGGGGATGGGCAGAGGACTGGCCAGGCTATGCATTCAAGGACTATGCCTTAGCAAGATTTCTGGCTTCAGGTACTAAGCCCTGGAGCAGACCAGAAGCAAACACCGAGAGCCTACTAAACACCAAAGAGAATGGCTCTACCATAGAAACACCCAATCTAGCCAATGACCTGCATAAGATGCCATCATCTAAGGCTGTCCTCAGGTCCCTAATTCCTCATTGAGTAGAAGAGCTCCTTTTTGGATGTTGCATCTTCCCCAGGATCCATCTCAAACATGGCTACGGAAGGCAGTGGGCTAGGGGGACCTCTCAGAAAACACACTGAAGGACAGAGGACCTCACTCTCCACAGGCATGGAGGGAAGGCTGAGCTATGGGCTGGCATCCTCTGTGCACGCGGTTTCCCAGTCTCTTCTTCACTGCACACATTCTGTTCTCTCTCCACCATTATCCACTGTGGATGTCATAGGGGGCAGCAGGCGATGTTATTGTATCATTTAGGCCAAGACCGTAAGAGGCCACATCTGGAGTGACCAAGAAAAAGGCACTTCTGAAGGGGGCAGAATTATGTAGTGTCGCATGCCCGGGCTCTGGAGACAGACTGCTTCCTATGTTTCCTTACTCCTTCAGTTCACAAGTATGTGATCAGCGTAAGTTACTTAACCCCTTTGTATCTAGGTTTCCTCATCCGTATGAGGGGATAATGATGGTACACACATCTTGGATCACCTCTCTGTGGCCACCGTCTTTCTACCACATGGATGTTGAGATGGAGGCCACTGTGCAGAGGGCAGTAGAGCTGGGGGTGGCATGAGATCAGGTGTGGATGACATTGGGTGAACCCCTGACCCAGTCATGCCTGAATCCAGCCTTATGCCTTCCTGGTTACTTATATGGAGAATACACTTCCTTTATACTAAGCTAAGCTGATGGATTATTGTCACTTGCAATCAGAAGGGGCTAGCAGATATACCTCTGTGTGTGTGTTAATCCCTGGGGATACAACCCCCGCCAGCACCCCACTCTCAGGAGTTCTCAGATAAGTAATGCAGTGTGGAAGGTATTGGGATAGGGAAGCATACATGAAGAGTAGCCCACCTAAGTATGAGGGATCAGGGGAAGCTTCCTGGAGTAGGTAACATCTTGACTGAGGCCTGAAGGAATGGTCGGAGCCAGCTGCAGGGGGTAGAGGAGAGAACGCACCATGCCGTAATGGAAGAGTCAATCTCTCACTCACTGCAGGTTCTAAGGATGGGCTGGAGAGCAACTTTCCAGAAATAGAGGATTTGTGCCTTGACTGGGAGGTTAAATCCAATCTTTCTAGCAGGGAATACAGCCCTTGGACACCACCATGGTAGCCTCTAAAGCAGTATCTCAACTGGGTGGCTCTTCAGTGCTTTGGCCTGAGCACGTGTTTTGTCTGGTCCATGCCATGTTTAAAATTTTAAAAATTTGTTGCCGGTATTTAAATTTGAGACAGTTCACGTAAAAGTTTGAATTTGGAGCTTCTGTTGAAAGATCAGAAGGCCTGACAGCACTGGTCCTGCATTCCCACTTGCTAACAGCGGGCTGGCTCTGAAAAATGGTGCTCCATTCACGTAGGACTCATGTGTTCCTGGGCCCACCGCAGTCCCCACCACTCCATCTTGCCCATTTCTTTACCTTACAGGTAGGTCCCTGTAGGAATTTGAATTTGTGAAGCCTGTTACAGAGTAAGGATGTACTGAACATTGAACATGGATTAGGCTGCATGGGGTGGTGGGTGATGCCCTAGGAAATGAAACAGACCTGAGTAGGTGTCTGAGTAGGTGCCCCTTTTTGGGTCCTTTCCTCTGGGTGCTGGTGGGGGTGACTTACAGGGGCAGAGCAGATTTGGAGACTCCGGATTTGAGCACTGGCGGGGTAGGAGCACGAAGTTGGAGGAGGGGACTTATTTGGTTTTATACCACTCAAGGCCACCTGGGCCAGCAAATGGAACCTTCCACATGCTCCAGTCTAGCCTCCGAGGCTTCTGCAGTGGGGGCCGGGGACAAAGCCATGGCTGATAAAAAAACTTATTTATTTGTCTTGCTTTCCTTCTCTGTATACATTCCATCTCTTTAAGGGGTCTCCTTAGGGGAAGCTTTCAGGTATTCCTGGGTCCCCAGGTCAGAGCCCATCATAATAGCATCTTTGTGTGTGTGTGTTTGTGTGTGTATACACATAAGCCTATCTGTGTGTACGTTCTTTGAATGTTTATTTGACATTTATTCTTTTTATTCTAAGTTTGCATTATATTTCAACGCTATTAACTTAAAGGTGTCATTTAAACCTCAAGTTAAGTTTGTTCATAATAATCTTGTATGTACCTTTTCCCCAATTTTATTGAGGTATAATTTATGGTCCTATTTGGAGTGTACAGAGCTCTGTGAGTTTTGACAAATGTTTAGCCACATGTAACCACCACCACAATCAAGATACAGACATTCCCCAAACCCCAAGGTTCCCTGTGCTCCTTCCTAGTCAACCTCCATACCACTCCTGGCCCCAATCGCTGATTTGCCTTCATGTCATTTTAGATTAAATTTCTTTATTTTTCTAGAGTTACATATAAATAAAATTAATACTATACACTCTTTTGTATCTGTCTTATTTCACCCAGCATAATGTTTTGAGATTCATCCATTTTGTTGCACTTATGAGTAGTTCATTCTTTTTCTTTTTCCTGAGTAATATTCCATCGATTGTATAGTGACACTGTCATTTACTGTTCTAGTCACCTGTTGATGGACATTTGGATTGTTTCCAGCTTGGGGTATTACAAATACATCTGCTATGAACGTATATGTATGGGTCTTTGTGTAGACACATGTTTTCATTTCTTTTGGGCAATACCTAGAAATGGAGTTGTTGGGTCTATGGTAGGTGTATGCTTAACTTCTTAAGAAACTGCCTATTCTTCCAAAGTGGTTGTTGTACCCTTTTATCCTCCCACCGGTAATGGATGAGAGTCCAAGTCGTGGGGCCATGCAGAGCGTACGTGTACTGTTCCACATCCTTCCAACACTTGGAATTTCATTCTCTTAGAGTTTAGCCATTCTAAGGGGTGTGCGGTGGTATTTCATTGTGGTTTTAATTTGCATTTCCCTGATGACTAAAGACGTTGAACGTCTTTTCATGTACTTATTGGCCATTTGTACGTCTTTTTGTACATAATAACATCTTAATACCAACTCAACCTCTAGTAGAGGCAATAGGAGATTATACATAAAATTAGTTCACAGTATAGCAAATCAGTTCTGTGAAAAGAACTGATAAAAGAATGTAGGTGTGAGAGGGAGGAGAGGTAACATCTGATCTCTGAGCTGGAACTGGGATGCTGGGATTTTGACTTTTTCCCAGAACTGAGCAGCTGGGACGAGAGACAGGCAGGGATCTCAGACCTGTTTCTGTGATGGGGATGGTTCAGTGCATGGCTAGTGGCTACCTCTCTGTTGTGCTTCCCTGCTGGGCAAATAACTGTGGGGTGGAGTGCTGATAGATAGAGTAGCAGACCCATGGCCTTGCCTCCTTTTGATAGGTTTGCTTGTTCCTGGATATACGGTCTGAGCCTGCCTGGACTCTCCAATCCATTGAAGCCACGTCTGCCCTTGGAGGCAGGGTCAACCTGAACAAGTCCTGGCCCTTGGTCTCCCCCTAGTGGCAGGGGCAGGGCTGAGCTCTGCCTGCTGGTCAAAGCCCCAGGCAGCTGGGCCGTAGGTGAGTTGGTCCATGCTCACAGGTGGCTGGACCCTGTCCTGTGAGATTTCTACTGCGGGGCGAGCAGATCTAATCCCGACATCACTCAAAGCTTTAACTCAGCCTGGATGAACTGTAGGACCTCAACTCATCGGGTCCATCCACTGACCAGTGTGTTCAGTGCGAAAACTGCTTTGACTGAGTTTTTTCAATGACTAAGCCTGCTGTCTGACTGCACTAATCAAAATGAAATTTGACTCAGCTTAAGGATGGAATGTCTTGTTCTTTGTCAGTTTGGCTTATCTTCTCTTCCAAGAGCTCATGGGTTTGTCATCTGCATCAAAGTGCCCACGTGTTCTGCCACTGATTGGCTGTGTTATCAACATGACACAGCGAAAAAGTCAATGGTTTTGGAATGTACTGGAACCCAGGTGTAGTTGCAGCTCTGTCACTTATAAGCAGTGTCACCTTGGGCAAGTCTAAGACCACAGTTTCCTCTGTAATATGGGGATAGTAAAATTTACCTCATTCACTGTAGCGTTTTGATAATTAAATTTGACAACGGACACGGTGCTGAGTTATTTTGTAGCTTGTACTGGCTCTGGGTTTCAAGCTTCTGCCTCTGCAAAACAAGTTAGCGGGAACAGGTAATCTCCCAGGGCCTGACGTATGATTCTCCTATTTACAGAAATCCCAATTTCTGTAAATAGGAGGAAATTTTAACCTTAATGACAGCCGGTTTAACACTTACGCAGTACTACCTCCCAGGCTAAACTACTTTCTTCTTCCTGCCCCCGCTCCAGGCAGTGGCACTATCCAGCAGGCCCATACATTTGGGTAAATAATCTACAAAGTCAAAACCAAGTCTCAGATTCAGTGGTCGCTTCTGTCACAGACTTGGAGGGGGTACCTCGTGATACTTCAGTTTCTCTTTCATCCCAGGAGTTCTGCAGGGCTTACTCGTTCCCTCCTGGTGTCAAAGCTGTGATTTACTCTCTCGAATGCCCTCCGGGTCCTCCAATAGGAGTTGGCAGGTTGAGTAGCAAGAATTATTATTAATTAGTGAAAATATGTATAATCACATAATTGGAGTGTATAATTGATGCTTCACTGCTACAGGCAGAAATGGTGGGGATGCATAGATGAAAGCCAGGGAGAAGGAGGCCGCCCTAGATCCCACCTGCTGTCAAGAATGAGAAATATGGAGGGTTTAGTGCTCCTGGCACCTGCAAAAGGTGGACTGACCAAAGGTCATGTGCTGGGGGCTTAACGATCATAGAGGCAGTGCACAAACAAGCCCCCAGTGTTAGTAGCTGATGTAAATAGAGCTGCTTCCCCCAGGAGGTCGTTTTAAGCCCACATTTTGAGCCAGCAGGTCTGTGTTTGTTTTACAGCAGTGTCAGATTTCTAATGAAGAGCTCAGTCGATATCTGCAGTAGCCTAGGAAGAGATGATAGCATCTCACCTGTGGCTGGCTTCTGGACTGTCCCCTGATTTCTCGTAGTTTTGAGCCTTTGTTGCTCTGTCAACACCCAAGCAGAACTTCCAGCCCTTCCCTGGTCCCAAGGGCCTGGCTTATTATAAATGAGTCGTGACGTCTGGGGTCTATTTGTTTCAGGGCTCATTGGTTGGAAGAGGGGGAGTAAGGCAGCAACTGAAGAGTCTCTCCTCGAAAATATGCACTCGAGTTTTCCTCTGCCCCCTGAGGATGTGGAAGGAGGTGTGTGTGTGGAGGTGTGTGGGGATGGGGAGCTGGGACAGGAAGCAGATGTGGGTCATTCTTGGAAGGAGGAAGTAATAATAACAGCAGGCACTGTGTGTTGAGTGCTTCCAGCGTGTCAGGCACTGTGCCGGACGTGTGCTGTCTGCTTTAGTTCATGTCATCGTCATGCACTTCTGTGATGTGGGTGCTGTAATTAGCCCCAGTCACTGGAAGGGAAACAGAAGCCAAGGGAAGAGAAATCACTTGCCCAAGGTCACCCAGCTGATAAGGGATGGAGCCCGGACTCCAATCCAGGTCCTGCTCCGAGCCCACACCTGCATCGCCACCTCTGCTCCTCCGGGGACACACAGCACTGTCAGGTCTGCTGCTGCCGCCACCTCCACCTGTGTTTCACCCCCAGCGAGCCCCCATCAACCCCACAGGCTCGTCGTCGGGATCAAATGAACTCATGCTTATTAAGTACTGAGAGCAATGTTTGGTCCTTATTATTATTATTTTTCTAAACGCTGTTTTTTCTCCGTGCCAGACACTCTGCCGGGCGCTACAGGGCTACAGAGGTAAATCAAACATGCCTCCCATCCTCCGGAGAGCTCCCATTATAGCTGGGAGGTAGGACAGACACACACCGGTAAGAAAAGGCAATGTTTGAGACATGCCAAACATGGCTCATGAAGAAAAGGCAATAGAAGTCCAGGGTGAGGACGGACGCTGCGTGGGGCGAAGAGGGATGGCTTCATGGGGGAGCTGAGGTAGGACCTACAGCTGAAGGAAGGGCTGGATTTTTCAAGTTTAAGTTGGAGTGGGTGAGGCCAAAGCCTTCAGGTAGAAATAACGACACCAGAATGTCAGCTTCTCCCCCCAAGAATGAGGGTGGGGATTTTTTTAATTAAAAAAAAAATTGTCATACAATTTTAAAGGTTGCTTTTTCTTGACAGTTATTACAAAATATTGGCCATATTCCCCGTGTGGTACAGTACATCCTTGAGCCTGTCTCACACCCAGTAGTTTGTACCTCCCACCGCTCCACCCCATGACACCCCTGTCCCCCACTGGTAAGCACTAGTTTGTTCTCTATATCTGTGAGTCTGCTTATTTTTTATTATATTCACTAGTTTGTTGTACGTTTTAGATTCCACATATAAGTGATATCATGCAGTATTTGTCTTTCTCTGTCTGACTTATTTCACTTAGCATAATAGGGTAAGGATTTTTGTCTGTTTTGTCTGCTGTGTCCTCAGTGCCCAGAAGAGTGCCTGGCACCGAGTAGCTTCTCAAAAGATATAGGTTGAAAGAATGGATGAGAAAAAGGAACGCTCGCGGGAAGCTGTAAGATCTGTTTGGGTAAGACCGGCAGACTGGTTTGACCAGAATAGAGAGTGGGCGGTGGTGCTTGGAGGAGAGAGGCTGGAGAAGGCATGTAAGTGGATCTTGAAGAATGAGTTCGATTTTGATAGATGGAGAGAAATGAAGGCGCTACAATAAGGCCTGGCGTGCCCTCAGATGAACGCCCGGGAGAACGAGTGAAAAGGTTCAACACGCACAAACCTGGAGTTTTTCCCCACCCTGGGCACCTGGAACAGAGGAGGTAAAACTGAGAGCAGGGAACAGAGCAGAACGCAGACCCCGGGCTGGACTGCAGCACAGAAATAGCAAACGCAGCACACAGATGCCTGGTCCCATTACCCTGCCCCCCATTAGCATGAATGTCCCCATCACAGTTTGCAGCCCACAATGATCATCTGCTACAGTTTATGGCAGTGCCTTCACTTGCCAAAGGCTGGTCTCAGCTGACTCCTTAAACTGACTGCTTGGCATCTTTAATCTAAGCGATTGCTCAGTGGACTTGGTGTTCTTACTTTCCAACAGCCTGCCCAGGGGTGGTACAAGAATGGACTGAGCATTTCTTAGTAAGTGCTGGAACAGCTCACATGTATATCCAGCTCCCAGGTTAGGCCTTTTGCTCTTGGAGGAGGAGGATGTGTTTTCTATTTTCTTTGCTCCCAGGTGCCTGAAGTTGGCCTGAAATGAGTGATACTAAGAAATTGAACATTTGAAAAAAAGTTCCTGTGGTCGCAGTGGACCCAAGTCAATGCTTTCAAATTGAGAATGCGTAAACTTGGAGAGTAAGAAGTTAGACTTGGAGCAGGGTAATCTACTGGTTGATCCCAGTGACACATGTAAAGGATTAAATGTGGGGGTAGGGAATGATAAAAGCAGAAAAAAACATAATGACAGTCTCATTATTTTCCCATAAAGGGGCAATAGAAAGAAAATTCTTTTAAGTTGACAGATCTGAGTTTAGCCTCTGTTATTTAGGAGTTGAGTGACTCTGGAAAAGTCCCCTAACCCAGTAGTGATTTTTGTCCCCCAGAAGACGGTTGTTGGCTTGGAGTGAGGGTGGGGGGTTAGTCCCTGGCACGTTGTAGGTCCTCGCTTTTGTTCCTTCTGTTTCGCTCTCAAGTGCCTTCTTCATTCTGGGTGTGGAGAAGTTGGAGAGAATTCGGAAGCATTGCCAGGGTAATTACAGGGCAGGGAGTAACATTCTAAAGGAACATGAAAAGAACTGGGATTTTTTTTTAGCTTGAAGAAGAAAGGTGGCTCAAAGGTGATTTAGTACTAGTCTTAAAGACTAAGAAGTGCTATTATTTAGGAGAAGATAATCCACTGCTTTCCATCTCCACTGGGGAATGAAAATGGACCACAAGCAGGGTGGAATCAGGCTAGAGAGAAGGCAGAACTTCCCGTCTACAAAGGTCAGCTGAAGAAAGAGCCTTCTGCAGCATCGTAAACCCAAGGACTATCCCACATTGGAATTCATTCAACTAAGATTAATTAACAACTTCCTGTGTGTTGGGAGAGCCGGTGGGAATGGTTGGGGTCAGGTGGGTGCAGGGGAGGTGCAACAATGAGGATGGAATCGTCTCTGCCCTCCCATCTGGGGCCAGACGGTGGATGCCCTGGAATGCCAGACGGAGGGGCGTGTCCTCAACTCCACAGGGACAGGGCTATGGGCAGGGAGAGTCCCTGGCTCAAGCTATGCTTGGGAAGGTTAATAGGTGAAGGTCTGTAGTTTGGGCTGGAGGCACCCTGGGGGGCAGGGCGGTCAGTTGAGGACCCAAACCTGAGGACTAAGGTCAGGTGGGAGGTAATGAGGGTAGTGGCAGCTGGGAGGGGCTGGAAAAGCCTCTCTTGAGCCCTATTTCCTGGGTGGGCCTCTGGTCTCTCCATTAGGGCGGACTGGTTGGCTCCAAGCTGGGCCACCTGCTGACCTCAGCACCCTAGAATCCATCCTGAGAGCTGGATCCTTTCTTTTCCACTCTGGAAACTTGGAGCGTGGCTGGATGCCCTGCCAGCCATGGGCTCAGCCACTGCTGAGGCTCTGCTTGCGGGGATGCATGAGCATCCACTCAGGCTGGCCCGGATACCTGCTTCCCCTCAGTGGTTTCCTCTGTGTATCCTGTTATTCCCTGCCTGGTCTCACTTCTGGGTGGTGCTCCTGGGTGGAAAGGGAGTGCAGAGGAATGGCAAGCGCTGAAGGGGTCGGGCGCGGGAAGCAGAACCGTCCAGGCCTAGGAGGAGGGCTGCTGACGGAGACCTCCATCCTGCCTGTTGCTTGGCTTGCCTCTGAGTCTGTGCAGAGTCCCCGTACTGCCAGGCCCCTCCCAGGGCCATCCCTGCAGCCTGTGGCAACAGGAGAAACAGCTGCTCCCCCTGGGGTCCCACCCAAGCAGCTGCACAACTTAATAGTCTGTACAGCCCCCGGCAGGAAGCTCCTGCAGGGGGTCTCCACGGGTAAGGGGGCGGGAGGGTTGCATTACAAGGCCTGAAGATTAGGGCTGACCCAAGGGAGGACTTCCTGACCTGAGGTCGTGAGGGGCTGCCAGGCGCAGTGAAGGGAGCTTCAGAAAATGCAGGGGCCTCCCCTCCAGGTCGTGCATGGGAATCACCAGGGGAGACTGGGAAACAGAGAGCTCCCCAGGCTCCAGCCAGACCTACCGAGTCAGGATTCGGGGCCACTGACCAGAGCGACACCTGCCCTCTTCCCAGTGGTGAGGCCTCTCTCCCCTCAGTGTTCGCAGGGGCCTCTGCAGCCCTAGAGAGCTGCCCTGCAGAGCTGCCCTGACCTGAGCAGACCCGGGACTGCAGACACACATGGTTGACAGAGGCAGTGCCGTGTAGCACAAAGAGCTAGGACTTCAGCGTTAGGAGGACCTGGGCTTTGAGTTCCGCCCCTGTGATATTAGTTCTGGGACCATCCACAGGTACAAAGCTCAATTTCTTCATGTTTAATAGGAGGGTGTCGGTACCTGTTTTTAGGGCTGCTTTGAGGAGTAAATGAAATAATATATTGCCTCTATATGGTTGGTTCTCAACAATTAATATTCTTTCCTTTTCTGTGCCTCACGGCCAAGGGCAGAATGAGTCTAGCCAGGCAGCCTGAGGCCTTCTCTGGAGGCGTTCATTCTCAGATGCCGGCCTGGGGTTGCAAGAGCCCTAGGGTGGGCACCTCCTTCAATTTTGCACCCTGGGGGCCTCACTGGCTCACCCTAGTCCCAGCCCTGTCCTGCTTGTTAGCTATTTGTCATCTCAGGTGCAGGCTCACTCAGGTTAACAAATCCTGCAGAGGACCCTCAAGGTCCTCAGAATCTCCTGGGTGAGGTGGAGCAGTAAACACAGAAAGTGCATTGTGATAATCAGAGATGGAGATAAACCCGGGGTGATGAGGATGCGAAGGCGACGTCCAACCCAGACTGGTGGGGTTGGGGAGGGGCGCCGAGGAGGGGACAGCAGAGCGGAGGCGGGAGGGTTAACCAGCATCACGGACTCTCCTGCAACGGGATCCCAGCCCAGTTAACCTTGTTCTACTATCAGGAGGACAATTTGGCCCTTGTCCGCTCTGAGATCTTACAGCTGTGCACACAGGACACCAGCAACCTGTACAGAAAGTATAAAGCCCACTAGATGCTTCCGGGGCTCAGAGGGTTGGCATCACAGAGGCCTGGCCCCCATCGGCCGGCACAAGGCAGCCGCAGAGGGGTCTGGGAATAGCCCCACTGGGAGGCAGATCTCCCCGCCACTCTACAGCAAGGCCACTCGCTTGAGGAGTGAAGGCACTGCGATCATGAATCTCACCATTCCCCAATTATTTTGAAAGGAAGCTTCTGCACTGAAGGAGGAGAATTACAGAGAGCAGTGCCAGCGTTGGGGAAACATGCCCAACTTCCATCGGCAGCCGTCACTTCCTTTCTCTTTGCTCGAGGTGCGTATGACAGGAGCTTCCAAACAGCTTAAGCGCAGGGAACTCTGAGTGTGTGTGTTTGTCTCTGAGCGACTTTCATCCCTCCAGAGGTTCAATCTGTCTGCAAAAGCCCTCCCTTGTCAGCGGCTGTCGAGGCAGCTCAACAATGGAACGAACTAAACTTGTTTCACCGCCTCCAACTGAGAGAAACTCTCCCGGCTCTCTCTCCTTCTAGCACAGAGACTACATCTGTACACGGTAATTGACCCACTGGCTGAAGGTGGGGCGCTCGGTATTGTTTCCCCAGCTTGAGTCCCGCCCCGGGAGAGCTCTTCTCTCCACCTGCCACCACAGAGCCATCCTCCACCTCTGGCTGCAGCCCTGTAGAAATTCCAGCTAGTTCCTGTGAAAATCCCTGTGTGGGTGATAAACTCTCTGTGGGACAGGGCTGCCCAGGGACAGGGAAGTTGTAGAAAATGACCTCTGGAATTTGCTCCAGACTTTATGATGCTGTGATTAGGAGAAGTGTTCCTGGGGGCCTTTGAAGTCCCTTGCTGTTTCAAGCCATTGTCCTCTATGGTAATGACCAGATTCTCCGTGACTGGAAAGACTTTAAAAGTCATCTGGTTCCCTCTCCTCTCCCTCCCCTTCCCTGCCTCCCTCTCCCCACTTTCCATGCTTAAATCTCCTCTGCAAGTTGGCCATCAACCCACTTGCATGCTTCTAGCAACAGGGAACTCAGTATGTCTTAAGGCTCGGGGCCACCTGCATGGTTCCCTGGTTCTTCTTCCATTGAGCTGAAGTCTGTCTGCATTGAGTGGACAGCCACCCCACGGAGCACAGAGATGGAATCTAATCTCTCAGCTCCATCACCCTGGAAGGTGGCTCTCATGTAAACCTGAGGCTTCTCTCCTCCGGAGGAACAGCCCTACTTCCTTAAGCTGCTCCTCTCTTTCATGTCCCTTTGATTGGAAATGGAATCCATTCTGATTCAGACTTTTTCCTTCCCGGATATTTAGTGGGCAGACACGGCCAGCTCTGAGCCCAGTATGTTGGTTTATAAAACTGACATCATATCTGCTACTCCCAGTGTAACTGAGCCCAGCAAACTGTGTCTGCCTGGTGGCGCCCAGAGCCCGGGGAGTCTCATTCTGTCCAGAACCCGGGCTTAGAGAGGAGTTCCGAGGAAGGAGGAGGCTCGAGCCGGCTCTATGGGGCTCTCAGAGGAAGGCTGGCTCGACGAAACAGGAGAAAGAGACTTAATGACTTTCGCAAAGGACCCCAGAGAAGTACAGTGAAGAAAGTTCAAATGGTGGAGGAAACGCCCAGGTGTCCCGGTGCCAAAGCTTTTGGGGGAAGCAGGGTCACTATGCAGGAGGGAGCTGAGAGAAAGAGGAAGAGGAAGGCCCTTCCTGGCCAGAGATTCAGTCACATGTGGGGGCTGGAAAGCCTGAGGGAGTTGAAAGGCTGTGCCAGGGGTAATGAGAGCTTAGAGGGCTGAGTTAGAGATGGAGACTTTACAGGCAACTCCAGGAACCTGCGCAGAGGGCTTCGCGAGAGGAGCCCTGCACCTGTGAAAACAGTCCTTCAGCAAGGATGCTCCTTTTCTGTTTCCAGTTGCTGAAGCCCCAGGGGACTCTCAAAGGACAGTGGACCCTTTAGATGTGGAACTCAGTGGAGCCCACACCTGCACGCTGGCTTCTTTGCACACGTGTACAGATGTGTCTGAACTCCAGCACTTTCACTGAAGTCAAGATAAATATTTTCAAGGGTACCCAGGCAGCCCTTCACCTTAGCAGGAAATCCTTATATAAGAGAGAGGTGACTGCGTCTGCTAAGCTGATGTTCTCATAGAACAGGAAGAATCCCTGGACAGGAGATGCCTCTGATGCCTCCACTTGGGCCACCTCTTTGCTGGAGCAAAAGCGGTACAGTGGGTTCCCCTTCGCTCCGAGGAAATGCTATTCGGACCTGCTGGATCTCAGGTCCTCTGCAGAAAGACAAGCCCTTTGGGGAGCTGCCTCCCTGTTTGAGAGTGTTCCAATTCCTTCCTACCACCTCTGTGTCTGATTTCTAATTCGTTGGTGTTTTCCATTTCATTTCCCCCTTTTGCTCACCTTTCCTCCCTGTGGAATCTTTTGGGGCCTTGATTTTCCTTTGTCGGAATGAGCATTTCCTTCATATGACAACTGTTCCTCCCTCCTCCCACCCCCATGACACTGTTTAATTCGGCTGCTTCCCGCACCTGGCTTTGCCTCACACCCGCCACGGGGGAAGAATCACAGCCCACAGCCCCTGCTTTTCCTCCCTCCATGTGAGCCCTGGGCCTCTCCAGTTACACTTGCTTCTGCTGGTGTCAGGAAAGAGTGGACTTTAATTACTGGCACTGCTGTGTCTGGAATGGGGGCTTGGCGAAGGCTCCACCCCATCCCTGGTGGTCTGCCCAGTATCGTGGCAACAGGATGCTAGGATATTCCCATAATCCTCTGGCTGGTGGAGATCCAGTCTCTTTCCCTGTGCTTCCAGATAGGACTGTCCCACAGCCACTCTGCCAGGTTTGGGGGGTGGGGGTGAGGTGTGGGAGAAGATGTAGCCTCTTATAAGAACTTCAGAAAAGGAAATTCTATTATCTGTCTCCCGTGCTCTCCCACTTCTGGGGTCTTCCTGTGGGGATGAATTGCTCTAACCTAAATCCTACCCACTGTCGTTTTAGATTTTTGCCTTTATTAGTGACCGATCTGGCTGTGTTATCTCTCACTCCCCTGATCTCCGAGGTTGGTCTGGTGGGCGAGGTGTTGGGGTCAGGGTGTCCCTGTCTCCTTCATGGCTTTACTCATCTCTCTCCATCTCACCTCCATCTTTGGTTCAGGCTCCACAAATGGCTATTTTCCTGTTAGCGTCTCCTTTGCATCATGCACAATTCCCAGTGGTGATGGCATTGAGGCAGAGAAGGCATAGCTCTGTGGGGCAATCGTTTACTGGATGTTGAGACCATCACACCAATCTCACTAGGCCAGGATTTTGATTAACGTACTCCAACCTGTAATCCATGGCCACGGGGGTTTCGAAGTCAGGAAAGGCCCTGGTCTGCTGAAGTAGTCCGTTCATCCGTTCATGGAATTATTCATTTAACAAATACTTTCTGACTGTCTTATCCCCAGCCAGTCACTGGGCAGAGCACAAGAAGAATGAGCTAAGAAAACATGGTGCTTCTTTCCAAGGCACTGACAGCCTTGGGGAAGACGTGTGTACCCATGTACATGTTACAGTACCATGTGATGAGTGCTTTACACGTACCAAGTGGCATGGGAACAGAGCGGCTGTGCCTGGGGACTCAGGAAAGGTGTCGAGCAAGAGAAGACTCTTGAGCCGTGCCTTCGAAGGAAATACAGAAGCTCTGTGGACAGTCGAGAAAGTGGAGGGAAGACTTGATGTTACATTGTTCAGGCAAACAAGGCGCTTTCAATCGCATTCCATGGTGTTTGCCTCAAACTTACAGAGACTGTGAAATTATGAACTATATTGTCCATTCTTTTCCTCTGGGACGGTATCTGTTCTCTGGAGCACCTTGCATGTGGCCTTAGCTGCTATTCATAAAGATGAGGGATACCAGGCCGCACAGAGAGCCCAGGCAGTAGGGCCTGGAACCAGGTCAAGCCTTCCACGCCTCACGGAGGCTAATGCAGACACCTTGCAGGAAAAGCGTAGAGGGCTCTGCTTATAGTCTGAGTCCTGAGTTCCTAGGGGTGCCAAGTGTGCACTAGCTCAAGATTCAGAGGCAGGGAGAGAGTAAATCTGTCCAGCCCCAGGGCCAGGGGAGTTCGGATTTTGGTGTCTGCTCTTTAATCAATAGCGTTAGGCTTTCCGATTAAAAGGTCTTAACTTGATAGGCTCCCAGAAGAGTCATCGGTTCTGACGTGGACGTATTACATGGCTTCCTGACCACCAGGGAGATGCGGCCGGCTTCCCAAAGGAGTAGGGGTGCTGCTCTCTTTATGTTCTCTTTGGATCAAGGACCAGAAATGAGCTTGGTTTTCATCACAACTTCAAAGATGAATGTTGGAGCAGACCCTGGTTAGTTTAACGCTTCTGGCCCTGAAAAGACCACAAAGGTCCTTGGGGGACCGCATTAACCAGGTGAAAATAGATCCTACTGCCAAAGAGAATCCATGATTTCCCTGCCAGAGGACTCTGAAAGAAAGCCCTCAGTTACATTTAAATAATTCAAGCTGCAGTTTAGATGTTTCCCCAATTGTTCTTCCAGTTTCCTCCACATTTCAGACCTGACAAGCTTATCACTGAGGAGTTAGAGGAAGCTCTCAATGGAAGGTATTCTGGGTGGGTTGGTGGCCGTTGGCATCATTGCTGGGAAGCAAGGGAGTTAATGTGCTCGAGCTGCAGCTGGAAGGAGGAATGGCCTGTGGAATTCATTCACCTCAGTGCCCATGACCTCTCCCCAGAGAGGCCTCCCCGGTCACTGTACACAAAGCACCCCATCCTACTGGCCTCTTTTATTTTCTTCATAGTCCTGCTAGCTGCAATCAGCTTAGTTATTATCCATTTCCCCCTGGAACGTAAGCTCCACAAGGTACAGCATCGTCTCGTTTACTGCTGTATCTCCTGGTGTATTATAGGTGCCCAATGAATATTTGATCAAATAGTTGATTAAAGAATATGAAAAGAAAAGAAAAAAAAAGAATATGAAAAGTTTTTGTGTAGACTCCGAAATACAAGCTAGATACATGTTTTCTGGACTCACAGTTAAAAGACCAAGTAAATGTAACCCTATGTCACAGGGTCACTGTGAAGACTACATGAGATAATATATGTGGAACTCCTTTCTAGACTTTAAAACATTATATAGACAGGGAGTTCCCTGGTGGTCCAGTGGTAAAGACTCTGTGCTCCCAGTGCAGAGGCCACGGGTTCCATCCCTGGTCAGGGAACTAAGATCCCACATGCTGCACGGCTTGGCCACAAGATAAAAATAAAAAACATTATATAGACAAAAAGTGTAGTAGATACATAATGTTTATCTATTCGTCCTCTCTTCCTTTGGGGCCTCCATGGTTCCAATTGGCCTGTTAATCACAACAACAGGTTACAGGGATAGGCACATGATCCGGGCCTGGACAGTCTCACTCCCTTGGGACAGTGATTGGCCCAAGAATTGAGCACATGATCCAAATAGAACCGATTAGAGTCCTTCCCTGAAATTTATATATTTGTACTAAGAGGATAAAGACAAACAAACAAACTATAAATCAGGGCATCTGAAGGCTAATCTTCCTTGTCAAAAGGGAATAAAAGTCTTTCTCCGCTTGAAACAGACAAACAGAAGTGAGATGTGAATGGTGAGATGCAGGTGTCCGATGACCCTGATTCCTAACTCTGGTTCCTGATTGTTGGATCCCTGGAGCTCTTCATTCTTTGAACTCTCTTAGTTATTTTCCACTTCGCAAGCCAACATTTTGCCCAATTAGTTTGAGATGGTTTTCCTTTGTATGCAGCTGAAACGAGTTATTCCTGGTCATTCATTTATTGGTGTTTTCATTTATGAATTTAGTCACTACTATATTTAACAAAGATTTATTGACTATAAAACACCATCGTTGTATAACAAAGAATTTGACTGATCTTTGTTTTTGGTTCCTGGGAGGGAGCTTCTAAACCCTTGCAAGGTGTGCCTTCGTTATTCATGGTGGGCCCTGGGACCACACCTGAGTTTGTACTAAGGAGTTGACTCTGGATGGGCGTTGGTCCTGCAAGATAGACAAACCTTGTGATTATAGGGTTGGGCTTTAAGCTACGTGATGTTGGCCTGACCTCCTCCAGAGAAGGGAAGGGGTTGGGAGATTGAGTTCAGTCACATGGCCAAGATGGAATCAATCATGTCTACATAATGAAACCCCAGTAAAAATTCTGGGCACCAACTCCTGGCTGGTGAACACATTGCTGTGTCAGGAGAGCCACATGTCCTGATTCCAGGAAAAGATGGCATGGGGTCTCTGCATTTGGGGTCCCCCAGACCTTGCCTATGTGTCTCTTCATCTGGCTGATCCTGATTTGTATCTTTTATCATAAATTGTAAGTATAGTATTTTCCAGAGTTCTGTGCGTTGGTCTAGTGAATTATAAAACCCAAGGAAGTTGTAGGAACCTCTGAATTTGCTGCCAGTTGTTCAGAAGTGCAGGTGGCTTGGGGATCCCCAAACTTGTGGCTGGCATCTGAAGTGAAGGGAGTCTTACTGGGGACTATCCCCTTAATCTCTGGAGTCTGCATTAGTTCAGATGGTTTGTGCAGAATTATACTGCGGTATTGTAACCACATATATGACCCAGTCATTCCATTCTAGGTATTTATTCAAGAAAAAATGAAATAAATAATTTTTCACCAAATGAAAGCTTTGTATACAAATGTTTATAGCAGCCTTCTTTGTAATAGTCCCAAACTGGAAGCAACCCAAGTGTCCATCAATAAGTGAATGGATAAACTGTAGTACATCTGATCAATGGAATACTACTCAATGATCAAAAGGAACAGATTATGTACCACATCTTCTTTATCCATTCATCCATTGATGGACATTTAGGTTGCTTCCATGTCCTGGTTATGTATACAATGGAATACTACTCAGCCAAACAAAGGAACAAGAGAATGCCGTTTGCAACGACATGGATGGACCTAGAGATTGTCGTACTGAGCGAAATAAGTCAGACAGAGAAAGACAAATAACATATGGTATTGCTTATACGTGGAATCTAGAAAAATGGAACAAATGAAGTTATTTACAAAGCAGAAATAGAGTCATAGATGTAGTGAAAACAACCTTATGGTTACCAAGGGGGAACGGGGTGGAGGGAGAGATAAATATCTATACACATGTAAAGATATACGTATCTATAAAATAGATAACTAGTAAGGACCTACTGTACAGCACAGGGAACTGTACTCTGTAATGACCTATATGGGAAAAGAATTTTCTAAAAAAGAGTGGATGTATGTACACGTAGAGCTGCTTCACTTTGCTGTACCCCTGAAACTAACACAACATTGTAAATCAACTATACTCCAATAAAAATTAATTTTTTAAAAAAGAATGAATTAGTGAAACAGGCAACAACATGGAGAGTCTCAAAATAGTGATACCAAATGAAAGAATCCACACAAAAAAGAGTATACACTGTGCGCTTTCATCTACATAAACCTCTAGAGAACACCAGCTAATCTGTAGTGACAGGTCAGTGGTGGCCTGAGAGAGGAGGTGGGGACAGGTGGGAGAGAAAGGTTGTGATGGGCAGGAGGATACTTTTGGGGTGTGGGTGTGTTCACTATTTTGATTGTGGTGGTAATTTCTCAGGTATAGATCTATGTCAGAACTCATCAAACTGTACATTTTAAATATAAGTAGTTTATTGTACATCAATTAAACCTTAATAAAGCTGTTACAAATACCATTGTGGCAGGTACTATGAAAGGCTGGAATTTTCCTTCCAACATCTCCCATACCTCCGACTCAGTACACCCCAGTGGGACTCCTCTTCTGACCTACCTCCAATTTGCTCTTGCTCTCGACATATGCTCTCCCTGTTAAGGACACTACCCACTAGTCAGAACCCAGAAACCTAAGAGCCTTTCTGGACTTCTTCCTTTTCTTCCACCAACAGCCAACTGGAAATTAAGTCCTGGTGATTCTCTTTCCATTTTAACATCTCTTAAATTCGACCCCTCCTCTCCAGCCGAGTTTAGGCCATTATTACCCCACATGTGAAGTGTTACGATCACCTCCTAACTGGGTTTCTAGTTTCCAGTCTTACTGTCCTGCACACAGTCCCAACCCCCCCTTTATAAGGCTCCCATAGTATCCATCCTCTACACTGCTTCCAGTGGGAGCTTTCTAGAACCTATGTGTGATCTCTACAGGGCCTTAATACATGCAGTTTCTTCCAGATAGAAAGTAGAAACTAGGGACTTCCCTGGTGGTGCAGTGGTTAAGAATCCACCTGTCAATGCAGGGGACACGGGTTCGAGCCCTGGTCTGGGAAGATCCCACATGCTGCAGAGCAACAAAGCCCGTGCGCCACGACTACTGAGCCTGCGCTCTAGAGCCTGTGAACCACAACTACTGAGCCCGCGTGCCGCAACTACTGAGCCCGCGTGCCACAGCTACTGAGCCCGCATGCCTAGAGCCCGTGCTCTGCAACAAGAAAAGCCACCCCAATGAGAAACCCGTGCACCACAACGAAGAGTAGCCCCCGCTCGCCACAACAAAAAGAAAGCCGGCACGCAGCAATGAGGACCCAACACAGCCAAAAATAAATAAATACATGAATTTATTAAAAAAAAATAAAAGTAGAAACTAAATATTTTTCTCCTCTCTTTGCTTAGATAATACTTACTTTAAACTACTGCTTCTTCATAGAGACCTTCTCCACCCCCAGTCTAGTTATGTCTCTGTTAGCACCTGGAACTCCTCCTCGGTAAGAGTCTGTGCTACTCACAAATGCTACATTCATGGTTAATTTACTGTCTGTCATCAGACTGTACTCTTCATGAAAGAATTATGTCCATTCCACAGTGTCTTGCTCAGTGTTTGGTCCAGACAGGAGTTCCATAAATAGCGTTTTACCAATTCAAGGAGAGTTCAGTCTACTAGGAACCTAGTATGACAGGGACACCAATATATATATTAGGCAAATGTTACGTGCCTTAAAGCATGGCCCAAATAAAACACTGCAGTGGATCATAGAGAGGTCTGGTTGTGGAATAATTAAGGGCTTGAAGAAGGAAGGGGCAAAGGGAGCTGGGTCAGGCATTTCATAGGCAATGAACCTGACAAAGGAGAAGATGCAAGAAAGTCTACAGTGAACGTGGAGACTAGAACAGTCCACTTTATTCGGATTATACATTTACAGAGTGAAAACAGTAGGAAGAAGGAAGGCTGGAAATGCCTTGAGGCCAGAGCTTGGAGGGTGTTAAATACCCAATTGTTTGGTGGCCTAGGGGGACCACTAAGGGTTTTTAAACAGGAGAATGACTTAGCTGTGCTGCTACCAATTTTCTTCTTCTCTCCTCCCCTCCCGTTCCCCCTTCTCTTCCCCTCCCCACCCTCCTTTTTGGTGGGAGGAATCATGGTAGCGACGAATCACAACACAGATTAGAAGGAGATAGAAACCAGAGTTGGACACCTACTACTTGGACTGTTGTCCAAGTACCTGGGCGTTAGCCTTGAAAATAAAGGAGCAGTATCAGATGTGAAAGAAGTGTTAGAAATAGACTTCGTAGGCCTTGGCACTTGATTACTCAGGAGGATGAAAGAAAGAGAACCTTCAGAGGTGAATCAATGGTTTCAACCCCCCTTCGCCTGGAGGATGACGGTATCTTTATCAACCATCACCAAAGAGTTGGTTTGCTGGGGAATCTGACTGGGGTAGAGAGTGGGAAGGTATTGGGAATGCATTTGGCCTGCATAGCCAGATCAATGCAGCTCCTGGCAGTCTTTGATCAAGAAATTCCACAGCCTTCTTCCCTGTTGTGCTCAGTTCGCTGGGGACCTCTGCCAGTCAAGTGGATGGGAGATCCGTCTTCACGAAGAGATTTTTTTTCCCTTAATAAATAACAATGCTAAATTGCAAGTGTGTGTGGGAGTATCAGGACATCGCTCCTCAATCCTGCTGTTGTGTCCAAGCTCCGGATAATTAGTGTCTGATAGTTTTAAATAGATGGGTCTCTCTGGCAGCAGGGATTACAGCTGGAGATCAATCCTGAACAAATATTATATTAATTTCCCAACTCCCTCTCTCTGTGGACAAGACCTGTTCTTTTCCTCTGAGCGCAGTAATGACGAGAACATTAATCTTAGATCATTTAGAGATGAAACGGGAGTGGTAGAGGAGAAAGAAGGAACTGAACTTAGGAGCCAAGGAGGAGGTGGATACTGAAAGTTTCACGTGGCTAGATGCAGACTGGAAGCAGGAAAGGACGCTCTGAGAGTACACGGGGGCGGGGCTGCGGGTCTGTCCTGCGTTCCGGCATTCCCCAAATGTTCAGCTTGAGCCTGACATTGGCACCTGCTCTGACAACAGCCTGGGTAGTCTCTGATGTTTATCCAGTCTCTGAGAGGAGACCGGTTCTACATAAATAGGTCTGCAGGGGGCCTGGCTAGACTTCTGACTTTCCAATCGAACCGGGCAATCTACAATTCAAAAACAAACCGGGCTGCCTGGAGTGAGCCTGGGAAGCACAGCCGCTTCTCCTGGACAGTTAAAAGGGAAAATCCCACCACCTACAACCACATCCTTGTGTAATGGCAGGTGATGAGGCCCGTGCTCCTGTTCCCAGCCTCGGGTAAAAGCTAGGCCTGGGGAAAAAAAAAAAAAAAAAAAAAAAAGCTAGGCCTGGAAATGTTTAAACCTACAGGCAGTCAGCCCTTGATTATTAACGCTAATGTAATTCCTGAACAATTTCCCTTTGGCTTTGCAGGTTTTTTGTTTGTTTGCCTTTTGTACTTCCATCTGGCCTTACCTACCTAATCATGCTTGGCTCAGGTTGAAATATGAAACTGAGCAGCAACTGGGGTGTTGTGAAGAGAGCAGCGATTTGGAGCTGGTCCGGCCCTGCTCGTGATGAGCCTTGAGGTCAGAGCATCTCAGTTTCCCAAGTCCGTAGAATGGGGACTAAATCAGCCCTCCCCCATAGCGTTGTTGGGAAGGTCAAATACAATGACAAGTGGACCTAAGCATCTGTGAAAGCCCGACCCCAGGTAAGATTATGAAAATATCATCGCTGCCCACGCCCTGGATTCCTGAGGACGGGAGGCTTCGAGAAAAAACCCACCTGCAGATGAATGCAGAAAACACTGCTGCAAAGTCCTGGAGAGGAGTCTGTGACCACTGGATATTCCAGAATGCGAATTGGAGGCTGGGCTGGTACAGTTTTATGTGGCGGGGGAGGGGAGGACAGCCTCTAGGAGAAGCCACTGAAGGAGGCAGGGGTGCAATAGGATGGGAGAGTGTGGAGGATTGTGAAGGGTCTGGTATTTTTCCCTACTTGCAAGCTAACAAGTTAGCCTGCCACGGTTTCCGGGATGCTGGCAGAATACATGAGACTTCTGAGTCAGAGACAAAGGTCATCACAGTAATAGCAGTAGCCGGAGTGCTAGCATTTGCACAGTTCCCGGAGCCCCAGTTCGTCCAGGGTGACTGGAAGAGGGCCGGCTGACACCTGCACACTCAGAGGGTTGCTCTACGGGGAGGAGTCCTGAGCTTAGGGAACCTGAATCTTTTTTAGTGAGAAGTAGGCCGTCCTGACCTTTGCCCCAGAAGGAGACATTATTATACTGGACTCTAAGCCAACTTTTCCTTTGCTCCCAAGAGACATTGTCTCTATCATCCAAGGCTGTTTGCTTTACTAACATTCTTAAAAAGATAATTCAGAACAAAGTCAGTTAACAGCAAGACATGCAGAAATGCAAGAGGCCTAGGGAATATTGTCGTCCTGCAGACTTCTCTCTCTCTAACAAGAGCAGAACTCTTTCCGAGCTGAGTCTACCCCTGATTGCAATGGGAAGCGACCGGAGATGCTGGGGTCCCAGCAGCTCCCAACAGGCACGCACTCACTCCACCACAGTCACCCTTTGCCCTGCAGCCAGGTGAGACCTCTGAAGGGCACATCTGACTGCTTCTCAGCTGAAAATGCTTCATTGCTCCCCTTTCTCTTAGAGCCCTCTCCACTTAACATGGCTTGGAACAGAGCAGTGCTGGGACCAGCCAATCAGCATCACCCAGGAGTTTGTGAGAAATGCAGACTCTCAGGCCCCACACCAGACCCAGCGAATCAGACACTCTGGGAGGGGGCCCAGAGCTGAACAAGCCTTCTTGGTGACCCTGATGTGTGCTCAAACTGGAGAACCACTGGATTGGAAGATCTTTCAGTATCTGGCTCTCGCTTGGTCATGTTCCAAAAGTTCTGGACAATTCGTCAGATCTTCTAAGGCACAGGGTTCTCTCTCAGCTACGAGCTTCAACGTTTATGTTTGCTCTTCCCCTTTCCTAGAGCGTCATTCAGTCTCCGGGGAGTTCTTCGAGATAATTCCTACTTATCCTTCAGTTCTCAGCTAGCGGTCACCTCCTCCAGGAGGTTGTCCTGATCTCCCCCAAGTCTGAGTGAAGTATCCTCATTAGCGTTCCCAAAGCTCCCTCTCTTTCCCCCACCAGAGCACAAACACCCTGAGCTGACATTACTTGTCTAATGTCTGTCTTGTCACCTTTTATCTCTGGTCCAAAGTAAGTACTCAGTTGGTACTTGTTGAAAAATTAGTTAATTATTTCACCTAATTCCAGGTCAGTGGCCATGAGGGATGCCACACATGGGGCTAGAGAGGCCAGGTGGGAACTCTGAACCTTCTGCTCAGAGGCTTGACCTTGCGGGAATGTTCCTAACGAAACTTGAAGGAGCTTGACCCACCCTTTCTACTATAACCCAGGGGATACTCTTGGGGAAAGAGCAAGGTCCTTAATCTCCCATCCTAGAGATGCTTGGGGATACACATCCTACACTGGCCCAGGTCAGCACAGCTTCTAAGAGCCAAGAGCAGTGACCCTGCTTGCAGGAAGCATCATCTCCATTCTAGGAAAGAAATAGGAGAAGGGGAGGGAGGGGTGGAAAGTAACTTTTGCTAAACTCCTAGTACGGCTCAGGTACCTTAGATACATTAGCTCGCTTAACCATTACCTAACAGCCTTGTTTGACTGTTACTTAAAGACATCTTTAAAGACAAGTGGAATACAAGCTCAGAGAGGCTGAGAGGGTCTTCAAGGTCACAGAGCATCTATATGGCAGGGCCAAGATTCAAGAACAGGTCTGTTCACCTGGGTGCTACCACGACTCCTCCTCTCCCCTCTGTCTAGGTCAATGTACTCAGGAAGAGGTTTCCAGAAGCCAAAAGGTTTTGCTGTCCTAGGCCCCCACCTTTCAGTGGCAGAGCTGGAAGTCCTACAGAACCAGAAGCCCCAAGAGAAGCATTGTTATATAAAGGGTAAGGCCCAGAACTCAGACAAGTGCTCAACGACACTAGTTAAATCACACCCTGATCTCCTTTGTGTCCTCACCTGTAAAACTGGAGATGGTTGACCTGTATGACTTCCAATATCCCTCCCGTATCTGACATGATCCCAGATGCCAGTGGGCTGTTTCCATACCCTGCAAATCCCGATGCAGACCATCCCAAGATCAGGCTCACTATGCCTGGGGGAAAGAAACAGTGGCATTCTTAACTTGACCTTCATTGTTGGCCATCCCTTCAGCAACTTCAGGTCTAAATTGAGGGGTGGAGGTGAAGGCAGCAGAGGCAAGGGTCTTGAGAAATATGGACACCCTTGACCCAACCCCCCGGCCTCCACATGTCCATTGGTAGGTCTAGCCAATTAGAACAGTGGTTTTGCACTTTGGTTCTGCAGTGAAATCTCCTGGGGAGCTTTGAAAACTGTTGATACCTGAGATTCCGATTTCATTGGTCTGGGGTGTGGCCTGGACATTGGGATTTTTAAATGCTTCCTGGGTAATTCTAATGTGTAGGCTGAGAACCAGTGAGTTAGAATAAGATTAGCATCATCCTTCCTCCCTCTCATGGTGATATTTTGAGAAAGTGATAGCCTATACTTTTGATGGGAACAGCTACGCTTTCATTACTCACCCCAAAGAGAGGCTTCAGGATGGCTGTGTGCCCCTGGTCACTCCAGGTTGTACTGTATCCTTGGTGTTGGGTCAAAGCCCTCCCCAGATTTTCATTTTGGCTTTTCCATCTTCCTAGGTGCCAAGTTTGCTGGCTGCAGGGTCGCAACCAAGGAAGACAGAGGTATGTGAGGAGGTGATGTCCAGGCAGGCAACACCTCTTGTTGGTTAAACCTGCCCCATCTCCAGCCCGGCTTAGGGAAACTGGGCCTTGGGCTGCAGGAGCGACAGGTGCAGACCTGACCAGTTCACCCTAAAGAAATGCCGCTGACCTGGACCTGGGTAATCAGTGGGGCAGCTGTTGGGCTGGGCCAGAGCTGGGACTCATCCATTCCAGCGTTGGGGTATTGAGCCCTGCACTTCGCCTTCCAAGCAGGGCTGCGGGAAGTAGTGGTGGAGAGGCCAGTGGTGGAGAGCGGTGGAGAGCGGATGCTGGAGGCTGTCTTAGCTCCGAGGCTCCACTGCAGCTCATCGGCCACTCGAATCCGTGCAACAGAACACAAAAGATTTAAAATCTCAGCCCTCAGCGGCCCAAAGCGTGTCGGTGGGAGAGGACAAACTGAATCCCTATTTTCATTCCATCTGCCAAATGGAGCTCACATAAAGCCTTTAAACTATCAGCTTTTATTTGTTTTTAGTGTCCAATTTAGGGCTTTGCACGGGACTCCCTCCAGGGCTTTCTCAGTGGATTTATATCACAGTCAGATAGCATCTCTGAAAGTTTGTCTGAGCTGGAAAGTAGAGAAACATCCTTCTCCTTTGTCAGGTGACAAGTGACGGCGCCCAGGCAGCCGGCTAGGGTGCACGGGGAACCCATTCTGTATTCCAGGGCTGGGCTGGGCCCTGTCTGGAGAGGGGGCTCCGAATTGCCTTTCCTCTTCTGGGTGCAGAGACTCCAACTCTGAAAGCTTTTCAACAAAGCACTGGCTGTCCTCTGGGCCTGTCACCTGCGGGCACAATGATGTCAGCTCCCTGGCCAACCACCTGGTGCCATTTGCAGAGATGTGTATGTTGGGGTTAGAGGGGAGAGTGCGGAAGCCTGCTCTGGCCGGCCCAGTAGGAAACAACAGCTCTCTTCTCGACGGCTAGGCCGCCTCTTCCAGTTTCCACCAGGAGTTGCATTAACCCCCTCCTCTCTGCCTACCTTCCCTCTCCTAGCTGGGCACTCATCGTTCTTTCTTCCCATACACGTTTATTGAACATCTACTATATGCCAGGCAGTATCAGGTACGGGGGTTCCCATGCCTAAGTTGCTCATGGTGAGTGTGAGAGGCAGAGAGGCAAGTAGGTGATGACAGGGCAGAGATAACTGTGAAGAGAGACGGAAACATGAGGATTTGAGATGGATAGAGGAGGAGCAGAGAGCCGGCCGGAGGGCTCAGGAGACGCGTCCTAGAGCAGAGACCCATGGAGTGGTGAGCATCCCGGGCGAGGGTGTGGGGCAGGAGGCTTCTTTACCCTAAGAGACCGTGGCCCCGATGAGTACTAGTAGGAATCCAGGGTATTCCTGGTTTATACCTGTTGTCCTGGCAACACTTTCATTCTAAAAATGTCACTGGATGACAAACTGTCATAAATCAGAACTGTTCCTGAAAATTCTATGAATACCATATTCACAGGGCAGATATAACCCAGGATTGAAATCCTATTTTGTGACAGAGTCGGCGTGCCTGGTGTGTCCTTTGTGTGTGTATGTGTGTGTGTGTGTGTGTGTGTGTGTGTGTGTGTGTGTGTGTGGCAAAGGGCTGTCAGGAAGAGTGTGTGTGTTGCCTCCATCGAGTCACTAGAAATTTCAAAAAATGGCCGGGGGGTTGGAGAAGATGGTCATGAGATACAATAGGAACCATTTTAATTCACTTCTACCTTTACAGTTTAGGAGACTGAAGTCCAGAGAGGCGATGGGAGGAGCGAAGAGGAGAGGAGAGCCATTGGTTGTGTGCCTGCTGTGAGCCACACACCTTGCTGCACAGCCTCCCTGTGAATCAGACGTAGGTACATGCCCATTTTCCAGATGAGCATGGAGGCTTGGAGAGATTCTATAACTTGCAGCTACAAGGTGGTTCAGCTCCAAGTAGCACATGACGTTTCCCAACTCGAGGCCAGTGCCCCCTCCGTGACATCTCAACTCATGGGAGAATGGCTTGGATAGCCCTGGCCAGGGCTGTGCTAGCTCCAGCTGGCCTCTTTTCTAGTCTTGCCACTGTCTCCAGTCCCCAAGGGCCTCTCCCACTCCTTGAGAGGCATGTCTTCTGGGAAGCATTGGATGGAGTCTTTCTTAGCCCCTGACCACTCAGCCCTTGCACGTCACATCCTAGGACCCTGAGGGACAGGCAGGAAGAGGGGCCTCAAGCAGGGAGGAGCTGGAGACAGGCTGGGCTCCCGGTGGGATCGGGAACTGTTTCTTCCAGTTGTGTGCCCTTGGGCACCCCTGCCCCTCTGGTCTATGAGGGATGTGCAGTGAATGGCTGGAAAGATCCTCCCAGCTGTGATGTGGCTGTGATTCCAGGGCTGCCGGCCTCATTGTGCCACAGGAACATCCTGATTCTGTGGTTAAACAGTGGGAAAACCGCATCTTCAAAACCTCTCCACCTTCTCATTGCTGATTGGAAAAGCAGATTTGCTGGTGGTGGTGACGGCTGAGGGAGGGCCCCAGAAGCTCAGAGATGAGGCCGAAGGTGGCCACTGCGGGGAAATCTGACATGAGTGTGCTGTACGGAGCGGCGTCTGCCTGGTCATTGCTTGGTCCTGAGCCCCAGGTCCCTACAAGGGATGTGGGGCTTGGCTGGGAACCCTAAGGGAGATCTTTCCTGGGGCAGAGGTGGGGAGGAGGCTGGGGCTGCTTTTCCAGGCAGTTGAGCAAACAGCCCTGCCCAGACTTGCCTCCAGTAAGTCCCATTGGCATGAACCCCCTTGTCTGGCGTCCTTTCCCTACATCAGACTTCTGCCCTGCCCCCTCTGAGAACAGCTCGCTGGCTCCAGGCCTTAGAACACCTGCCCCCTTCCCTCCCCCGACATGGGGGCAATGGTTCCCACTTATTAGCAAGGGGCTCAGGAGCGGCTGGAAAGGGGAGAAAGCAGTGAAGGATGGAGATCATTTGCACACCCAGACTTGTTCTGCAGAGCTGTTGTCAGGGTGCCCAGAGCGCTGAGCTCCCACCTCGCCTCTCCCAGATGTGAGAGCCGGCGGCGGCCTGCGAAGCCCAGGTGAGGGCTCCACCTCGGTGCTCCAGGCTGGGGGGTGGGATACCACAGACCATAAGAAAGTCAGCCCCTACTGTCTGAGGGCCGCACAAGGGATGGAGGGACCCTGTCCTCCAACTAGTGCAGGACCACTTCCTCCCAGCCTGCCTTCTCCCTACCCCCGACCAATGGGGCCAAGGTCGCTGAGCTTACCTTCAGCCCCCCCTGGCTGGGTCACCAATCTCCTACCAAAGTCCAGGGTCCCAGTTGGGACCGTGAGACTCTCCCCACTTCAGGGACTGGGGGAGCCACAGAGCCCTTTGGTGCATTTCTGTGTATGTCTGTGATGTTTCCTCCTATGACTCCACTCTGACCCTGCCCTGCTCCTTACCCTGGCCCGTGAATGCCCTCAGGGTCAGAGGGTGCCTCTCCCAGAGCATCCAGGGTCATCCCAGCCCCTAGGAAGGAGCTCCTATGTAGGGGGATGGAGGAAGGAGCCGTGCCAAGTGTGTACACATGACTTTAATAACTGCATCTATCTAGCATCTTATGTGGTACTTTCCCATCTGTTTGCTAACTCAAGGGTCCTGTTGAGTCCTGTGAGGTGGCAGGGCAAGTGTTACCACCCTTCACCTTGTAAGTGGGGAGTCCCAGGACCTGGGAGGAGCAGGGACTTGCCTGAAGTTAAGAACAGGCCCAGGGTGCAGGCCGGGCCTCCCTGTGCAGCCACCACTGGCTCCCTCCGCGTGTGGGTCTAGCCTGGGGACCAGCTGTGCCCTGAGCCCACAGGGAGAGCTGGGGTGCTGAGCATCCTGTGTTGTGCCAGCCTCTGCCTCCTAGGAGCCTGGAGCTGCGGGGGGCCCTGGAACCCGATGGTTCGCAGCCAGAGGGCCTGGTGGGAGGAGGCTGGTTCAGCAGACAGGCTGCCACCAGGTGTAAAGAGGGAACAAGGAGACTTGGTGAGTGAGCACCGGGGTGGAGGGAGCAGGGTGATGGGATCGTGGTGCCGGCAGAACGAGCCGTTGGTGCAGATGCAACTGTTGACTACGTCCTGCTCTGGTCCTGCCTGCAGGTGCAGGACGTGGACAGAGAGAGAAAGCATGGGCCGCGCGTGGAGCGAAGTGAGCAGGCACTGGCAGGGGTGCGTGAGACAGGCCCACACCGTGGGTCAGTCTGCGTGGCTCCCCTTTCCCAGCTCCTCTACCCCCAGAGACCCCAACGCGCCCCCTGCTGGGATCCATCCCTTCCGACTTCTCACTGGCGTCACGACTCAGCCGCCTGGAATCTCTCTCTCTCTGTTTCTCTTGCAGGCAGGCATCTTACCCATCCTGTCCCTGGGCTGTTACATGCCAGCGTCCTCTAATTCTTGCTGCCCACCAGGCCCCCTCCATCTTCCTCCCTTCCGCCCCCTCTCCATCCCCAGCACAGCTGCTCTGCCTGAGGTTCTCCCTTCTAGCATCTCCTTGCCTTCTCAGGGTGTCACGCTCATCCCGGATCCTAACCCAGTCCTGGCCTGCAAGGCCCCGGGGGCCTGCTGCCCTCTCAGCTCGCCTGAAGGGCTCAGTCACCTAAGGTGCTCGCTGAGCCCCTCCCTGCTCCACCCCCAGCAGGTGGGCAAGCAGTCACCTGGTCACCAGGTCCCTCCCAGATCTCCACATCACAACCCAGATTTTCTCCTAATGGTATTGATTTCCTCTGCCACACTACTGGGATCAAAGTGTGCCTCAGCAACTCGGCAGTTCATTAAGTCCTGGAGGTCCCAGGGGACTGGCCGCAGATAAAGATGTGAGCGGGGGGCTCAGGCCGGGGCTGAGGGGCAGGTGTGGCGCGGAGTGCAGGACAGAGCAAGGCATCGGGCTTGGTGTGGATAAAACAGGCAGGAAGGGAGGCCCCAGACAGACCTTGCCGTGGCTGCAGTTGGAGCTAAGGCTTCAGGCCTCTCCTGGGACCAGCAGCGACACTGTCCCACCTGATGCAGCCCCTGGCTCACGCCCATCCTCCCTGCTATCTTTCTGACTGTCCTTCCAGCAAATACCTAGCAGGCCTTGTTCTGGGCACCCGAGATGAGAGCTTCCCAAGATTATCCCTGCCCTCAAGGAGCTAGAGGAGACAGACTCAGACAGAGCAGGTTGACTGTGTTCATTTCCGAGTGACCCCTGAGCCAGGGACTCGGACAGACCTGGGGCTGGGGCTGAGCTGGGGCAGCTGCTGGACGAGGGCATTTTGGGAAGTTTCCACAGTGCACCATAAGAGTCACTTCCCTTGTTCCAAAGCTGTGTCACTGGCGGTCGGAGTCTACACTCATGCGGACACTCCCCCTCCTCCTCTGCTGGAATCACTCAGTCATCCCATCAGCAGGTGTTTACTGAGCCCCTACTGTGTACCGGCACTGTGCTTGGCCCTGTTCCTACAGTGGCGAGGATACAGACACGTCCCCTTCCCTCTCGAGGACTCTGAGTCTGGAAGTGAACTTTCGTTTGTCAGCCTGGGACCACACCGGAGCTCTGGGATAGGGCACGCTGGCCCAGAGAAGAAACTGAAGTTTGAGTTAGGACTGTCAGGGGGCCCAAACTGAACCTCTCCTCCTCCATTGGGCAAAGGTCGACCATGCCCCTCAAATACCCTTCCCCACGGGGGACTCCAGGGAAGGGGTCTCGGGATAGAGGACAAACACTTGTTCGGTTCCTGGGTGTGTCTCAGTCCTTTCTGGCTGCTCTATCAAAAACACCATAGGCGGGCTTCCCTGGTGGCGCAGTGGTTGAGAGTCCGCCTGCCGATGCAGGGGACACGGGTCCGGGAAGATCCCACATGCCGTGGAGCGGCTGGGCCCGTGAGCCATGGCCGCTGAGCCTGCGCGTCCGGAGCCTGTGCTCCGCAGCGGGAGAGGCCACAACAGTGAGAGGCCTGCGTACAGCAAAAAAGCAAACAAACAAACAAAAAAACACCATAGGCTGGGTGGATTACAAAACAATTTATTTCTCACAGTTCTGGAAGCTTGGAAGTCTAAGGTAAATATGCTGACAGATTTGGCGTCTGGTGAGAGCCTGCTTCCTGGTTCATAGACAGCTGTTTTCTTGCCGTGTCCTCACATGGCAGAGAGGGCAAGGGAGCTCTCAGGGGTCTCTTTTATAAAAACATGTGTCTCAGTCCCGAGAGCTCCACTCTCAAGTCCTCCCAAAGGCCCCACTTCCTAATACCATCATCTTGGGTGTTGAGTGTCAGGATTTCAAGATATGAATTGAGGGGCAGGGGAAGGGGGAACATAAACATTCTGTCTATGGCACAGTGCTTCACATTTCATATCTTAAGCCTCATCAAAACCCTAAGAGATGGGCTTCCCTTGTGGCGCAGTGGTTGAGAGTCCGCCTGCCGATGCAGGGGACACGGGTTCGTGCCCCCGTCCGGGAAGATCCCACATGCCGCGGAGCAGCTGGGCCCGTGAGCCATGGCCGCTGAGCCTGCGCGTCCGGAGCCTGTGCTCCGCAACGGGAGAGGCCACAACAGTGAAAGGCCCACGTACCACAAAAAAAAACCCTAAGAGATAAATATCACAATCCCAATTTACAGACCAGAAAGCTGAGGCTCAAGGGAGCAAATGATCTCATCCAAAGTTTTCATGGGTAGCACAAAACCAGGTCTGGCTCCAGAGCTCACGCTTTTCCTCAGCACCGTGTTGTCTCTGAAACACACAAAACCTCCATCCTCTGCTCCCCTCTGAGCACTGCAGACACACCAACACCCTGACCTCTGGGAGGATTGCTCCCACTCAAGGCTTTGAAGAAAATTATAGGGCAAGCGCCAGAGTGCACACTCGCTTCCCTTCCTTAACTTCTACATCCCTGTGTCTCCCTAGTCCTGGCAATTCCAGTCTCCCTTGTCTACACTGCTCTTGCCCCAGAAAATCCCAAGAAGGCTTCACGTGGCTCTATTTAAATCCCCCTTTCAGCACTCAGAAGCGGCTCTGCTTTCCTGGTGCGCTCTAGGTCTCCATCTGGTTCGGAGGCTATTTTAATTCACCGGATGTAGATTAGCTGTGATCTGGGGCTGAGGTGCTGGAGAGATGCCTTTGTCTACAGAAGCACCATTTAAACACTGACTCAAAGCATAGAGAACAAATAAATAAATTCCTCTTTCTGTCTCCAGCACTCTCCATCTCATTTTTACAGGTAATTGCTGAAGGATTTTGCTTCCCACAGGCTCTTGCTTGTATGGGGTGTGCAGTGCTGCAGTGTGGACCAAGGACAAGCAGCTCCTGGCCAGAAATGCCAGGTGAGGGAGAAGGCTGCTCTAGTGGGGTCAGGAGAGGGCATGTCCCAGCCTGTGGGCATGGAGCAGGGGGTGTGCCCTTCCAAGGCGTGCTCTAATATAAATGTTCCTGGGGCAGGAATCACCTCCCCCTTCTCTAATCATTGAGAAAGGGGCCTTCAGTTCTGCCCCAGCCAGAGCCCAGAGAAGGGCTGATTAATTACATCAACAATGTCCTAATGTTTCGGGAGTTCGTGACCCCTAAATCTGCTTCTGCATCACCCAGGGTGGTGGGGTGAGCGTGTCCTGGCTTGGGAGGCAAAGAGGGGCCCAGAGGAGGGAGGGGAAATCTTGCAGCTCCTGAAAAGCTGTGGATTCAAAGAAGAGGAAGAGAAGAAGTCTGTACCTCTGCCAGTTTCTCGTCTACTCTTCCCAGTGAGCCTTGGAGGAGAGCTGCCCCATCGCCCTTCATAGATGAGAAAACTCTGAGGAGGGACGTCCAGCTTCATGAGGCAAGTGCAGAAGCTTTTCAAACACGCGTCTTCTACGAGAAGTTCCGGGTCTCTCCTCTGCACCACCGCTGCCTCTTGAAGAGTTTCAAAGAGCTGGTGAGGGTTTAAATGAGCAGGGAGGGGATGCAGATGGAGAGAAGGAGAAGGGAGGGGATCTTTTCCTCTCTCCTCCTCCTTTCCTCTCCTTCCCTGATCTCACCTGGGGCAGCTGCCCCCTCCTCTCTGGACTGTACAGGCCCCTTGTCATGGTCAGAGCAGTGTTGTCCACAGTAGGTGACCAGCCTTGATCCAGATCCATGGAGGACGCGTCTGTCCTTTCAGTGACATGGGCTCAGGACGCCACTGAGAGAGAGCATAAGAAAGCAAGAACACCTCAGGAGGGCAGCTCTGGGCTGAGTATGGGGCAGTGCAGATGGGGAAGGGGGCTTACAGGTGAACCTTGAACTTGCCCTATCCAGACTTGCCCTGTGCCAGCTGGGCGCGTGGCCTCCCCTCAGCCCAAGGTGGTGGTTCAAGGCATTCAAGACCTTGCTTTGATATCCTCGCCTGAGAGGCCACTATTATCTCCCCTCTTTATGGATGCGAAGGTGAGGCTCAGAGATCATACGCATAGCAAGCTGTAGATCCGGCATTTGAACCAGGCCTGCCGCATTCCAAAACTAGAATTTCTACCAGAAAAAAACAATAATTCCAAGTAATGTTTCTGGAGGGCTAACTCTTTCATCCTCTGTGCTGATAACTATGCAGACAGCATCTCACGTAATCCTTAGAGGGTCCCTATCCTTCAGATAAGGAAACTGAATCTGAGAAAGGTCAATACTTCGCCATGAGTGACACACATCTTAAGTTGAGGCCCCAAAGCCTGTGCTCTTCACCTCCAGGAAGCTGCCACTCACAAGTGGACCCCAAATAGACAAGATGGACAGCTCACACTTTATGCGGGGCATGTGTAGGCACTGTTCAAGTTGAAGGGGGAGAGAAGGGAGTTTGCGGAGGGAAGCTATGCAGAGTACTCCCCTTCCTGCCCTGGGACCACCCCCTGGAGCTGGCACTCAGCACCTGCAGCGTGTACCTTTATCATGTATCTGCCCCATGGCTGGAATAGAGCTCCAAGAGGGCAGGGTGGGGTCATAGCCCTTTTAGTGTCTAGCTGAGGTTTACCAAGTGTTTACAGGCGAGGAAACGGAGCCCAAATGGTTTAGGTGGGCCTGAAACCCAGAACTCTTAAGTTGCCAGTGGTGACAGATCAGGTGTCTCACACAAGTTTGGAGAGGTTGCTACTTTGTAGTCCAAGGACTTTCTTTCTGAAGTCCCTCCAATCACCACACAACCATCCTTCTTTGCTTCCTCTCCATAAGTCAGTTCCGCTCCTGTCCCTGTGTTGATAAGAGCTGGGGAGAGAGGAGAAAGCAAGCTCACACCACCAAGAAGCCCAAGTTGTGACTTCTGTCTCACGATACCCATTTTGCAGGTGTCAAAACTGAGGTTCAGAGAAGGACAATGCTGCAGACTTAGTCCCCTTGAAAGGACAAGCTTCCTAAACAATGAGTGAAAAGACAGTTCCATCCTTCAAGACTTAGACCCTCCCTGGGTTCTTTCCTGTAGGAGTGAGTGGTGTGGGTCTGCAGTTTGACCGGAGGCTGTTAGGTGTCAGGATCACGCTTAAGGAAAGGAGGAGCTGCCTGGGAGAGAAGACTGGAGCTGGTGTGGTCTGTATACTGCTGATGACGCAGGAGATGAATTTAGATGGAAAAATTCTTATTGTTGCCTTCGATTTGTGGCAGGGGCTATGGCTTTCCATATATAGTAATGATGTAAGATGTAGTTTCTAAAAACATCTAAGTAAATAAAGAGAGTCAATTTAAAGGCAAGTAGGAAACAATGTGGTTTGACTTTTGAGAAACTGACAAGGGGTCCTGAAAAGGTACTCCTGGCCCTGAATTTCCTCCCAGACAAGCTTGTGGCAATTCATGGACTTGGGACCAGGAATTGCCCATTTTGGGAAACCTCTGTTCAAGCCTCAGGCGGCCGGAGCTAGAAGACATTTGAAGGACCACCTGATCCGACATTTCCTATCAGAGATGAGGAAGTGGACGCCGGGGCTGAGGTTGTAGAAGGTGTGTCAGCACACACTTTCTCAGAAGGAGCTTGTCCTGATTCACTTTCCCTCTGAGACCCCTGGGGTGCAGGGCTGAATGAATGGCCCAGGTTCACACCCCCCAAGAGCAAGGCGGAGAAGCACAGGGTGAGGTTTTGAGTACAGTGGGCTTCAAAATTACCAAAGCAGCTTTGAAAACATACAGATGCCTGGGCCCCATTCCCAGAGATTCTGATTTGGTGCTTTGATTTGGGGGCAGCATTCAGGGAAACTGTTCTTTAAAAATCTCCCCAGCTGCCCACCCTAAACTGGACACCAAGGACCCAACATGACATTCTTAGGGAGGACAATCCTTGAGTTACCCTTTCTTCTGCATTTTCTAGACTCCCCCAGTACCTAATGGAGAGCGGGGTAGGAGAAAGGAGAGAGACGGGGAAAAAGAGAGAGAGAAAAAGGAAGGGAGGGGAAAAGAGAGAGAATGTAAGTGAGCAAGTAATCATGGGCTTTGGACCTAGAGAGGTCTGGCTAACAGTACTGGCTGCACCACTAATATCTACAAGATTGTTACCCAGGGCATATTTCTCAACTTTGAGACTCAGTGACTTCATAGGTAAAATGACGGTAATATTAATCAGTGCCTCAATAAACTGCAGTGAGTTTTCCATGAGGTGCATCATTTAAAGGGCTTAGCACAGAGCTGGGCACATGTCGCGAGCCCTCGATGAATGCTAATTCTTAGCCTCATCATCTTTATCATTACAGCCAGAGGCCAGGATGATCCTGTTGTTTAGAGGAGCCAGGGACTCCGCTGGAACATTCTTCAGGGCAGAGAAGGAGTTCATTAAATTGCTCAGAATTAAGATGGGCAGGAGCTAAGGAAGAGCGGGACTTAATTCCCTGGCATACCCAGGGGAAGGGGTTTTTGGAAGAGATTTGCATTGGCTTTAGTTGATTGCAATTACGCTGTCCTTCGCTGTGCTGAAAATAAGATGAAACCCTAACAAAATTCCAGGTTTAATTGAAATTTCCTGGGATCTGTTATTACATCGCCGTGATTGTTCTGTGCCAGTAATGAGCCTGTGCTGATTATCCAAGTGTCTCTCCAGTCACTATTCCATTATTGCATTATTAAAGATCAGATATGATTGTCACAGCCGACAGTGTGAACATCAAACAGCAGAGACAAGTCAGAGAGCCTAACAGATGGACAGATGGACAGGGTTGGGTGGAGTGGGGCCAGTGGGCAGAGTGTGCTGGCCAACAACTTGGTACCCGGAGTATGACAGGGAAGGGTTATGGATGCTAGTGTGGTGAGGAACCAAACTGAGGGATAGGGGCCATGCTGGAGGGGGTGGTGGGCTGGGCATGGTGAGCACTCAGAGGTCAGTATCTGGGAGCTGACGAGGGGAACCGTTGCCTATAAGTTGGTCAGTGGCTCCTAATTCTCCGCTTACCTGGAGTAATAGCCAATGACTCATGATAAACAAAGAAACAAAAACCATTTCCAGATGAACAAAGTCTTGGGGGACTGGGAAATGGGAAAAGACCAGTGTAAAGGGCAGGGGTGGGGAGAAGGCTGAAAGGGTCATTCTACCTACACAAGCCTGGGTGTTCATTTCAAGGAGCTAATGAGCACCTTTCTCCCCAGGGCAAGTGAGAGGGTTGGTGGACCCTGGAGGGGGCAGTCATTTGTCCTGGACCCTGCAGGGGAGACCTGTCTGGAGACTGGGGCTAAGCAGGATGACCTCAACAGAGCCCTCCCAGCCCAGTTTTTAAGCAGTCACCTCCTGGTACCCCGGAAGTTAGAAGGGAACCTGCATGCTGGTGCTATGAGAGAAAGTTTGAAGGGTTTTCTAGAAACCGCCAGATGCTAATAGTCTTCCCCAGAGATGGTAATGAGCTGGGCTCCAGAGGTCTCCGTGAGCCCCAGGCCCCACCCTGCACGCCCCTCATGCGTGGGCAGTGGCCCATTTAAATCTGGAGAGCCCACAAGGCCCACAGCTGGTTTTCCTGGCCTCTGACCCTGTGCACACCTCCCCCGCCCCCAACTCCCTGCCTTTCAGGAGGCGTCTTTCCCGAAAACACCAGACAGGATGAGGTCACACTAGGCACTCGGTTGTTGCCAAATTTCATTCTTCAAAGATCAGTGTTGCGCGAACATGAAATGCGAGCCAGGAACGGGGGAGAGGAGGGGGATAGACTGACGACACGGAGGGAGAGAAACCCACGAGCAGGAGAGAAGGAATTGACATTTGAACATGGTTGTGTAATCGGAAAATTGATCCCAAGGCCGCCCCCTCCCCCAGTAACAGGCATGGGGGCCGCCGTTTCCCCGAAGCTCGTGGTAGGGCCCCCTGTTCTGTTACCCTCGCTGCCTTCATCTCGCTGTCTCCATGGCAAAGAGGCGAATGGCTGGGGGCTCCAGCAGCCATGGTTTCCCTGGCAACCCTCAGGCGGCAGCCCACCCTAGGTTGCACAGACTCGTTTGTCCCCGTCACTGCTGAGCAGTCCAGTTATTTCCGAGCAACAGGGGCCCTCTGCCCACGTAGCCACCCGTCGTCCCACCAGCACGCACACGGTGCCTTCCGCGTGCTCCTGCCCCCGCAGGAGGGTTCCTGGCCGCCCGTCCACCCCCCACACCCATTCTGAACCTGTCCAGCTTGTAGGGGGCTGGGCTGACCGGCCAATCACAGAGACACGCGCTTGGGGTGTGCGTGTGGAAGGCAGGGACCCCTGGGGTAGGCAGAGCCTGAACACCTCCTTCTCAATCCTCAGGGAGGACTAAACAGTAGAGGCAAGACCTCTAACTAGGGGGATGCCCTGCCCCTTCACTTCTCCCTCCAGGACCGTGCGCCAGTCAGTCATAAGGATGATGTTGAACACAGTCATAATAATCCCACCTTGCAGATCTTTCATCCTCCTAAAGGAAGCAAAACAGTTACTGTTATCATCTTCAACTTACAGAAGTGGAGGCTGAGCCCCAGAGAGGAGATGGGCCTGTGACTTCCCCAGCACCTCCTGGACAGGTGATGGAAGAGGGGTAATCGGCCTGGGGCGCAGCCTCTGGTAGCGAATGTGCCGACCACATAAACACACTAGAGCCCAGCACTGGCTCCAGAGCAGTGACTGTGCAACCCAACTGGGGGTTCCCAGAGACCAAACCTCCGGCCCCCTCCCCTGCACCAGAGGAGGACCACCCAGGACCCCCCACACCTTTCCTTAGAAAGGAGCATCTGTCTTGTTCTTAACCTTCTCCCAGGAACGAAATTTCACTCGGCACCTGCTTTCCACATCGCCCGGTCTTTGTCAGGAAATTTAGATTTTCCAGAGTCTGTTCTTTGCCAGGTAAAGCAATTTACATATACATTGTCTCAGATGAGCCTCACCACGGACCTGCAGGGCTGGGAGGGCAGGACTAGACCCATTTCACCAGGAACCGGAGGCTCGGGCGCTTGGGCTGAGTCAGTTCCCCACAGGGACCAGCTCCCAAGGGTCAGAGCCAGGATGTGAACCCTTGATTTTAAGTCCTGCCTCCTGTCTCCCCAACAACTGGCCACAGTCCCAACAGCGGTGCAGCCGCTCTCCTGTAAGGGTGAAGTAAACAGCTCTGCAGCCCCTGGAAAACTCTGCAGCCACCCTCTTAGGCCAGGGACCAGCCAGAAGTTCGATGGAGGAGGCCTGGCGCCACTCCACTCGTGCCCCGCCAGCCCACTCACAGGGCCACCCCTTAGTCAGCTGCTCAGCTCACAATAAAAGATATGGAAGATTCCTCAGTCCTTGTCATCTGCCTGTCCCCACCCCTTCTGCTCTGGTCTGAAAATGTTGAGTTGATTATATTCTGTGCCCAATCACCAGAAATAATCAATCTGTAATTACGCGCATCCTCCAGCCCTTTCCGAGCCCCCACCACTGCCACCGCAACCACCACTGCCACCCCTTCACCTCCCCCTCCCACCTGCCTTTTCAGCATGGAATCATTTTAATGAGATTTCTCTGTTACAAAAGACCAGTTTGTAATAATTATATCTTGTGCGGCAATTGTGGTTTAAAAATGATCTAAAGCAGGGAAGTCTCCAATTTATTAGGCATCAAATTCTCTGTGGTGAACTTTTTAACTGGAAGCAGCCGCACAGACACGGAGGGACCCATCTCTGCTACCCTGGGCTGAGCAATAGTCCTGAAATATGAATGGTTTCAGGATGGAAATGTAGCCGAGGAGATGTAACTTGGATTAAAATAAATGAATCTCGCAACAACAGCTTGGCTGTCCTGGGTGTCCCAGCCCCTCCTGGGTGGCAGAGGGAAGGAGGAATGGGAAGAGGAGAGAGTGAGAGGGGCTACCACCCAAAACAGAGGAGACATGAGGAACGCGAGCTTCTGGACTCCCTGCCTGGAGCATTCCCGTGCCGGACGTCTCCAAGGAGAGTCATCATGGTGTGTTTTTTTGTTTTGTTTTGTTTTGTTTTGTTTTTTGTGGTACGTGGGCCTCTCACTGTTGTGGTCTCTCCCGTTGGGGAGCACAGGCTCCAGATGCGCAGGCTCAGCGGCCATGGCTCACGGGCCCAGCCGCTCCGTGGCATGTGGGATCTTCCCGGACCGGGGCACGAACCCATGTCCCCTGCATCGGCAGGCGAACTCTCAACCACTCTCAACCAGGGAAGAAGCCCCATGGTGTGTTTTTTAAATTCTATAAAGAGCTTTGGTGACGGCCAGAGCTGGGGACTGTTTGGGACTTCTGACTTTAGAATGAACCTGGGTTCAAATCTGAAGCTTGCTACTTTCTGCCTGTATTGCTAGTGCTTTGCATTTATTAACTTACGAGGGCCTCACAACACTGCGTGTCACCTATTGTAGGTATCATCATCCCCATGGGGAAATGAAGGGGTCTGGGCAGGTCACGTGCTGCCCCAGAGCTGCACTTTAGGTGGTGGAGGGGGGGTCATAGCCCCCAGGCCCGTATCCAGCCCCCAGCCCCAGTACCCTTCCCTTGGTATACATCCGTAAGTAGAAGTTCCCTGGAGGAAGCAGAACTGCCATGGTGATTGAAAATAGCAGTGTAGTATTTCAAAATATAGCTAGAAAGGTTCAGGTCTGATATCAGGAAAACCACCTTGGTGCAAAAGGTATTGGAAGAAAGGAGATGGCTGAGGAAGGCTGAACAGACCCTTCGCCTTTCAGAATGTGGAAGTTTCCATGTGTCACGGGCACGGCCTCTTTGGGCCCGGGCTGGCGTCCAGGTTATATACCCGCCAGAGCCATCCTGGTTTGGTGTTGTGTGTGCGCTCTGTCTTCCATTGGAGCATGAGTTCCCCGGGGCAGGGGTCCTATCTCCCTGCCCGCCTCCAAGATAGTAGGTGTGCGAAAACCTGAACTGCACACTTCCTGAGGGCAGGTCCCGTGCCTGTTTGGTTCATTCCTGGAGGCTAACCTGGCACATAGTAGGTGCTAAATAATCATTTATTAAAAGAGTGAATGGGGCTTTCCTGGTGGCGCAGTGGTTGGGAGTCCACCTGCCGATGCAGGGGACGCGGGGTCGTACCCCGGTCCGGGAAGGTCCCACATGCCGTGGAGCGGCTGGGCCCGTGAGCCATGGCCGCTGAGCCTGCGCGTCTGGAGCCTGTGCTCCGCAACGGGAGAGGCCACAGTGGTGAGAGGTCCGCGTACCGCCAAAAAAAAAAGAGTGAATGAATGAACAGACACTGTTTGTTGCATTAGATGGAATGGTCTCTCCCCTTCTGACCCCACCCTCTGGAGGGCGCAGTAGTGCCCATCCTTTCTGACAGAGGGGCAGTGACCCCGGATGAAGGTCTACAAGGAAGAGAGTTCACCCTCCCTGGCCTAGTGGGACTCCATCGTGGACTCTGCGACTCCGGCTCCTACACCAGGAACGTGAAGACTTACAAAGCTCCTTATCTATCGAGTTCTGTCTCAGGGATGAATCGTGGGACTGGGTTGGGGGTCAGTGGCCCAGTGGGAGTGGGAAGAAGGAAGGAGCCGAAGGCAGAGGTGAGGGCGCCCCCTTCTGTCCATCTCTGAGTACACCCGGCTCGGGTCTGTGCGGTGTCTCATCCTCCAGCCCACTACCCTCATTCTCTGACCAGCTGCCGGGTGTAAGGGATCTGGGCTTCCTTTTGCTCTCGGGCCCTTGTCTGGGCCTAGGAGGATGGAGAGAGCACTTGCTGGTCCTCCCCAGTTGCGTGAAGAGGACGCTTGCCGCTAGGCTGAAGCCCTGCGAGATTTCCCTCCAGGTGGCACACGCGGAGGGGCAGTGGTACTTTGCTTCTCTCACTGCTCTCTCCTGGGAACGGGTTTCAAACTGTTCTGGGGACCATTATGGAGACAATCAGGGACCTCTTGAAGGGCAGGGCAGCACCAGAGAGCTGTATGGAGGCTGGAGTCCTCAAGCAGGAGACTTGAAGATGAAAAACAGTGTTACACCGTCAAACTTTTGAATTTGAATTCATAGGAGTCCTTGTCCCCAGAAAGTGATGGCCTCCTTATAGGCACGCCGTGGCCCCCGACATCCCACATCAGTCTTCTCCATCCACATCTTGGTGCTTTGTCACTGAATATCTCACCATTTGGTGACCTCAGGAAGGGTTTTGCCAGCACAGCTTTGCTCTTCGGGGGCCCTCCTCCAGAGAGGTGGAATGATGTACTGAAAGCCTTGTCATCTTTATCAGCAAGACATCAACTCTGAGGTGCAGCTTTGCCCCAAGCTGTCTCTCAACTAGTCACAAGATCCTGGGACTCAGTCTTATCCTCTGTAACACGGGGCGATGACTATAATTCTTGCTCTATTGGCATTCCTGGCCTGGGAGAGCCTGGTGAACAGGGGCCAAGGCCATTCCACTTTGCTTCCCCAGTGGGTCCCTGCACAGTGCCTGGCCCAGGCTGAGTGCTGACTGGATGAAGGATTATCGGGAGAGGTGCAGAAGCTGACCCCTGGGGGAGTTTGTCAGGGCTCCAGTACCCTACAGACACGAGGAATCCGTTCCTGCCCCGGCCTGTGGTTCTCTTGGAGTCCTTCTTCTATTCTGGGCGTCCCCGAGTCGAACAGATCTGCCTTTCCCACGTGCCTGCTCCCTCCCCTTCCCCGGGCACCTGCTTTCTGTTCTCCATCAAGCTGGTGATGTTCCATGTCTCCATAATGGAGTTCTAGCCGTGTCTGGTCCCATCCCATCAGTTAACACCACACTCTCCCCCTAGGCCCATGGCTGGGGGGATGGCAGCACCCTGCCTGCTGTACCCCTGCACCCACCCCATCAGCTCCCTCCTGGACACAGAGTGGGCCTCCAGGGCAGGTCCCCTCCTAGCCAGCCCCTCCCCCGGCCTCTGTCTGAATTGACAACTGACCCCACAATGCCCTAGCTTACAATCCTTCAGAGACATGGCATTATCTTTTCTTTGATGACAGTAAATATTTATTTGGTACCTACTGTGCACCGGGCGCTCTGGGTACAGTCCTGACTCCCGGACCTGCATACCAGGTCCTTGGGGATCAGGCCCTGCCCTGTGCACCCGCCCCTCCCCAGGCTCCAGGCACGAGAACTGCTTGCAGGTCCCCGAGGGTGCCACACGCTCTCACACCCCCATGCCCGTGCATTCGCTCTCCACCCCTTTCCTGTGACACTCTGCTTCTCCCCCTTGCTCCACCAGCCCTCTCGGCTTCATTAACTCACCTTCTAAGATCAGTTCTGTTGTCACCTCCCGCAAGAACTCTTCCCCGCATCTCCAGGCTAGGGTCCCATGCCGCCTAATGGTACCACTTACCACCCTGTGTTCTAAGCACGTGGCCCGGCCGTCCCCCTGCCCCTCTGTGAGCACACTAGGCATGGCCACATCTCATGCCTCGTCATCTCTCTAATGTCCTGCACACAGTAGAGTCTCAGAATAGGTGTTTTGAATATCAGCTATATTCTTTAGCTTTTATAAGCTGAAAGCTTTAGCTTCTGTTTTTAAGTTTCTTTTTAACTCGTATGTTCTGCAGCAGGGACAGGCCTAGTGAATAATAATGACAGCCACAGTTTCTTAAGCGCTTACTATTTGTCAAGCATCTGCTAAACTCTTAACGTCCATTATCTCATTAAATCCTCATTAAATCCAATTATCTCATTAAATCCTCATTATCTCATTAAATCCTCATCTACTAGAGGTAGATACTATCAAGCATTATTATCTCCATTTAACAGATAGAGAAACTGAGGCTCAGAGAAGTTAACTGCTAATGCCTACACTTGAACCCTTGTGTCTAATTCCAATGCTTGGACACTGATCACTGGGAAACCCTGTCACCACCCACCCCTGGGATTAACCTGCCTGACCTAACCCCTGGGGAGGAGGCTCGGGTGCCCCAGTCCCCTAGTCGAGGCTTGGCCTTTGTGGTGCTCTGTGGTTGCTGTCCCTCTGTGCCAGATATCTCCTGCACCGAACAGCAGAGGGAAGGCGTGTCACCCCAGTCCAAGGCTGGGAGCAGCCCATTCGCAGCCCTGGAGCGAGGTAAGTTGGGGCGGGGGGCGGGGAAGGGAGGGTCAGCCAAGGCCCGCTTCCCACTGCCTATCTGCTGAAGGACAGCGAGCCGGAGAGTTTGGGTGGGTGGGGAGCTTTGAGGGCCCATAGGAGACTCTGTTAATTTTGGCTCCGAGTCTGTGGTGGAGCTAAATAACTGGAAGACTCCCATGAGGGGGGCGCGTGAGGCCGAGGCAGCTGCAGCTCCGACAGCCCAGCCACGCGCCAGCGCCAAGATCAAGTCACTTACTGGAACACCCTGGCAGGAGTGGCTTCTAAACCTGTACAAGAGGGCCACACAGCCAATCACCGCCCTGTGGGGGGCCGGAGGCAATAAATGGGGAGGAAAAACACTTCAGAGTCTGCCCAGGCCCTGGAACTCACACATCCTTCCCAGCTAGAGACTCATTTACAGAAGTAAGTTCCAGAGCTAACAAGGCAGGCTTTCTTCTGCCTCACTTCCAGGAAGGAGAATCGGCCCAGTTACAGGATGGACCAGTAGACGGCTGTCCAGACCGCCCTAGCATGTCCTTCAAGGCAGCCCACTTGGGCCTGTGGCTTCTGACGTCCTGAGAAATTGCCATGGAGTGTAGGATTTGATCCCAAGAAACAGGAACCAGAGTTTCTCAGAAACCTCTCCTGGAGGGAGAGTTTACCCCAGAGGTTATTACACTCTTCACAACATCCTGTACTGGGGCTTGCGTTTGAATACTTGAAAATCAGCGTGGTGTAGAGCAGGTAGCTGGGGATCTTGACAAAATGCAGACTCTGACTCAGAGGTCTGCCACTGTGCCTGAGATTCTGCATTTCTTACAAGGTCCCAGGCGGCGCTGTTGCTGCAGGTCCAGGACAGTGTGGCTCCACGATTTACTGGCTGTGAGACCTGGAGCACCTCATTTAACCTCTCCAAGGCTCGTCCCCTCATCTGTAAAATGGGGATGAGAACAGCTACCCAGAGAGCCACCGAAGGGGTTAACGAGATCAGGGGCGTAATGCGCTCAGTAAGTCGGGGAAGAAGCATAGGAAAGCACCTGGTATGGAGCAGGTGTTCAACGCGTTGTGTCTTCTCTTTCTTCATTCAAAGTGATTTTGCACTTTTTCATCTGAGCCCACAAAGCAAGAGCAGCAGATACTGATCGTCCCATTTCACAGATGAGCAATGGCTAACACAGCAAGCTAGTGGCTGACGTGGACCATAACCTGGGATTCTTGCCCCCAATTCAGTGTTCTTCCCAGTCCAGTTAGAGATGTACGTGTCCACCAGATGAGGAGCACGCTGATACTGATGGTGAAAATCCTAACAATACGGCAGAAATCTGTGTGGGGCTCTTGCTGGGCAGGCAGCCACGGCTGGCCTTCTGGAGTCCTGGGAGAGAGCTTGGAACTTGGAAGACGGTGTTCCCATTACATGGCTCCCCTTTGGGTCTGCCAGCACATTGATCTCCACGAGCATTTCAAGAAAGAACAAATGCTTGGACCATCTTCCCCCATGGGCAAGATAGCAGCGAGTGGATCAGAGATAAAAGGGAGCCGTCCTGCCGTCTCCTTGGTGACGCAGGGGTCATCTCCTCTGGGTGACCCTGGTTAGCAGAGGCATCTGTGTAGGCAGGGCTCGGAGCAGAGAGTAGGAGTGCAGGCCAGGCCCCTCATTTGGCTGCCACAGCTCTGCAGAGGGGTGGAAGAACAGTTCAACACATTCTTCCCTTCCCCACCCCGGCCCACTCCTCCACGTATCGCCCCCGCCTCTCACTGCCCTGCTCCCCTGTGCTGGACGAGACCCAGGAAAAGCTGGCCGGGACTCCTGTAGTCCTCTTTACATCACTTCCTTCACCTTCCCAGAGCAGTCCCATTGCGAGGTTGTTAGTCCCATGAGTCAGGAAAGCCAGCGGAGGCCCAGAAGCCGGCAGAGGGCACATTTGGTTCCTAGTCCGTAGATATGGTCTCTTGAACTGCAGGATGTGTGGGGGTCGAACCCTATTTGAGGAAAGTCTTCTGATCCCCATTTGGGTTACTTGTCCAAAGGGAATTCCAGATGGCATTCCTGGACTTAACATTTCCATTCCAGCCATTTGTGAGTGTCGCCAGAGGCCCTCCACATGTAGCCCTTTGTCATTCACTCCTGCGGAGGCAGGAGTGAATCCCGTGTACAGCGAGGCTGCTGAGTGGCAGCAAGCTCCCCGGTCAGTGGAGAGCCAGCCTCAGACCCTGCTCTGCCTCCCATTCTGGGGTGGCCTTTCTGGGTGAATTTTCACAGCTTCCCTGAGAGGTTGATGCTGTCCTTACTTTACAGACGAGGACATAGAAGCACTGCATGGCACAGTGCAACTGGAAATTTGGAGATGCAAGAGGATCTAGTGTTTGTACTCCTCAAGAAAGTCCAAGTCTCCTGGACCTTATTGGTAGGGAATCCAGAGACTTGTGGGAAAGGAAGGAGTAATGAAGACTGGATCTGTTGTCAAGTCAGTGGGATTGGTGGGATTTCTAAAAGCAATGTCCAGCTTTGCCCTTTCTGGTCATGAAGTCCAGGGAAGGAATATCACAACGCCACTGAGCCTCTTCCAGCAGGTCAGGGGCTAGTTGCCACTGGAATTCTCGAATATCCCACTAGAAAGGCACGGGTCCCGCTGGGCAGCAGGCACCCCTGTAATCCTAGATTGCCAGCACCCCAGCCGTTGTCCCGTTCTCTAGTTCGTTCCAGCACCACCTGGAAGAAGGCCGGTTCTCCCGGTCCCATCATCAACAGAGCAATCCAGCCAGGCATGCACTTTACAGTTATATAACACTTTTACATGCCTGGTCTCGCTGGATCTGCACGACACCAAGGTAGAGTAGCGTAGGTGTCAAGAAAACCGAGGAGCAGAGGTTAGGCATTTCAAGTCCCAAGAAAGTGGGGACTCAACCAAGGTCTTCCAATTTTGCATGACAACCTGAAGTTCTCTTAACAGTCTACCTGTATGTTCCATGTTCATGGACACGATCTCTTTTTTTTTTTTTTTTTTTTTTTATGCGTTACGCGGGCCTCTCACTGTTGTGGCCTCTCCCGTTGCGGAGGACAGGCTCCGGACGCGCAGGCTCAGCGGCCATGGCTCACGGGCCCAGCCGCTCCGCGGCATGTGGGATCCTCCCAGACCGGGGCACGAACCCGTGTCCCCTGCATCGGCAGGCGGACTCTCAACCACTGCGCCACCAGGGAAGCCCAACGATCTCTTTTTAATTACTTAACAACCCTCTGAGGCAAACAGTAGTAGGTAATATTGTCCCCATTTTACTGATAGAGAATCTGACATGCTAAACTTGTGCCCAGATGGTTCTCTTAGGGGAGGCAGGGAGGGCAGGTTAGAAGTCAGGAAATGCAGACACGACTTCAGAAGCTGTGCATTCAGCCAGACCTAGATACCTCATTTAGAAACATCCTTCCTATAGTAATCTTACCACTTTTAGAAAAGTTTGTTTATTTAAGTAATTATGCTTATTAATAGGCGTTTTTTTTTTCTGGCCATGCGGCATGCGGGATCTTAGTTCCCTGACCAGGGATCGAACATGTGCTCCCTGCAGTGGAAGCACAGAGTCTTAACCACTGGACCACCAGGGAAGTACCCCCCCCCCTTTTTTCTTCATTTTTAATAGGCTTTGGAGGGCTTCCTAGGGCACCACAAAGATCTAGGCAAGATGCCGGAGGGAGCAGTTAACATCTGGAAAATTGTAATGCCCCCATCTCCCCTCACCAACAATTAAGGTGCCTACTCACAGCCTAGGCATCTTCTCTGGCCTCCCTGGAAACAGCTCCATAGCCAATGAATGTAGTTTGCCATTGTCCTTGACCTGTCGGGGCAGGGTCTCATGTGGAGCATGTGGAACGTGGATTGGGCATCCTGTGGGCTTTATGTGTGCCTGTGCCTAAGAAAGAGTGTGGCCAACACATTCCCTACACATATAGACATTTCCGTGTGTGTGCGTGGTACTGCATGGGTGGTCACACGTGAACCTGTGACCAGTGGACATGGCCCCCCACCCCGGCCCCTTCTCAGAGAGCACACAGCTGTCTCCTTCAGCCCCGGTCTGTCTTATCCCCGCAGCCCGGTGTTTTGGTGAGTTGTCAAATGCAAACATCCACTCCACAGCACCTCCTTTATGGGGAGGCCAGGACAGGCAGGTGATTTATCAAACATTATTTAAAATAGTCCTTAAGCCTCTTGCTCCCTCTCTCTTGTTGCTGTCTGATTCTTGGCTGTTTCTTCTCCTTTCTGTCTCTTGTTTTTCTGCCTGGAGATCGACAGCCCCCTGCTAATACAGCCTTGGAGATGCCAGGTGCTGGTGGAACCGACACCTCACTCTTCCTCAGCCTCCATCCCAGAACTAACTGCTCCGCGGCTGACTCGGGCGGTGCTGCGCTGGCTCCTGTCTGCGCACCAGCGTGGCAGGCTGATGGATGAGGCCACATCCCCTGCACTGCAGAATGTTCAGGAACCAGGGCCACATAGCCTGTGATCTGCTGAATTATGGACTAGCACAGGGGACTCCTTCTGACACCAGCAAGCCCTCGACTGCCCTAATTTTGCCCTGTTCCTAATTCTCTAGCCTTTTAAGCAGATCCATGGCTTGTGACCTTATGTACCGGTCCGCTGTCCTCTTAAGAGATTTCAGGAGAATGAGATGAATTAGCATTCTCTGTCATCCTCACTTCCAAGATGAAACAACCAAGGCCAACCAAGGGAAAGAGAGTTCTATTACTGGGAAATAATATTAAGCATTTGCTCTTGGCCAAGTACTATGCTAGGTGCTTGAAATGTTATTGTCTTCGAGTCCATGTAATAGATACTATCCCTATTTAGAGGTGACTGAGAACAAGAGAAAACGGACTCTTTTCGGAGAAGGTAAGTAGCCTGTCCTAGGTCAGTTTTTCAGTCAGAGATCATGACTGCAAGCAACAAAAATTGACTAGCCAACTCAAACAGAAAAGGAAATTTGGGGCAAGTTATGGATAGCTCACAGAATATATGTGAAGCTTAGAACACATGCATGAATCGAGATGGCAGAGTGAGGGTCAAGGCCACACCAGGAGGAGTCTCTTAGTCCAGTGACCACGCTGGACACCGGATGGTGGCAGTTTGGCCAAAATGCGTTTCAAACTCTGCCTGTGCCTTCATATCCCCATCTGAAATCCAAATTCCCACGCGGTGTCGTCTGAGGGTTAGTAGGCCATGTGCTCCTGACTCCTACCAAGAATCACTTGATTCAGGGGGTTCCAACATTGGTGGCCAACAACCAATGAACTGGCAAACCAGACCAATGTCCCCAGCCATCACACAGCTGGTGAGAGTGCAAGCAGGTACAAAGGCAGGTCTTCCTGGCTCTTTCTGTCACCACCAGGGGTGAAGTCCAAAATATTAACAACTGGCAGGCCACTGATTCTGGCCAATCGGAATAGATGCCTCTACACACAAACAAAGCAAAATGAGAACACAGCTGCCCAGGCCTAAGGGCCTTACTCTTAGGACCGTGCTTCCCAAACTTTTCCATAGAAAATGATAATACTTGGTGGCACGCTGGGGTAAGCTTGAGAGAGGGAGAGAGATGGATATAGACATATAAGAAGATATATCGTTTGGAGGAGAAAAGCCCATTACATTTTATTTACATAATACTATTAGGATAAAAATAAAATAAAATCCCCCTGAACACCAGGCTTTTATTTTATTTAGTTATTTAAAAAATTTATTTTATTGTTTTGACTGCGTTGTGTCTTTGCTGCTGCACCCGGGCTTTCTCTAGTTGCAGTGAGCGGGGGCTACTTTTTTTTTTTGCGATACGCGGGCCTTTCACTGTTGTGGCCTCTCCCGTTGCAGAGCACAGGCTCCGGATGCGCAGGCTCAGCGGCCATGGCTCACGGGCCCAGCCGCTCCGTGGCATGTGGGATCTTCCCGGACCGGGGCATGAACCTGTGTCCCCTGCATCGGCAGGCGGACTCTCAACCACGGCGCCACCAGGGAAGCCTGGGGGGCTACTTTTTGTTGCCGTGTGCGGGCTTCTCATTGCGGTGGCTTCCCTTGTTGCGGAGCACAGGCTCTAGGCGCGTGGGCTTCAGTAGTTGTGGCACACGGGCTCAGTAGTTAAGGCTCGCAGGCTCTAGAGCACAGGCTGAGTAGTTGTGGCGCACGGGCTTCGTTGCTCTGCGGCATGTGGCATCTTCCTGGACCAGGGCTCGAACCCGTGTCCCCTGTGCCACTAGGGAGGTCCTCACCAGGCTTTTATATCCGACGGCCTTCTTAACATTTCCAATTAGATGCATAATAGATACCTCAAAAATAACATATCTGTATTTGAACACCTGGTCTCCCCACCGTCACCACCAACTTGCTCTACCTACAGTCTCTCCCAACTCAGTTAACGTCTGGTTTATCCTTCTAATTACTCAGGTCAAAATCTTTGAAGTCATCTTTGGTTCTTTCGTTTATATTCTGCACCATCTACATATTCTACATATGTGTTATGTGATATGTATGTACATATTCTACATCAGGAAACCCTCTGATCTCTAATTTTAGAATATACTCTGTAAGTCACCCTCCTTTGGACTCGAAAGATACTGTCCTAACTAATCCCCCTACTAGTTTTCTCAATACAATGGCTGGAGTAATCCTTAAAAGGCATGTCAGGTAACATCACTCTTTTGCTGCAAACCCTGTATGGTTTCCCCAATTCACTCAGAGTCAAGAGCACTGTTCTTAAAATGTCCTGCAAGCCCCCTCATAATCTGGTCTCTGTCACCTCCCTGACCTCCACTACTCTCTTCCATGCTTACTACTCTCCCGCCAAAAAGGCCTCCTTGCTCTTCTTTGAATGTTCCAAGCTTGCTCTGCCTCCGTGCCTTTGCACTTACTCTTTACTCTGTCTGAATACTTTTCCCCAGATGTCTTTATATCTTAGTTTCTCACCTCCTTCAAATCTTTGCACAGATGTCACTTTCTCAGTAAGACCTGTCCTGACCATCTTATTTTTCCCAACCTATTTTATCCTCCTCAATTTTTTCTATAGTACTCATTACCTAACGTGCTATAATATTATTTATTCCTTGTCTCTCTCCACTAGCATGTCAACTCCACAAGGACAGAGGTCTTTGTCTGTTCAGGGGTATATTCCCCAGAGCTAGAATATTATCTGGCTCTCAAATTATTGTTGAAGGGGCGAATAAAAATACAAAATATTAGAATTAATATTAAAGATTTAAATTTGCATAGAATTTACATTTTGGAAGACATCTCTAATTTTTAGATGATAACTTAATATTATTTCCATGAACATAACTTTTAATATCTGGTTTTATGTTTGAAATGGCTCCATGTAATCTTTATTCCAGGCTTTCAATACTGATCTCTTCAAATTCTTAATAATCTCCATTGACAAGAAACTTTATGTGCAAAAGTCAGCAGCATGTTCAAAGTTTTATAGCTGAAATTATATTTAAATAGTTGAAATTATATTTAAAGACCCTCGGAGCTCTTCCTTTTCTTTCATTGACAAATGTAATGTTAAAATATCTTGCGATAATGCTAATGGATTTGAATGCTATCAGCTTTTTCATATCAAGTATTTTAAAATAACGCTGAGGCTCTAATTTGTAGCAGGTACGGGCACTGTTAGAACAGTCACCCTGCAGCTAGCTTGGAGGCCACTAAGAGGGCACAGGAGCTGTAAATGTTTAGCAGCATTTGATACTTGTGAGGATAGAGAGCTGGGCCACCTCCTGGAGCTGCATCTACCAGCAAGCCCAGCCAGCCTCCCTGCTCCCACCCCAGCACCATGCACGTGGGCACTCAAAGCCAAAAGTCCTCCTGCAACTAAAGGGCAGTGGCCATCACCGGGCAGCAGACTGTAATGGAGTTGCTCAGGGTCACTGCCAAGGGGGGCCAGAGGACACACCATCATACCCTGCTCCACTCCTGCTGTTCTCCAAGGCACCGTGCCAAGGGTACTCAACAGCCCCTGTCCCCACCTGTCAGTTTGCAGAGCTTTGAGACCCCCTAGCAGCCCATCAATATGCCATGACCCACCATTTGGGAAGCTCTACTTTGGAACCCTTGGGCAGGATTCCCACTTGTATACTAACCAGCTATGTGTCCTTGGGTGGGTCACCTCACCTCTCTGAACTTAGTTTTCCCCATCTATAAATGGGGGATTTGGATAAAATTAATTCTTGTCAAGGAGCCCTAAGATTCTGGGGAAGTGTCTCAAGGGATACTTTGGGATGGAGTAGGAATAGAAAGGGTCCACAGGGGAAAGACTTTTCTTATCTCCCTCTTCAACCAGAACACCTCCACTCCTATCAGTTTTAGATCTTGGTATCCCATAGAAGATTTTTATAGAAAGAGAGGCTTCCACTGCTGACATAAAAGTTTGAAAACCAGCGTATCTGCCAGGGGTCTTACCTCTAGCCCCTCTTCCCCCCACTGTCCCTTTGTTCAAGTAGAAAATCATTCTGAATGGTCTTCTATTATATTTTATTACAATAAAGAAAAACCATCTTTATTTAAGGAAAGTATGAGGAAGAACCTCCAAAGTGGCTATGGGAAGGGATTTTCTTGATACATTTGGTGGATGGCCCATGTGTCTTGTCTCTGTGTCTAAGAGTCATCCTCCCTTTGGGATCTTCCTCTATGCTGCTAACACTAGCCTGCTTTCTCTTAATACTCAGCCTCAAGGGAGGAATGGAATTCTCCTCTTTCTTCCCCATGGCATAGGGATGACAAAGTTGAAACTTTGTTCACATAATACTTTACAAGAAGCTAAGGAATAGCAAAGGGGAAAAACACAGAGAAAGTGATGCAGCTGGGCCATCTGGTTTACCAGCTGTGACTGGCCTGCCAGGGCTCGGAGGCTCTATCCCATCCTCATTGGCCCCAAGAGTTCCATATCTCTGGACTTGCCTCCATGGGGTAGACACCATTTAAAGATCATCACCCAGCAGAGCCCAGGTAAGACACTTATGATTCTCAATATTTAGACCCATCTCAGGCAGCTACATCTCCCTCACAATTGCAGGTTTCTTGTAGGAAGACCCTCTTTTTCTTTGATAGCAGCACTATCCACCCTCTCCTGGTAAGATTCCACCTTTTTACAGGCATCCCCCACAGCTTAACTCTATGACAACAGTACAAATAGTTCCAACAAAAGATGCATCCAGTCATTGACAAGGGATTGCTTTTTTTATAGATGCTGAAGCACAGAGGGGTACAGTAATTTTTTTTAGTAATCCACAGCTTGATAGGGGGATAAAGGGGATTCAAATGTGGGACATTGGACAGGACACCAGGGCTTTCGGTCTATATAAGTGCCTTTCCCAATGTGCCTGTGGGGAAGGGAAAGAGAACAGATGGGGCCCAGAGCTCTCACCTACCGCTGGAGACACTCAGATCAGGGAGTCAGGCAGAGGTGGGGTTGAGCACCCCACCAACACTCCCAATACTTCTGTTCAGAGTTCAGACCCCACAGGGATGGCTTTGTCTTGGACAAAGGCAATCTGGCCCTCAACTGACAACTATAGCTTCCAAAATTTTAGGGACAAAAATGCAGGGAATGTCAGCGCCCAAGGCTTCCCCTTCCCTAAGACTCTGAGATTTGCATGAACCCTTTTGTTTGCTTATTTATCCTGTTGCCTCAAATTAGAAGTGAAAACCATAACAAAGAAACAAGAGACATTCCTCAGGATGGAATTACCTATGTAGCCTTGGGGTTTGATCTTGACAAGACAATTGGGAGTCTGTTACACTGTTGCAACACATCAAATACCCTAAGGTTTCCCTTTCTTCGGCTGGCTTCTAGGGCTGTGCGAAGTCCAACGCAGGAGGAGGGGGAGCCAGGCCTTCCTGGGTTTCTGGGGTCCCTGCAAGTCTTCCCAGGCTGCCACAGGAAGATTTTCATACTTAGGAAATCATCCTGAGGGTCTTCATCCCAAGGGAGATGTGGCTGGGAAACAGGAGAAGGAGGCTGCTTGGGGAGGCTGCTGACCTGGGGCTGGGATTCATCTCCTAGCATCCTTTTATCCCAGCTTGAGGCCCCCGGCTGTAAGTCATGCCTGCTCAGATGTTGGCTGGAGGAGAGCAAAGAAAACTTGTGGCATCCTGTCAGGTGACTGCTTATTAACTGTCTACTCTTGGGCAGGGTGTTTCCACTCTCTGAGCCTGTTTCCTTCTATGTGAAATGGGGATAATAGTATCCCATTTAATCTCCTCTCATGGTGATGGGGGGTGGGGATCAAATGAGATACTGCCTATTAAAAGCCTTGTGAAAAGTGTTTTTCAAAAAGTTTACCGGGTGTGTGTGTGTGTGTGTGTGTGTGTGTGTGTGTGTGTGTGAGACATATGATCCATTGGGGCAGAGAGAGGAGTGGCCCCTCCCCCCAAGGTGTCACTCCAAGGTTCCCTGGGGACTGGAGACAACAGAAGAGCTCAAATACCTTCCGGTGAAAATTTATCAGGGTAGGAAGAGGATCAGAAGGAAGGGCAGCCTTTGAAGGAACTATGTTCTCACTCTATCTACCCTGACATCAGAAAGAAAATTGAGAGACCAGAGGTGTCGCCTGTTTTTGACACCTGGGGGAAGGAGGTTGAGGGCAGAGCCTGTGCCTAGAAGGTGCACCTGGAAAGGAGCTCCTCCAACTCACTGCCTTGCTTTGGCCAAGCTTCCTCTAACCTCTCATCACTGTTCTAAGGTGCCCAAGAGGAGCAGACAGCACCCACCTGCACCTCATCCTTTCTCGCCCCTCCCCACCCCCATTATCAGCTAGGTTTCTGAGAAGGAGAGAATTTGATTCAATTCCACAAGGATTTCTCCAGCCTCTCCTACAAGTGCTTCCCATTTTTTATGGCGTTCTCTGGTTGACAAAACTCTTTCATAACAATTACGTCCTTTTTTTTTTTTTTTAAATAAATTTATTTATTTATTTATGCTGTGTTGGGTCTTTGTTTCTGCGCGAGGGCTTTCTCTAGTTGCGGAGAGCGGGAGCCATTCTTCATCGCGGTGCGTGGGCCTCTTACTATCGTGGCCTCTCTTGCCACGGAGCACAGGCTCCAGACGCGCAGGCTCAGTAGCTGTGGCTCACGGGCTCAGTTGCTCCGCGGCATGTGGGATCTTCCCACACCAGGGCTCGAACCCGTGTCCCCTGCATTGGCAGGCAGATTCTCAACCACTGCGCCACCAGGGAAGCCCCAACTACGTCCTTTTGACTCTCACCGTAATGCTGAAAGTCGGGGAGCAGATAAATTAGTATCCTTAACTTCCCAGAAAAAGAAAATGAGACTCAGGAGTTAAGTGATTGCCCAAAAGGCACTCAGCTCATAAGAGCAGAGCTAGAACCCACATGGGAGCTTCTGACCACTGCTGGGAGACCTCAACATCTCAACTCCTTACCAGGGTTACAAAGCTTGTAATGATCTGCACTCACCTCCCTCTACTATGAAGCCTTCCCTAAGGGGGAAGGGGTTATGCCCACTGCCTCCTTGCCCTTTTCACGTGCTCTCCTTTGATTGCTATTATCTGTTTACCCCCTGAGGGCTCCGCTCATCCTTGCATCTCCAGCATCTAGCATAGAGCCTGACACATAACCTACGTTTATTAAATAATGAAAACATAAAAGAATGGGCATTTTAAGTAGGGAAATGATGGAAACAGCCTAAGTGGCCAACAGAAGTAGAAAAATGGTTAAATAAAATCATGATACATCTCCTAAATGAAATATTATGCAGCTATAAAAACTATACTGATAAAAAATTAATATTGACTTGAAAAATTCTTCAGATATAATGTTATGTGAAAACCCAAAATAAAACACTGCACATACATTATGGTCATAGCTATATAGAAGTATATAAAAGCAAGCTCTTAAAAATCATCAAGGAAATAAAAAGTTGAGACAGTGGGTGTTTTTCTTCCTTCCATCTTTCCGTAATCTCCAGGTTTCCTATAATAGAGACGCATTCTTTTTATAATGAGTACAACGGCAACAAAAATGGTAAACAATAGCTATGGAGCTATTGAGGGAATTGTTAATTGCTTTCACAGTTCACAGCTCCAGGTTCAAGTGACTTACTTCTCTGGCGCTGAAAACTTTCTAATAGGATGTCAGAGACATTGTCTAAAAATCTGGAGACCTCCTGGAGGCTGGGCAAACATCCAGGAGACAGGCAATCTACCGTGTTGTACCCAATTTTAGGAAAAAAGTGGTGGTCATTAGGAAATCTGCCTCAGGTTCACCAATAATGAAGCATTCCAAATTCACCATTTTCCCCTTGGATGGGATTATTAGACTGGTAGATAAGGAGAATGCTACCAACATCATGTGTATCGATTCTGCAGTATATAGGACAAAGCCTCTCCCGTCCTTAAGCACAAGGTGGAGAAATGTGGACTGGAAGACAGCACTGCAAGGTGGACTTCAAGGAGATGGAGCAACAAATGCAAGTAATGCAGTTTAATGGATCCGAGGCTATTCTGGGGAAGGGATGGCAATTCGTGACACCTCTACCACCACTGTCCTCGTCCCAGCCCTCGGGCTGGCATTGCTAATTAACTGCATCCCTCTTTTTCTCAGAATCCAGATGGAACTTCAGAATCCTCAGCAGAGGGCTCCAAGCGGCCTTTAGCCAAGGGCAGAGCAGACATGCCGGTGGAAACCTATTAGCCAAACTTGACTTTTAAGGAAGTCTCAGGCACACACCTCAGGACGATTTTTAACTCAATCCTGTTCAGCATGTTTATCAGTGATTTAGAACGAAAATCTAGAAAACATGTGTGTACGATTGACAGTAACTTAAAGTTGGGAGGGAAAGATGATAGAGTCAAAATTTTAAACTATCCGACCAGATTATAATATGGAACAGAACCCAAGGAGTAATTTTTACAGTAGCGCATATAATCCTATACTTAAGTTTAAAAGTGAATTGCAAGAACAGAACAGTTGATATTATGACTTGATAGCAGCTCATGAAATGGAGGAATGAGGGGGACACACGCGAGATGTTAACTGACCACAAGCTCAACTTGAACCGTAGAATGATGGTTGGGCTTTTGATAATCAGTACAATCTTAGGCTTCGTTAATGGAACTACAGGCTAGAATACAAGAGATAAAGAGGACTGTTTGGAGCCAGAGTGGAACTGAAACTTCAGAGACCCTAAGCACCAAAACTACAAGGATGCGCCACCACCCCACCCAACTTTCCGTTGTCACTCAAATCAATCCTACTTTTCCCCATGATAACTGTTTTGATTCTATTTGAAGTGTAAAAGATTGTATTAGAAAAATGTAGAGGCTTTGTTTTGCTTTGCCATAAGGTTTTGGTCGGTTTGTACATTGGATACACTGGGTGCATTCAGTCAGCCCCGGGAGTCCCATGTCAAGATGGACTTGGCTGTACCAGGGTCTAGATCTGATTAGTCCCTGCTGTCTTCCAAAACTTCCCATGGCTCTCCTGTGCATACAGAATAGAATGCAATCTCTTTAGTCTGGAAGCATTCGAAGCCTGCCAAGGCCTGAAAAAGGAGGCTACTTTTAAAAATCAAAATAGGACAAATGATTTAAAAGCCAAAAGTACCAAAAGGCTTATAAAAGAAATACAGCAGTCTTTGGTTCTACCCCTCTCGACAATTTCAGTCCTGCTCCGAAGGGCCCACCATTTTTATCTTTTCAATTGATTTATTCTGGTAATTACTTTTGTAGCTCTAAATAATACGTTTTTTCTGATATATCTGGTTTTATGTGCTTTACACATTATCTACTGATTACCTGCGATGGTGGTTGGGTGTTTGTTTTATTACATGACACTCATCTCCCCTTCCCTCATCCTTCTACTATTACTATTTTTGGGGGAAAAAATCAATAAATAATGTTTATTGCTTTCTTATGGAAAGTTTGTTTATTGCCTCATCAAATTAGTTGCACATCTTTTTGTATAGCTTTTTATTTTCCCTAGAGTTTCTAACTCCTTTCTTTTTTTCTTGCTTTATTTGCCTTTGTAGAATTCCTCATGTTTTTTATTTTCCAATGTTTCATCACATCAGGCATTCTGTAAGTCTCTCTTGTTTTTCCTGAAAACCTCTTTCCAAAGACCTCAGTACTCCTGTTCCGGTCTGGACTGGTTGCTCTTTGGATGACTGAGACAGTGATCAGTCCTGGGATTGTTCTTTACTGCCTTCTTGGGGTAAATTCAGTGACTTCCTCTGCCCATATCTTCCTATCTCTTGATTTATTCCATTTTTCAGGAGCACACCCTCAAGTAAATGCCTAAGAAACAGCGAGTGAGAGATAAATTATCTCAGTCCTGTGTTCCTGAAAATATATTTGTTTTGCTGTTGTACCCAATTAGGTATAGTATTCTAGATTTCCAGGTTGAAAATTATACTCCTTAAGATCTTTGAAGGTTTGCTCCAATGTCTTCTTTCTCGTATCCAATGTTACAGATGAAAAAAGTGATGCTAGCCTGGTTCTAGATCTTTGTAGATGACCTGTCACTGTCTCCTCCCACCTGTATCACCGTTCTCACTACCCCATCTTTCTTTAGCGTTCTCTAATTTCCTTCATTTTCTTGAATACTCCATAGAGCCATTCAATCTGAATATTCTATTCAATTCTGGGAAATTCGTTGGTAGTGTTTTGGACATTTTTCTTCCCTCTATTTTCTCTATTATCTTTCTGGGATTCTCTTAACCAGGTGATGGACCGCCTGAATTGACCCACTATGTCTCTTATTTTTTCTTTCATATTTTCTGTTTCTTTTTATTCTGTTTCAGGAATATTTCCTTGAACTTATCTTCTTAACTATAAAATTTTTTAAATTTAGGGAAAAATATATATGTATATATAAAATTTCAAGAACAGGATGCTATGAAAAAAGTAGCAATCAAAGCACACAAGGTCTCTTAATTTCCCTGAGGATCTGATTTGAATCTTTTTAGTGTTTGTTTTAAATTATCTTCTGTTGTCTGAATTATCTTCTTCAGGGATCATTTTTTCTGTTGTTGTTGCTTTTTAAAAATCTCAAGTATTTGGGATTCTTGGGTATCTTTACATACATAAGAATGAGAGGATAAAAATCCACTTGGGAGATTTGTATTCATGGGTAGGACTGGCTGACTGATGGACTTCGTCTTGGGAGGATTGGGTGGTGAGCCAGCCATTTTCCTGGGAGTCAGCTAGGTGTCAGAATAAAGCAGGATCTTTGTTTTAGGGTTAATTGATTTCTTTTTAGAAGGAACTTACTTTTTTCTTTTTCTTTTTTTGGTCTGGGGGTAGAAATATGGCTGTCAGGAATTCTACACAATGCGGAGATTGCGGTTACTGTTTGGTACATGGATTTTCAATCAGCTTCCATAATTGAGTTCCAACTATCCCCTCTACTCTCTGATGTCCCGTACATCTGAAATCAAATCCTGCTTCCCTGGGCAGGTTAGCTGCATTCTCTGTAGCAGCCCCCTCTTTTCTAGCTTCATTAGTGACTGTTTCACCATCTGCTGTCTTCAAGACATTTAAAGATCTCTCTCATTTGCTGATATGCCCTCTCTCATTCCTTTTGTTATAAGCCTTCTTTCTCCTCCCCCTCTTCCTCCACCTGCTGCTTCTTCTTCTTCTTCATTATTACAACATACAGGAAAGTAAGGGGGATAATGTCAAAATATTCCTATTCCTATCTCCTCAGTTCTGTTAAATCATTCATTCATAACATTTGGCTATATTTGCTTCCTACCTTAAAAAAAAAAAGGGATAGATTCAGTTGACATTTACCCCTACCTCATCCTATTTCCCTACCTCCCCAGTTGCAACCATTGTTTTGACTTTGGTGTTGTTCACTCCTTTGCAAGTTTTTATACTTTTGCTACCTATATGTGATATACAATATATGCTATTGCATTCAGTGTTTTATATTTTTATATAAAGGTATCAGTGTATATCTATTAACCTTCCAATTACTTCTTTCAATATTTTTTGAAGTCTATCAATGTTGTACCTGTAGCTTTACTGCTGTATAGTGTTCAGTCAATCATTCTCTTGTTAATGAAAAGTTAGATTGTTTCCAATTTCTCACTGTTACATACAGTACTAATCGGAACATTCTTGTAATTTTTTCCTTGAACACATGTGCAAAAGTTTCACTAGTCATGTATGCTGTGTCATAGTATATATGCTTCTTCAACTTTAATGCGTATCGGCGAATTGCTTTCCAAAGTAGATGTAGCAATTTATCCTCCCGCCCATCAGCAGCATTAGAGGGTTTTCTTGCTGCATATATCGCTGGTAGTCCATATTGTCAGCAAACCAGATTTGCTAAACTGGTCAGTGCGAAACAATATCTTACTTTTAGTTTGCTTTTGATTAAAACGATCAAGTTGCACATCTTTTTATTGGCATTCAAGCTTCCTCTTTTGTGGACTCAATGTACAGAAATTTTGCCCAATTTTCTGTTGGGTTATCTTTACCTTAGTGATTTATAGAAGCCTTTATATCTGGCATAATGTGGGAGCTTGTTAGAAATGTGGAATCTCAAGCCCCACCCTTGACCGACTGGATCGAAATCTTCACCTGAACAAGATTCAGGTGATTTGATCGCACATTCAAGTTTGAGAAGCACTGATGTAGAACATTTTCTCTGTCTCTTGTATATTTGGTAGAAGTTCCCTGTAAAACCACCCAAGGATGATGTTTTGTTAGTCATAGCTATTGTTGCTGATGTAGGTAATTTTTTACTTATTCAATTTCTTTAATGATTATAGGCTCCTTGTGATTTTTAATTTTCTTCTGGGTAAGTTTTAGTAAGTTCTTTTTTTTTTCTTAGAAAACTGCATTTTACCTATGGTTCTTCGTGTATTTATAAAAAGATGTTCATATTAATCTCATGATTTTAAAATTCTCTGTTGTATCGGGTTATAACTTTTTCCAACTTAAAACTTTTTATTTGTGTGCCCTTCCCCATCTTGCTCTCACATCAATCCTGCCAGAGGTTTGTGTGTTTTATTGGTCTTTTCAATGGACCATATTCTGGTTTTATTGAATTCTTCTCTTATAACGTTTTCTATTTCATTATTTTCTGTCTTTATCTTTATTATCTTCTTCTTTCTACCTTTTTTGGGTTTACCCTGTCTCCCTTTTTCAACTTGTTGAGTTGAACTCTTAGCTCATTAACTTTTTAATCTTTATTTTTCATGATTCAAGCATTTGAGGCTATATATTTCCCACTAATTACCACTGTAGTTGTATCTTACATGTTTTGATATGTCATATTTTTATTATCTTTTAGATCTAAATGTTTTCTAATTTTCATTATTACTTCTTTGATCCATGAGTTATTTCAAAGTGTGTTTTAAAATTTATGCCTGGAATATTCTAAAAAGATCCTTTTTTTAAATATATAAATTTATTTATTTTTGACTGCATTGGACCTTTTTTGCTGTGCGGGCTTTCTCTAGTTGCGGCAAGCAGGGCTTACTCTTCATTGCGGTACGTGGGCTTCTCATTGCGGGGACTTCTCTTTGTTGCCGAGCACGGGCTCTAGGCGTGCGGGCTTCAGTAGTTGTTGCATGCGGGCTCAGTAGTTGTGGCTCGTGGGCTGTAGAGCGCAGGCTCAGTATTTGGGTCACACGGGCTTAGTTGCTCAGCGGCATGTGGGATCTTCCCCGACCAGGGGTCAAACCGGTGTCGCCTGCATTAGCAGGTGGATTCTTAACCACTGCACCACCAGGAAAGTCCCTAAAAAGATCTTTAAAATGGTATTTCTAACTTAATTACACTGTGGATTGAGTACGTGATCTTTATGATATTAGTTCCTCGGTGTTTGTTGTGATTTGTTCTTGGATGTCATTCATGGTCTATTTTTGTAGATGTACAATGTGTATTTGAAAAGAAGTGCATTCTCCTCTAGTTGTTAGGTGCATCTCAATCTTGTTGGTTATATTTTTCAAACCTTTTGTCCTTAACCATTTTTGTTTGCTTATGCTATCAGTTGCTGAGAACTATGTTACGATAGTCATTATGATTTTAGATATGTAAATTGCTCCTTGGAATTTTGTCAATTTTGACTTTATACATTTTCAGGATATCTTATCAGCTTCATGCAAATTTAGAATTTCTATATATTCCTGGCAAGTTGTTCCTTTTAATATTATATGGTGTCCATCTCTGTTCTTAAAATTAAAAGCTATCCTGATATACAACAAAATACTCCTACACCAACGTTCTTTGGATTGGTATGTGACTGGTGTATCTTTTTCCAATTTTTAATGTTCAACTTTTCTGTGTCCTTTCTTTTAAGATATATCTCTTATAAGCAACACAAATTTTTTTTTAAATCCAATCTGTCAATCTTTATTTTAACAAGTGAGTTTAGTCAGTTTACATGCGTGTGATTATTTATATATTAGATTTTATGCTACCATTTTATTTTGTGCTTCTTTCACTTAAATTGTATTCAGTTACTATGTCTGTATAACAAATTTTTCCAAAATTTAGTGATATAAAGCAGACATTTATCATGCTCACAGATTCTGTGGGTCAGGAACTGAACGGGGCACAGCTCCTCCATGTATGGGGACTCATCTATAAGACTTAAAGGTGGGACTCATCTCAAGACTTGCCCACTCACATGTCTGGGTATTGATGCTGGCTGTCTGCTGAGACCTTAGCTGGGACTATTGGTCCAGACAAACTATCCATAGCCACTCTGTATGCCTGAGGGTTCCTCACAATATAGTGTCTAAGTTCCAAGGGCAAGAATCTTGAAAGAGAGAGTGCTAGGTGGAAACCATATTGCCTTATGGGATCTAGCTTCAGAAACCACACAGCATTACTTCCACCACATTTTATTTGTCAAGGTAATATTAATAACAAGGTCCTTCCCAGGTTCAAGGGGAGGAAGAGTAGATTCTATCTCTTGGTGGGGAGTTTAGCAAGGTTCTGGAAGAGCTTGTGGGATTAGAAATATTGCTGTGGACATTTTCAGAAAATACAGTCTACCATACTCTGCTTTTTATTTGCTTCATTTTCTTCTTCCCTGCCTCCTATTGAAACAATCAAGGCTTATAAAAAATTATGCTCTGGGCTTCCCTGGTGGCGCAGTGGTTGGGAGTCCACCTGCTGATGCGGGGGATGCGGGTTCGTGCCCCGGTCCAGGAGGGTCCCGTGTGCCGCGGAGCAGCTGGGCCCGTGGGCCGTGGCTGCTGGCCCTGCGCGTCCGGAGCCTGTGCTCCACAGCAGGAGAGGCCACAGCAGTGAGAGGCCCACGTACCACAAAAAAATAAAATAAAAATAAAATAAAAATAAATAAATAAAAATTATGCTCATATTCTGCTGACAGTTTTGGAAGTCATACATTCTATTTCAACTTTTTAGAGTAGTCTTAAACATTTTTGTATCTATATGTAACACAAAATCTGAATTTAATCAGTGTCTCTGTTTTCCTCTCAAATAAAACAGGGATCTCAGAATGCCTCATTTTAACTCCTATCACCCCTTTTCCATATTATATATTCTGTGGCTCATATTGTAATTTCACTTTTATATATACCCTCAATTAGTCATTGTCATTTTACGTATGGTCTTTTTTCTTTAAATAACAGCTGAGTCATGTTTCAATTTACTGATATGTACCATGTTTTTTACTATGTTTTTGTTATGTTTTCTTGCATCTATTCCATAGTAGTACTTTCAACAAAGCTCTATAGTTAAAAACTCTCAATCATTCTATATCTGAAAATATCTTTATTTCACCATCTCGAAAAACTTATTTAGTTATGAGTAAACTTCAAGGTTGACAGGTATTTTCTCTCAGAACGTTATATATAGTCTAATACTATTTTCTGTAGTCAGCACAAATGTTCTTTTAGATAATCCATGTCTTTTATCTCTGCTTATTTCAAAGATCTTCCTTGGCTTTGGTGCTCTCAAGTTTCACAGCAGTGTTTCTTGGTGTACATTTAGTTTTATCTGTGCTACTTGAGATTCTTCACAAATATGAGGATTTCCAATTCTGGCAAATTCTCAGTCATTGTCTCTTGGAATATTGTCTCTTCCCTGGTCTCCCTATTCTGTCCTCCTTTAACTACTATGAGACATATTATGAACATTCACATTCTAGTCTGCATGTCTCTTAATCCCTAATATTTTCCATTTCTTTATATTCTGTGTTGCTTTATGAGTAATTTAAGATTTCCTTTTTGTTCACTAATTCTTCAATTATGTCTAATATATTATTTAAACTTTCCATTGAATTTTTAACTTCAATAACTACATATTTCATTTCTAGATCTTTTCTGGGGCCAAATCTACCTTTTCACATTTTCATACTGACTTTTTATGTTTTCAATTCCTTCTTTTATGTCTTCAATTGTTTCAAGAAATAGATTATTTCCAGCACCCAGAAGTCCTTATTATGCCTTTCTTAGTCACAACCACTCCCCTTCCAAAGAAAATCATTGTTCTGACTTTGGTGGTCATCATCTTTCCTCTTCTTCCTTCTTTTACAACCTAAGTTTGAGACAAACTTCTTTGTCATCCTTCCGGACTAGCTGAGGACTTTTTTCTATCCCTTTCTTTGGTGGCAATGTAACTGTTTGAGCCTCAAGGCTCTATGCAAAGATCTCAGTTCCAACCCTTCTCCTCAGAAGGCTCAGACCTAGGCCTTGGGCCCCACATGAGCACTAACCCCCAGGTACTTGGGTTGCCAAAGCCGGCAAAATAGTGTAGCAGCTACTGCGCCACTCGCAGTGCTTCCTACGACAGATTCTTTGCGTCTGGCTCCAGGGTGAATGTTCTTACTTTCTTAAAGGTCACTTAGGCACCTAAAGAATATTTGTCTTTCTAGGTCTTTGTCCTGGGCATGCATCCTGGTCGTCTTGGCCACCACACTGCCGAGCTGGGCATCCCGCCCTTTCTTCCTCAGCCTTGAACCCCACCATGACCCACCTGCTACATCCTTCTCTCCAGCACATGAAGCCTCTGGTCTGCGGTTGAGTCCTTCCTGGCCTGTTCCTGAGCCTGAGTGCCCTCTAGTTCCAGTGCCTTTGGGGCTCCATGGTGAACCCCCAGCATTCCTGCCAGTCCTCCTGCAGACCCTGACTTTTGGCTTCCTCTACCTGTCACCCCTCGTCCATCCGCCCTCTGTCTTATGGAAATCTGTCAATGTCCTTTATGTGCTGCTGTCTCCTCTCCTGTTCTTTGGGTTCTTGTGAGCCCTTTGTGCCTTTCTTTTATTCTTTATTTTCATTTTAGTGGGGATTCAGAAGGGAAAGGAAAGAAACACATGTTCAACCCTCCACATTTAGTAGGAAGTCCAAGCAGTACCTCACCTAATCTTCGTGTTTCTTTAATTACAAGCGAGGTTGCACTTTCTAACAAGTCCATTTTTAAAAACCTTGTTGCTGTGTCATTACTGTTCACATCCTTTACCTGTTCTGTGTTTGTTGTCCTCACCCACCTCCATCCCATCTTGACTCTTAGAATGTTCCCTTCAATTCATGTATCGATTATTTATATGAAAACATTAACAGTTGGCCTGGAAGTTTGGAAGCAAATATTTTTCTTCAGTCTCTGGTTGTTTTTTTTTTGTTGTTGTTGTTTTTGCGGTGCGCAGGCCTCTCACTGCTGTGGCCTCTCCCGTTGTGGAGCACAGGCTCCGGACGCGCAGCCTCAGCGGCCATGGCTCACGGGCGCAGCCGCTCCGCAGCACGTGGGATCCTCCCGGACCGGGGCACGAACCCGTGTCCCCTGCATCAGCAGGCGGACCTTCAAACACTGCGCCACCAGGGAAGCCCCCTAGTCTTTGTTTTTTTATAAAAGTGTTTTCGTTTGTTATTCACATAAATTCTTAATTTTATGTAGTTTGATCTGCCAGGTTTTGCCTTTTGTGATTTCGTCTATTGCTCCTGCATTGATTGGGAGAGTGGAAATGCTCTCCAAAGACTCGCCTGCTACTACTATTGTTTGGTTCTATGGGGAGAGAAGGCCTTGATGGGAAGCAGAGAGAGAGAAATAGGAGTTTCATTACAGTTTTCATCTGACCCCAGTTGTCTGTCAGTACATGGATAACTGAGAACTGACTCCAAGTTAAATTGATAAACTGACCTTCTTAATTACATGCCAATATACCCTATCATTCACTGTGGGCAGGAAAGCAATCTCCAGGCTCGCCCTCATGCCATGTACTCACCCACCCTCTTCCTTGAGATTTTGCACTTTGTGACCTGCCCTTCCAGTGAGTTCCCTTTAAGACCCACTTGCCTCCTGATGCCAAAAGAGCTGAAAGATAACAACATCCAGCCTTTATTGCTGCCTGAATTCCAGTGCCCCCAGCTAGTGTGTAAAGAGGAAGCAGCGTATATCTCAAGCGCCTCTGATGGTAGCTGGCATGATGCTTGATAACAGAATTTCTCAGATAACAGGCCCAGGCTGGGGAATTTTAATATTGTCTTTCCCTACAAGTAATTTCCAATGTTTATGCTCTGTGGAGCCCCTTTCGAGTTTCAGAGCAGAACAAATCCCAGTTTTAATGGACTTGCTAAATCATAAAAACTGCTTGCAAAATTGCATCTGATTAAAACAGGAAAATGTTCCATTATTCAGAAATATCTCCCTGCAGAGGCTCACGGAGGCAGTTGGAGGTGCGGAAATGCAGGGAGTTCCCAGATCCTGTGGAGTTCTTTCTCCATGGAAAAGAGTTGGCTCCTTTTATGGTCCTCTTCTCTCCCCCAAGTCCCCTGTTCTTCTGCCTTCCCTGATGAAAAGGAAATTGACATGAGTCATTTCATAATTAATTTATGCGACATGTTATTAGCAGGGGCAGAGCATGTATGACAAGGTACAGACAGTTAGGAGATGGTGGGGTGAGGGGGACCCATTCTGAAACCTCTGAGTTACCTATGATGGCTTCCACGGAGCAAAGACCAGTACAGCAAAAGCCAAAAGCCTGCTCCCTTCAGCTGGACCAAGCTCTCCTGGCTAATAACAAAATATAAAATGAAATTGAATTATCCCACTGATATAAGTCACCCACTAGAGAGCCACTTCCAGTGGATTATCAGTGGAATTTGACTGGGCATTTAACCTATAGCCAGTGAGACAGGTAGACTGATGGACCAACATCATGACCAAGTACCCTTTGTTTGTAGAGAATTGTCCCTAAGTCTGGAGATAAAGCAAAGCGAAGTACTGCCCTGTCCTCGAGGTAGGCAACAGGACATAGAGGAGGAAGGGGCAGGGTAGGCACAATCCTAGATTTAGAGAAGTGTCTCTCCAGATAGACCAGAAGATGATGAGTGACAGCCAAGTCGCTATAGATCCATCCTGGTTGGTGTCATTCAGTTATCAGTGCCAGGAAGGCGGTCTGGGCAAGTCCTTCTAATATCAGGACCCCCGGGGACGCTGGAACTAACTGAGTGTCTCAGTTATCCAGCCCGGTGCAGGAAACAACCATGACATTATTTTCAGCAATTTCTGGGATAGCTGGGCTCCGCTGGGCAGCTCTTCTGCTCCATGCGGTGTCAGGTTGGCTCATTCATGAGGCTGTAATTAGCTGGGGCTGGAACATCCAAAATGGCTTCACTGCCACATCTGGCACCTGCCATGGCTGAAGGGCTGCCCGGCTTCTCCCTGTCCACGTACCACACTGAGCTGCGTGATCTGTCGGCAGCCAATGGGCCAGCACGTCTCTGCATGGCTACTGGATCCTAGAAGGCATCGATGTATTCCATTGGCGAAAGCAAGTCTCAGGGCCAGCCCAGGTCCAGGGGAGGGGGAATAAACTTCACCTCTTGATGGAGAGGGGCGGATGTATTCAGGGATGGGAGACATTTTCGTGGCCATCTTTGCAGACAATCTACCACACTGAGGCTGCCTGAGAAAAGGGTTGGGTTTGAAGTCAGATGACTGGAGTTTGAGTCTCGTTTTCCCCCTTTCTTTTGAGAGACTTGGGCAAGTGAGGAGACCTCTGAGTTGTGGCTCCCTCTCCTGTAACTTTCCCTCCACCAGCTGTCATGAATGTGGATTTAGTGAGACCATGCATGGCAAAGCACTTGGCCAGTGACAGCCTGCTCCCAGAGGGGCAAGGGATCACTCTGGCCTTCCCCATCTCCCGCCCCATGACCCACTGTGGCCTTGGCTAATCAGTAGACTTCTCTGCTTCTGGGTCTTAAAATATACTTTTTTTTTTTTTTTTTTTTTTTTCATTTAAAATGCTTTCATTCCTCTTGGGCTGCATGGCTTCCAGTTTTGCTTTCAGGCTCTGCTTTCCAGTACTTCACCAGGATGCATCTCCATCTCACCCCTGTAGTATGCCATTTGGGGGCTAAGATTCAACTGTGCCTTGCATCCAGGGCAGAGCTGCACCTGCCTAGAGGGTTCTGCTTGCCCTAATGCTTGCAGTGGCTCTGTATGAACTAGGGGTGACTATACCTGGTGCCGGCCCTGGTACGACTTGAGAGGCCAGAAGTGGGGACCTGCCAGCCATCAGCCTGCTGAGCGCCTCCTCGCTCCGGGCTTCTTAGCCACATTCAGCTGCATGTGATGGAGCCTTCTCTGCTTAACGTCGGGGTTAAGGACTCTGCCCTGTTTATCCACCAGCAATGGCCTCCAACCTCCTCGGCTTCCTTCCTGGCCCTCTCAACCCCACGCCCAGCTGCTGCCTGTCACCCACTGTCCTCCCTGACACAGAAATGAGTTTTATAAACTCCTCCTTGACTGAAGAGCCACTTTAGAGAATTTAAAACACCACCACTCTCTCCTAATGAGAGGGGAGAAGAGACGCAAAGGCACTAAATTCTCTAGAGCTTTCTTGTTGCGTTCTGATGTCACTCCCTCTGGAAATATTTCTCTCCCCGCAACACACAAAATATTGGCTGGGGAGCGTCACTACCTATTTTAGAATCATCCCCTTGAGCACTTCTAGGATTTCCCAACTCTACACAGTGTCAATACCATCGGCTTCAAAAGTTGGGGCTGGGGATGTAAACTGGAGCTGGTGCTGGACTTCATGTGTGCCAGATACTCAACATGTCCCCACCTCTGAGCTGGGCCCTGGCGAAGGAAGTGAAACAACTCAGGACAAGGACACTGGCCATGTCAGCACACCCAGATGGAGTCACTGGTGCCCTGGTCATCAAAAAAGATGTCAGCTGGCCTAGACACATCATAAGGCCAGTTTGCCTTTCCCCATGGAGCATCCCAGGCACCCCTGAAAGTCCAAAGTTGCAACGTTTAACACTCCCTACCCTGCCTGCCTATGGTGATCCAGTTAGTCTTTGTTTTCTGGACCTACCCCTCTGGCTCCCTACTATTTGGAAACCAGCCTGCCTGGTAGCACCTTATGTCCACCTGACCAAGCAGCAGAGCTTCACCTGCAGAAGCTCCAGGCCATTGCCACTGTGCTCTAAGCATCACCCACCATCCAAACATCCGCCATCCAAACACCCGCCATGTCCCTCGCCGCCAGAGCCCCTCCTGCCTCTCCTGCACCCTCCCCATCGTCCGGAGCCAGCCTCTGTAACTGGGTCCCTTCCCTGCCCCACCCTGCCTGTCCCAGCTCCCTTCTCCTCCCCACCAGCCTGTGGGGCTGGGGTCCCCTCTAGTCTCCCTCCCAAAATGTCCTCTCATCTTTCACATCTCAGTGCATGTGAGACCTGAATTCAGGTAGCCTGCATCTCTTGCTTAGATTGAGAAAACAGCCTCTGACACATCTCCCGACTTCCAGCTATGCCCATGGAATGCACCTTTTGTAATGAAGCCAGAGGAATCTTTCTGATACCTCAGGCTGGCATGTCCTTCCCCACCCGGACCACTTAGATGCCTGTCTTTCCATGGCCTTCATGCCACCCCTGACCGGCCCACTCACCTCACTGCTCTCACCCCTTCTTGCACATGCTGGGCCAGACTGAGCCATCCCCCCTCTGCCCCTGACTTTCTCTCACCTCTGGAGTGTTAAGTACTGGGTTCAAATCCCATTACTAGCAGTGTGACCTTGTCATTGGGTGAGGTTAATCAGAAACCTAATTGACCAAACAGATGCAAGCTATTTTAGACAGAATGGATAAACAACAAGGTCCTACTGTATAGCACAGGGAACTATATTCAATAGCCCATAATAAGCCATAATGGAAAAGAATATGAAAAAGAATATATATATACATATATATATGTGTGTGTGTGTGTGTGTGTGTATATATATATCTGAATCACTTTGCTGTACAGCAGAAATTAACACAACATTGTAAATCAACTATACTTCAGTAAAATAATTTTTAGAAAAGAAACCTAATTGACCAGAAGAGGTGAATTTAGCCTTGGAGGTTGAAGATAATAATAGTGATGGTTATGATAGTAATAATGACAGCTAATGCTTAGATTGTGCAAATTAATTAAGCAAAATATTTAACCTTTCAGAGCCTCAGCTTCTTCATCTGTAGAATGGGGATGGTGGTGTTGATGTGAGGCTTAAAAGAAATAATGTCTGCAGAACCTCTATTTCACGCCTGGAAATGGCAAATATTCAATAAAAGTGAGCTATTGTTATCATCTTGCCAAATCGACTACCTGGAACTCTAGTCAGGCTCCCACTATTGCCTTGGCTGGACCTTCCCCTCCTCCACCTGCCTGGATACTTCCTGCTCATCTTTCAAGTCTTATTTTAGATGTCACTTCCTCCAGGAAGTCTTCTGGGACCCCTTTGGTGATGTACTGCTGCTCTGAGCCTGTTGTGGGATGGACCTCTTATACTAAGTCCTGATGGTAGCTTACTTGCCTGCTCCCCCTGCTAGCCTGTGAGCCCCTTGAGAGCAGGGCCTGCGTCTTCCTGGCATGGTCATCTCATACCTGGTACAATACCTGTAGCAGGTGAACAGGAAACATTGACCTAGCATGCTTCATGTCCACGCATGCTGGTCCTCAGGGCAGGACCAGCCCTGTCCTTGAGATCTTCTTCTTTTAGATGGGAAGGCAAGAATAATAAGCATCAACACTGGTGAATGGTATAAGATGGTGCACACGTGCGTTACAGAGCGAGCAGGGCGGACAATCAGCCGGCCGAGTGCTCAGGGAAGGGAGCTGTCATCACTGTCGGCATATTGAATATTGTTTGAAATAAGCGGGCCATCGACTGGGACATGGAAATTGCTTTTGTCACACAGAAAGTTTCATTGCCCTGGTACTTGATGTAACAGGATTTAACTTACTATATGAAGCACTTATAGGACCTTTGTGATTCCCAAGCACTTCCCATACATTTATGAAATGCATAGTGTAAAAAAAAAAAATCTCAATTGTTTGGAGATTGGCAGCTCCAATTTTCTGCAGCAAGTCTTCAGTGATCAACCTTCCAGTGAGGGCCTGGGATTTCAGCTTCACAGGCCCATCCAAAGTGGGTTCGGGCCTCTGGTCAGAAAGAAAGAGTGCCTGCTGGGACACAGGTGGGCCCACCTGCCTGGAACGATGCCTCTGGTTTCTCTGAGGACAGGAGAGGCCGGTACATCTCAGCACTGACTCTGGGTAAAGGTAGATTCCCATCCACCAGTTCCTCCCCCACTTGCTGAGGGATACACCATGCTCCAGGAAGAGGCTGCTACTCTTCTGTCTCCTGCAGGAAATGAACCCCATGGGCCATTTCAGCACACCTCTGCTGGGGACTTCGGGGGCACCCAAATGCAGGCAGTTCATACTCCAGATCAGCTGTCCCTGTGCCAACGGGCACTCAGTACCCAACCTTACCATTCTGTTTGGTGTGACTTGTCACATGCTGCCGGCCCAGCAACCAGGCTTTCTTGTTACCTAGCTTGGTCTCAGTGTGCTGTCACCCACAGTCCATATTCTGCCCCCTTACAGATCAGTGCCAGGCACATAGCAAAAGCACCGCCTAAGTGTGAGCCGCCACAAGCATCGTTATCATCATCACCTTCTACAAAATCCAGATCTCAACTCATCTCTTCTGAGCAGGTGTCTGAGTGACTTCCCCTAATGATAACGGATTATTCTTATTTGGAATTTTTAGTTTGCAAAGCACTTTCACGTATATTATCTTAGGTAAAGAGCTGGGACAGGGAGTGTCATTCACATTTTCCTAATGGTGACAAGAGTTTCTGAAAAGTTAAGTGCCTTTGCGTGAGTCACATGGGCCAAAGTCAGTGACTGTGCTGATCTCAAACACAGAGCTCTGACTCTTGAGGTGCACAGTCTTTTTAGACCACGGTTCACAGTAGGAAATAAATTTTATCAAGGCTCAGTACAAACACACACACACACACACACACACCAAAAAACTGAAACAAAATTTCATAAAACGATACTTCTCTTACTACATGCAAAGTACCCTCCTCCCTTCCCCCCCCCACCCCCTCCTCTCCTCTCCCCTCCCTTCCCCTCCCATCCTTCTCTGTCTATTCTCTCCCCACTAGTAGGGCAAACCTCCTGTTTTACTCCATATCTAGAGCTCTTCCCACCCCTTTCTCCCACCCCCAGGTCTGCTTCTCACCTGAATTTTTTTCCCTTCACCCACTTCCTCAACCCTGATTCACTACTTTGCATTTGTCTGTATGTTGCTTTGCAAGTATTTTAAAGCCTGGTCGTGTCACTCCCAATATAGATTATAGAGGAGGTGAGGTCAGGGACTGTTTTATACTGTCTCTGCACCCCTCTCGATGGCAGCTCGGGCCTGAGCCCACAGAGAGGGCTCCACGCTGTCTGGTGGGCTGCAGCCCCTCCTCATTCCTCAGCACGACGGTATGTGGAGAGCCCGCCCGGCCAGTCCAGCTCTCCTCCAGGGCTCTTCGAAGGACCTTGGCTAGACTCTGACAGGTGTGTATCTCACTGATTAATTTAGGCCCCTTTCAAACCTTGACACCTGCTGGTACCAAATGTTTATCGAGCAGAAGGTATTGGAAATGCAGCATCTAGCGATAGCAGGACTCTGACCGGATGGAGAAGGAGAGAAAGGACGAGGGAGGGGTGGGGGAAGGGAGGCGCCAGGCTGAGTTTCAGCTTCAGGACGACTCTCAGGGTGAGATACAGGCGGTTCCGCGTGGGACATTCACCAAGGTGATCCTCCTGTGGCCTCCTCAGCAGAGCAAACTTGGGTGCGCCCAGCGCTCAGCTTTGCCCCCATGGAAACACTCACACACCCCCGCCTTTTCCCCAGCCAGCCTCCGCTAGGAGGGTCCCAGGACCAAAGCTGCTCATCTGGGCAGGGCTTCCCAAAGACTCCACGAAGACTTGTGCACCTTCACTGCAGCCTGGTGAGGGAGGTGTTAGTACCCTCTTTGCTCAGACAGGCAAACTGAGGCTGTTCGGTGATATCAAAAAAGCAGTGAAGAGCAGAGGTCAGGTGCCCTTTGCTCTCAGAGCTACGTCTGCTTAGAGTTCTGGGTCTCAACTTGGGGCAAAGAAAATAATTCTACTGCCTGGGTCCGACCCCCAGATATTCTGACTTCACCCATGTGCGTGTGGCCTGGGAATCCGCCATGTGTAGGAACCACGAATATGCAACAAGGTTAGGAGTGATGATTTAGATGCTATTAGAAGGTGTGTGTGTGTGTGTGTAAAAGCATCTTCCCAGGCTGATACCAGCACAGGTGTAGCCAACAGATTCAGTGACCTTGGGCCCTCGGGGCACCAGGTGGACTGAGATGGCTCTGGGGTCTTGCCCCTGGAAGGGAAGGAGCTGCACCACCATAGCGCACACTGTCTCTGGAATGCCATCCTGTTTCTGTGACTGCTCTTATGTCCCCGGTGAGTCACAGTCACAGTCACGACCTGTGCAGGAGAACTACAGATCCGATGGCAAGCGTCCTTCTTAACACCTTAGCTTCTTCCTCCGGGAAACTCATAAAGACAGTAAGCTCAGTGAGGGCAGAGAACCAGTCCCAGTCATCATTGCCTGTGTCGTGGCACCAAGGAGGGGCTCTGCAGATCTTGGTGGAATGTTGAGTGGAGGAAACCCAGAGCCAAAAAACCTGCTTAGCCCTGTTTTACAAACAGGGAGATGGATCTGGAGAGGGAAGGGTAATGATGATAATAATTTGTGGAATAATTGATGGGCCAGCCACAAAGTGAGATGCTCTTCCTACATCAGCTCCCCTAATCTTCCAACTGCACTGTGCATAGGCATCATTAGCTCCCATTTTACAGATGAGGAAACTGAGGCTCAGAGAGGTCAAAATTTTGCCAGAGGTTACACAGCAAGTAAGGGGTCAGATACACTGTGCCAGGCTGCCCCAGAGCTTTTATTTTGTTATTTATTTAGTTATTTTGGCTGCTCCAGGTCATACTTGTGGCACGTAGGATCTCCATTGCGGCATGCAGGATCTTTTAGTTGTGGCACGTGACCTCTTAGCTGCAGCATGCATGCAGGATCTAGTTCCCTGACCAGGGATCGAACCCGGGCCCCCCGCATTGGGAGCGCAGAGTCTTACCCACTGGACCACCAGGGAAGCCCCTACGAGTGACTTTAAATTCTTGGTTTTCCCCTTTTCACCAGCTTCTGAATGATTAACAAATTTCAAAGCAAATCATGCAGGGATCAGCGTAGACCTCTTATTTCGATAAACAACGTCTTCTCTGGAAACAGCGGAGAGTGGTCTTCAGGGAGCAGTCGCCTGGGCTGCAGGAATAAGGGGGAGTCTATTACCGAGAAGAACCCACACGCAGCCCCTGGGGACTGGCGGCCTCTGACCTCAGCGTCCTTTTTCATCTCTAATTTCTGTGATTCTGGAATTCCGCTTAAGCCTCATGCAGTGCCCTGAATCACTCCTGAGCTGAACTTTCGCTAAAGAATGTCAAGGTGTTCAATCACGCCCGGTGGTGATTAGGAAGAAGGCGCGGAACAACCTGTTTCTGAGTCCCTGCTCTCCTGGGTGCAGGGCTGGAAAAGGATGTGAGGACATAGTCGGGTCTTGTCCAGGACCTGCGCTTGCACAGCCAGAATCCCAGCACTCTCTTGACCTCTCGGAGCCCCCGTTGACCTGGCCCAGGATGTGCTGACCAGCAAGCAGGTGGCCCCTGCCCTGGAAAAGTGTTATTTTTCACTCCCTGCTTGTTCTCTCGTTGCTTGCTTTCTCTTAGGCTCTGACTTATCTCTTGTAGGTCAAAGGCTAAGGAATTCAGATTCAGAATGAGATTACAATGTATTTTAGAAACCAGACAGGGATGGATTTAAGTTGAATTCAGGACTGTGTGGAGGGAGTAGCAATGGCATTTTCTACAACCTGGGATCCCCTTGGGCTCGCTATCCAAGCTTTGAAGGTGGGCAGTGGCCAGGCCTGCCGACTCTGCAGGAAGATTCCCGGAGTTGAGGTTGAGCCTTGAGTTCAAAGCTAGTCGTTACTCGGGTAACCTTGGAAAAATGACTTTGCATCTCTAAATCTCAGCGTAATTATCTATAAGTGGACTTAATAATAAATACTACTTCAACTAATTAACATGGGAACCGCTCAACACTAGGTATGTGACAGCACTTTGACAAGTGAAATATACTATCCAAATGTTAGTTAGGCTTTGTACTTTCAAAATGCCTCCTTTATTTAAAAAAAAAAAATGTCTTCTCCTGGAGTGGGGTGAGGACATTCCCCCATGTTGGATTCCTTCTCCCACTTTTACCAGGACCCTTGTCCGCCACGAGTGTTCAGGCAAGAATGAGGGCGTGGTAGGGACAGGGGCCAGGGGAACCCTCAGGTCATTCAGGCCTCCCTGCAACCTTAAATCGCAATCTTCCTCTTGGTGGAGGAGACTCAAATCACGTGAGAGGCCCTGGGAGAGAGGGGGCGTCCAGAGCAAGGAGGTGTGGGGTCCCAGTGCCCGCTTAGCCCCCATCCCAGTCCAGCAGAGGCCCTGGCCAGAGCCTTCGGAAGCTGCCGAAGCTCCAGGAGGGAGGCCCTCCCAGCACTGCGTAGCTGGGCCCTGAGCCCCTCTCCTGAATAAATGCCCCCCCATGAGGTTACACCTGCACCCTTGACCTTTGGAGGGTCCCAACAAGTCTGAATGGATTCCTGAGGGGCCAGTAGCCAAGGGCACCTGTGTGTACATGGGTGGGTGTACTCGGCTAATTCCAGACACTCTTGATCTCTTGTAGCTCATGCACGGGTGCCAGCTCCACACCAGGTACCAGGTGTGCTCCCGGGGCAGAGGGATGGATGGGCTAGAGGCCCATCCCAGAATGGGTTTCCACCTACAAGTAGCCTCCTTTGTGGCTGCTGGGGAGGAACGCAGAGAGAGCAGGTATAATGGGGAAACGCCAACTTATGAATGACTCCAGAGGCTGTAATTAACTGGTTCTCAGCTGCTGTATTTTAAGACACAAATATCGTCACCAGACGTTTCACAGCCACCCCAGAAGCTTGCTCCTCTCAGAAGCCCCCTCTTCCTTGAAGGTGGGACTTCCCTTCTCAGGTAGACCTAGGCGTCCAGGATGACCTGCGTCTTACAGCTCCCTCTTCTGTGCTGAAAACTGGCTGAAGAGGTATCATGGGGCTGGAGCCTGGATCCCCACCCTTCACAGACCTGCTGGGTGGCTGGAGGCACCTGGCATCCACGGGCCCCTTCTAAAGCCCAGAAACAGCCAGGATGGACTCCTTCCTGCTGCAGAGCAAGAAAGGGCGCACCTCGGTGGTGGTGAGTTCTTTTCTCAGGCAGACTGTGAATTCATGAGTCAGAGAAGTGGAAGAGTCTTTAATGCTCCTGACTCTGCTACCTCATTGTGTAGGTGGGAAAAAATAAGGCATAGAGAGAGCACTGACCTGCCTAAAGCCAGACAGCTGGTGTGGAAGAACCAGGAAGCAAACTCAGGGCCTTTGGCTGAGGGCTGGCTCTCAGGAAGCTGGGGTTCATTCCCACCTGAGGAATGTGGGACAGCCATGTAGACACACCGGGCCCAGGATAGCCTTGAACTTTGAGATTCTGGACATCACGAGAGATGTCCAGATTCATGGAGATATATGGCATGTTTATCACCCCAACAACAACTTCCTGGCTTAAAACAATTTTCTATTATCTTTCATAGTTGTGTGTGTTGACCAGGCTCAGCTGGATGGTTTCTGTTGGGGCCTCTCACACAGTGACTGTCAGATGGAGGCTGGATGGGTTTAGCCATCCCAGACGGTTTCTTCACTCACACCTGGTGCCTCAGTCGGGATGGCTGGAACAGCTGGAACAGCTGGGGACTGGCTGGGCTTCTCCACACAGCCGGCTTGGGCTTCCTCACAGCATAGCCGTCTCAGGGTACTCAGCCTACTTACATGGTGGTGGGCTTCCCCCAGAGTGAGCACTCTAGGAGGCCCAGAGGAATCGGCAAGACTGCTAGGACTCAGCTTCAGAAGTCACATGGCATCACATCCACCGCAATTCACTGGTCAAGAGCAAATTACGGGGCTAGCTTACATCCACGGGAAGGGGCCACACAAGGGCGTGAATGCCGGCAGGCATCACTGGGAACCAGCTCTTGCAATAAGAAACACACAGGCTAGAATAAATAAAAAGAGAGTGGCCTTTTGTCTCACCAGGGAAAAGGTTTTCTACATAACTTGGTTCCCTAATTGATATTTTGCTCAGGGCCTCCCTCTTTCTACTCCTAACTTCCCCTCCCCTAGCCTCCTATCTCCTTCTGCTGTCCCCAGTGCCACCTCATTTGGCTTAGTGGAAAGGAAATGGACTTTGAAATGAGACTGCTATGCTTTTGAATCTCAGTGCCATTACTTATTAGCTGTGTGACCTTGAACAGTTGAAGCCTCAGTTTATCCATCCTGAAAATGGGGAAAAAATAATTGCAGCGACCATCTTATCTTCTTAGAAAGTGGTTGAGCTAGTGAAGGGCACTCACACATGGGCACAGTCCCAGCACAGGTAAATCCCTCTGTGAGGGTCCCCTTCCTCACTGACTCATCTCAGAGGACCCAGAACCTGGAGGTAGCAGATTCGCAGATGTCCCTCACCAATGTACCCACAGCTCTTTCTTGATGGATATCAAACAGAACCTCCTCCTCCATCGGCTGCCCCTCATCCCTGCCACCAAAAGCAGCTTGAGGAAAAAGGGAAAATTCATCCTCTTCACAGGTTGTTTGCTTCCCTCCATGTCAAACAAACCGGTTTGACAGACTTCTCCCTGTCTGAAGTATCAGGCTATCTGAGAGCTGCATTAGACCCAGCTTGAGTAAACGTCATTTATTTTGGAACTACTTCCTGGTTTCTTTTCATTCAGAGGAATCTAGTCTCGGTGTCAGAAAACCTGGTTTGAGTCCTAGCTCTGCTAGCAACTTGCGCTGTGGTCCTGGCCAAATCTTAAAGCTCAGTTTCCTTATCTGAAAGGTGTGGATGCTAATAATTAACTTCTTCAGAAAAAAATGAGATAGTGTATTTGAGAGGGACTTGGGGACTACAGAGTGCTATATGAACACGTGGGATTTTTACTATCAAAACCACTGTTTGGGCCCAAGCTGATGAGAAAGAGAGGAAGGAGAGAGGGAGGGAGGGAGAAATCATCACAATAACCTTAGAAAATAAGTTACTGCGGGAATTCCCTGGTGGCGCAGTGAATACGAATCCACCTGCCAATGCAGGGGACATGGGTTCAATCTCTGGTCCGGGAAGATCCCACATGCCATGCAGCAACTAAGCCCGTGTGCCACAACTACTGAGCCTGCACTTTACAGCCCGCAAACCACAACTACTGAGCCCACATGCCACAACTACTGAAGCCCGTGCACCTAGAGCCCATGCTCCGCAACAAGAGAAGCCACCGCAATGAGAAGCCCGCGCACCACAGTGAATAGTAGCCCCCGCTCACGGCAGTTAGAGAAATCCTGTGCAGAGCAAAGAAGACCCAACACAGCCAAAAGTAAAAAAGAAGAAAGAAAGAAAATAAGTTACTGAGATTATTTCCATTTTACAGATGAGAAAACTGAGCCACAAAGGCATGCAATAGCTTCCCCAAGTTCACACAGCATGTGGTAGTGTTCCAGAGCTAGAATTCCCAATGCTGTCCCTGTGGGTCCCACCTGTGCTGGGCCCTCAAAATAGAAGACGAGAAAGACCCTGTTCTTGGTCCCAGGTAGCTTACCTCCTGGGAGAAGAGGATTCAAGCTGGAATGCTTGTCTTGGACTTGCTATTAGAGACAATTCTGGCCTCCAGGAGAGTTTTTCTTGGCAGTGACCCACTGAAAGGAGAAGTTATCAACAGAGAAAAATAGCCATTACGGATTTGACCAGAGCAGAACATTTTTAAATGTATCCATCCACAAAATTACATTTTTGGGAAGATAGTCTGTGTTTGCTAAACAGCTGAGAATCTGAAAAAAAGAATACTTCCCATGGCAAAGAAGAAAAATATTATGAATGTGTTTGCAGTGCTCTATGATTTAAAAAATGACTCCATCAATTCTCATCATGTTTCACATGAAATGGGAAGGGAAGGGAAGCTGTCTTTGCAGGACCCTCTTTGTGTAAGGAGCACAGGGGTGCTGGGTGCTTCCGCTTTACTGTTCACTGCCCCTCCTTCAGAACCGGAGCCCTGTCCTGGACCTTGAGGGTCACCCTCCTCCTACAGCCCCTCTCTGCACCCCAAGCTTCAGGTTTCTTCCCCTTCGCTTCTTATCACCGTCGTGCACACTGGCTTTAGCCAACAGAGAACAAATCACTTTTTGCACATTTCAGCCTTCCTGCTCAGACCATCCACAGGAGTGGTGGAAACAAGGGACAACCTCCCACGGGAACTAAGTCCTCCTGTGTGTCAAGCACGGTGTGATGTGCTGTGTATTCATGATTTCATTTCATCCACAATTAGTGCTATTATTATTTCCATTTTCAGATGTGGAATGGAGGCTTGTAGAGCTTAAATAATTTGCCCAAACCTACATAGCCAATCAATGGTGGCACCAGGATTCAAACCCAGGTCTGTCTGACTCCACGGCTCATGTCCTTAACCATCATGCTACACTGTCCCTACTCAGAAGAAGGAAGACTCCAATTATTTTTAAATGTTCTATTGAAGTGTAATCCACTTAACGATATTACATTGGTTTCAGGTGTCAGAATAAAACTGTTTTAGAAGGCATCCGTACATTTGTCTGGTGACGCAAGGTGTAGAGTAACTTCATTCATTCAATCATTCTTTTCATTTATTGGCTCATGAATCCATGTATTGATTCCTATGACATATAATAGCTATACATCTAGGAGTATATTTCTGCCGAGTGCCTGAAAGTGTGGGCTCTGGGGTCAGACCACAAGAGTTCAAATCCCAGCTTCACCGTTTACTAGCTCTGGGACTTCGGGCAAGTTCCTTAATCATTTTGTGCCTTAACACAGTGTTTGGCACACAGTAAATATACCAGAATGTTAGCCTTCATTTTTATTCCCCATAACAGGTACTGTGCTAGGCACTGCCAAAAACCAAAAGACTATGGCACAAGAGTGAAAAGTGACTTTATTCCCTGAGTCTTAGGGTAGCACTGAAACTTCGGAATGATGGGGTGCTGATTGGATTTTGTTTTAGGATTTTTCATCTGGATCTGGTTGTGCATAAGTTGGATCAAAGGACAGGGAGACTGGCTAAGAGACTGCAGTAATAGTGCCAGTGACAGCTCATTCCAATATGGTAGCCTAGACAGAAGACAGGACAGGACGTGGGGACTTATTGGACTAGGGCTGTCATATAGTGGGGAGCAGTGTCCTAGAAGAGTGAGGCTTCCAGCCCAGAGAAGTGGGAGAACTCAGAGGCCACCAACAGAAACAGGGAACAGAGGAGGAGAGGCCACTGGGAGGAAAGATATTGATGAAGTCTCTACCTTTGCAGAACCAGGACGGGGAGGCTGCCCTTGCCTGTTCAAGGCTCTGGACTGTTGTCTGGACTCTTTTACCTCTTGGGTATTGGTCAAAAGACGACCCCGCTCAGAGGTTGGGCCATGACCAGAGTCCCCCTGGAGCCCCCCAGGGTAGACCCAATTTGGAACTTGGCTTTCGCACCACTAACCCTGTGTTTCATCCATGTAACCCAGCTGTCATTTTCTTGCTCCTTGCTGCCCTGTCTGCCTTTCATATTTTTGGATCAGAAGCCAATAAAGGGAAAGCATTATTGGGACCTCAACCTGCCCTACTAGAGTGAGAAGCCCCTTTCAGGCCCAAGGAGGTACAGGGGCCAGGCCTAGGAAGTCCAGTAGGGAGTGAACTGCAGCTCCACCCCCTTTGCCCCCCAAAGAGAAAGGGCTCACACCCTGCTGGGAGAGGTCCGGGGTGTCACGGACAGTGGGTAGTCAGGTGTAGGGTTGGGGCTGAGGTTGGAGCCGCTGAAGGGCCAAGGGCTGAAGCTTCAGGTCCAGTGCAGGGGATGGTAGACTGAGGACACCGGGGAGAAGCAACTCTAGGTTATTGGATCCCCAGGCATGGTGAGCGAGGGAGCTAGCATCTCAAGATGCCCCTTCCACTTTCTTTATATCCCCAATCCCTAGCGCAGCCCCCGGCACCTAGTAAATGCTCGATCAATCTATTGACTGAATGAAGAAATGAATGAACAAATGCCAGATTCCCAAGCCTTTTCCACTTGTGGTGGGAGCAGGACTGACTGCCTACTTGGCCCTGAGTAGGGAGGGAGGCGTGAGAAGCAGCCTCTGCCTGTTGATGAGCTAGAAGCAGAGCCTCCATTCTGAGGGGCCCGTAACAGCGGCAGGATGCTGCAGGAGTGTCCGTGGCAGGGACGGCCGGGGTGGGGGACGCGCCAGGCTGCCTGCCAAAGAAAGTCAGCTGCTGGCCAGCTTGGCTCCCCAGCCAGAGGTTGCAGACCCTGGGATAGATGGCGGCATTGGATATGCAAATCTATGCAAATGGTGTCACAGAAATGCTCTCAGGTTCCCAGAGAAAGGCTGTTAATATCCACCACTGGGCAGCTGGCCTCTGGCAGCAAGTCATTATATCACCATCCTGTGGTAAACATCCCCAAACCTCCCTAAAATCCTGCTGGATGTGGGTCTCACTTCAGGCCACTGGAGACAGAAGGATGGAGCAGCAATGGAATTTCAAATGTGCTGTATTGTTTGATCTACGCTGATGTCGTCTGAGATGAGCCAGTGACCTCAGATCAGGGTCTGAAGAGCTGGCCATGGGCAGTGTGAGCTCTGGGCTTTTCTCTGAGGATGAATGAAGCTTGGGGCTTCGGGGTTCCGGACTCCTGAGGGAGGATGAGACAGAAGGAAAAGGCAGGGAGGCTGGGGTTGAGAGCTATCTCACCCCAAACCTAAAGAGGAGGTGGGCTTGAGGTCAGAGCCAGGACCTTGCACTTGCAGAGGCCAGAGAGGCCGAGGTGAGATGGCTGAGCTGAGGGAGTCTTAGCAGAGGAGGAGCTAGAGGCTGGAGATGGCAGAGGCCGGGAGAGGTGGGTGTGCAATGAGCCCCGCCATGTAGATAATGGGGGGCCCAGGACTCCCTCATGTGCACTCACTCCCTCATTCATTCTTTCCATGGCTGTCACTGTGCTCACTGCTGGGGAAGGTGCGGCGAACATGTTGTGGACCTGTGGGCTGGTGGGAGAATGGATGCTAAGCAAATCGCTAAGAGTACTGGGTCAAAGGAGAGGTGGGATGCCATAGAGAACAGGCATGTCCAGTCTAGTCTCAAGCGGTGAGGAGGGCTTCCTGGGGGACCTGAGGCCCAAGCTAGGACCTGGCAGATAAATCAGAGTTGACTAAATGGGAGGCTGGGATGAGGGTCGGGTGGGGAAGCATTCCAGGCAGAGAGACATAAGTGCAAAGGACCTGGGGTGGGAAGAGGCAGGAGGCTCCCTGGAAGCTGAAAGATGACGCAGGTGGCTGAGCGAGGGGGAGGGGTACAGGATGAGGGTCAAGGGTAGGCAGAGGCCAGGATACACTATAGGCGACGCTCAGGACATTGGGCTTGATCCTAAGGCAGTGGGAAGCCATTCAAGGGTTTTTTTGAATCAAGCGGGTGTTGTGATCAGATTGATGACTTCAAGATGTCCCTGTACCTGCTGGAGAATGAATAGGGGGCAGGAAAAGCTATCAAAATCGTGCCCTTGGATGACCTGTGCAATGTTGCCGTGGTCATTGTAGGATGAGGTTCTGCTGGATGTGAGACATAAGAACTTGGATCTTAGGAACAAGGTCCTGAGCAAAACCTCTTCTTCCATGTCCCCTGGTGGTGGCATAAAAAATTAACCACGGTCCCTAACCAGAAGACAAAATCCGCTGTCCTCTTCTCTTCTTCTTTGTCCCTGCTCAGGGTAGGAGGGGAGGGGGACTTGCCTGCCTGTCTGGCCCCCTGCCCTGCCTCCTGCCTGTTCTCTTCCCCAGGGCACCTCCCTGGAACTACCCCTCTGACACTCACCTATGGTGGAAATCACCCCTCCAAGTACCCGTCCCAGTGTCACGCGCAGCCGTGCCAAGAAGGACCTGGGAGGCGGGAGGTGGGGGGGGGGGAAGAAGAACCGGCCCAGATTGACCTCCATTGCCCGTGCTCCTTCTTTTGTGATTTGGGTGTTTATCCTTCCTTGGGTCAGCCCTGCTGCCCCAGGTACTTCCCACGCTCCTGCCAACAAACAGAGACTGAAGCGGGGCAAGACAGGCTTTCAAGGAAGTGCTCCCTGGCCAGCAATATCTTACTCTGTGGTTACAGACAACACAGACAGGCGTGTCTATGGGCCATATAAACAAGAGGCAACATGTGACACTAAACTCAAGATTAAAAGGAACCGTCAACTGGAGCTGACTGTGCTCATCCAGGTGTCACCAGAAACAGCTGTACGCCGTCTGCCAGTGGGTACCACCAGCTGGAGCAGCTCTCCCCAACACCCTGGTTTTGCTTTTCTCCATGGCAGGAAGGCAGCGCTGAGGTTGGAGGCCAACCCGAGTGACAGGGATGATGGAGGCCGAGGTGGCAGCTGAGGGGAGGAGGCGGTGTCACCTCTCCCTCCCCACCCCCCAGGCCTTGTTTATGCTAACAAAGGCGAGGAATGAATTACTGATAAGTGGCCTCTTTTAAAGGGAAATTATTCAAGAGAGCTGGTGAGATTCTGCAGACATTCATCTTCCCAGCTCTGTAAAGCTGGCTCGGAGATGGGGAAAGGTAAGGGAGATGATTCATGACCATGGCCCTCCATCCATCACTCGGGGTGTCCTCAGTAATGGGGAAGCAGGATTGATGGGCCCCGGGTCCCGGGTTGGCAGTGTGCTGGGAATCCACCGGCTCCATCTCATTAGCTGGGGCAACAAGACCACGAATCACTGGGACTTGAGAACCTGGCACCCAACTTGATGCCAAGGGACAGTCACCGGGAGTGGCAGGAGGAGGTGGGTTCACTTTGCCAGAAAATGCCCTCAGCCCTGTGCAGGTTGATCCTGGAGAGGGGGATGCCTGCTGAGGGACCGTGCAGGAGACCATGAGCGCTCACTGGTCTGGGAGTCAGGAGACGAGGCCCGGCTCTGCCTCTTTCCCCTCCTGACCCCAGCTTCATAAAATGAACAGATTAGAAATCACAAACCACTGGGCCCCATGGGCTATATTCAGGCTTGTTTTCTTGAACCTGCATGGCGTAGGACCATATCGTGTTTGAAATCCTATTTGGGGGAATTCCCTAGCAGTCCAGTTGTTAGGAAACCGTGTTTCTGCTGCAGGGGACACGGGTTCGATCCCTGGATGGGGAACTGAGATCCTGAACGTGTGGCATGGCAAAAAAAAACCCAACAAATCTGAATTTGTTGTCAACTTTAAAAGAAAACTCAGATAACTGGCTTTTTGGGGGGAAATATCCGATCTAGCCATTAGCTGGGGCTGAGTACAGCTGCCCCCCTGATGAGGGAGGCACCCCACCACCACCTTTGTCATCCAGCCCCCATCCCCTCATCTCTGATTCTGTACCACGGTCCATTCTCTCAGCCTCATCTGTCTCCAGTTTCTAAAGCCTTTGCTGCTCCCAGTTCCGGAGGTGGCCTCCGCCAGACTTCACTCAGGTAAAGCCAGTCAGTGCGTTGCTTGATGCCTGCCCTGTGTGCCGTGGGCCCCCTGCCCCACGTCCCTGGGCTTCCCCCTTGATGTTGAGGTGCAGACCCCACTCAGCAACCACATGTGCGCAGCCTAAAAGGGCTGGGGAGTTAATGCTCAGAGAGCCGAAACTTTGATCAGTGGAAAGTGGAGGCTAGTGGAAGATTCTTCCGTCCGTCTCCTTCCCAGGAGATGCCCCTGAGACATATAACTTCTTGAAATGCTCTTGCAGGATTGAGCAGTCAGTTGCACGTGGCAGACGCCAGCTCAGCCGTGTGTCCCCATAGTGGCTCTCCCCTTCCCTGCCTCCCTCTCCCCCCCTCCCCCAGGGCTTGCACTCCCTAATAAAGGGGACCACACGGGCCTCTGCCTCAGGCCCTGCCTGCTGGGAAGCCCAGGTGAAGACACTGGTATCAGATGGGACCCTGGACAGCAGCCCCTCTAGGTGGGATTCTAGAAGTGGATTACTGGCTGGGGTTCTGGCATTAGGAAGCCCATCGCTAGGGATCGGTAGGATGGTAATAACCCTGGCATCACAATGATGAAAGCTCTCACCTGTGGAACCCCGGGCAGAGGTGCAGGTGGAAGGTGAGACCTCAGGGTATGCAGTGACCATGGTGTCTGGACAGCGTGGTGATCATAATGATGGTGAAGCGTGAGGCTTTTGGTCGGCTGCATTTCGAAAGCCTTGAAAAGAAAGAAGAGTTAGGCTCTTGCTAGCTCGAGAATGGGCCCTGGAAACCTGGGATGGGAATGAATGTGTGGGTGAGACTGAGAATCTCAAATCCCTGGGGCCCTGGACCCTTCAGGCTGGCAGGTGCAGTCATCTTCCCCTTGACAGAGAGAGAAAAGTTCTCTGGCTTGGAGAACGTGCAGTGGCTCCCTGAGGCAGGCGCCTCCCAAAATGATTCCTGTTCCTCAAAATCTGCCCCCCCCCCCCCCCACCATTTGTTGCCTCCAGGGCAACGACCTAGATCAAGTCTCAGTACTCAGAAAGGACAGCCCTGTTTCAGAAGGAAATAGCTTATATGGGGAAGTAATTGTAGGCTGTGACCCCTGGGAGCTGCCAGAACTAGGGAAGCACAGGACACGTGGACTCGAGGGTGTAGGGCAGAGGAAGTGGGAGGGGAGAGAAGGCTTCACGGGAGAATTTACTGATATGGGAACACTCACCTTGGACTCAGGATCAAGTGTTAGGACCCAGAGCTGGTCATAACAGTATGATGGGATGGCTTCTTAGAACCTGGCCATGGCAATGGGCTATGAAAAATGAGTAGAAATGCCAGAACTTCCTCGACATAGCATTGAAGAGGGGTCGGAAGGTTCAGGAAGGTGAGGTTTTTATAATGGGCTTTCTATGTACGACCTGGGAATTTACCAGTTGACAATTGTTATAGGTTGAATTGTGTCCCCCAAAAGGTATGTTGAAACCCTAATTCCCTGCACCTGTGGATGTAATCTTGTGTGGAAATAGGATCTTTGCAGATGTAACCAAGTTAAAATGAGGTCATTAGGGTGACCCCTAATACGACTTGTGTCCCTATAAGTAAAGGAGAGGACACACAGAGAAGCAAAGGCAGAGACTGGAGTTATGTGGCCACAATCCAAGGAACTGGGAGAGGTAAAGAAGGATCCTCACCTAGGGCTTTGGAGGGAGCTTGGCCCTGCCAACACCTTGAGTTCAGACGTCTGGCCTCCAGAACTGTGAGAGAATCAATCTCTCTTGTTTAAAGCCACCCAGTTGTGGTACTTGGCTACGGCAGCCCTAGGCAAATACTACTGCTGTTTTCTCCAGGGGCCCCGAGAGGAACCTCCCTCACAAAGGCAATAATAAGGGATGCCCTGGTGGGGCAGGGGTGAGGGGGCACCAGCACTTAGAGAAAGTCCATGGTGGCTGCCCTCAACAGGCTGGGACTGATGGTGGAACTCGGCTCCCTGTTCCCAATGGGCCTGATAGGATTCTGCACCAGCAGAGGCCAGGTGGTGGCACTTCAGCATGAGAGGCACATGGGCAGCCAGGTGACAGTAGAAACCGGGGCACCTTGACGTGCAGGGGTTCTTGGCAATGGCCAATCAGCCATGGTGTGAGAAAGATGGGCAACCAGTGAGGGTGTTGCTTAACTTGTTTCATTTTTCAAAATATAAAGAAATGGTGAACAGAAGGATGACATCGAACCCTCACATGGTTTCCAGATGTAAGTTAGTTCACAGACCCAGTGTCCATTGATTGAAAGGGAAGAGGGTCCTCTTGAGGAAGGACCATACAAAGCCATCACAGTTGAGATGATAAATATTCCCCCAATCCCTTCCCAGAGGACCTACAGCCATTTGCTAAGGTAACTACATATGGAAGGAAGGACAGTACCTACATTTCCAAGGACTGTTAGTTGCAGGTGCTGACCTAACACTGACAGCAAGGGATCCGACCCGCCATCACGGGCTTCCAGCTAGCGAGGAGGCATCTTGGAGCAAAGGTGGCAAAGGTACATTGGTCCAAGTCAGTCTTCTGGAGGATCCATGGGCCAACCCTGGGGTTATTTCCCTGTCCCTGAGTGTATAACTGGAACGGCTATACCAAGGAGCTGGCAGAGACCTCACACTTGGCTTCACAAATGTGAATGAGGGCCATTATGGTAGGATGGGCCAAGTGGGGGGCCCTGAAACTTCCCTCCAGCTCAGTGCCAGCCAAGATAGTAAATCAGAAGAATTATTGCCACATTCTGGGAGAAATTGCAAAGATTAATGCCACCATTAAAAACTTAGAGGATGTCGAGTTTGTGCTCCCCGTCATAGACTCATTCAGTTCACCATTCTGGCCCTGCTCAAACCAAATTGATCACAGGGAAGGACCGTGGCCAAGCATGCACTTAACCAGGTGGCGACCCTGATTGTAGCTTCTGTGCCACATGTGGTCATTTTACTAGAGCAGGTCAAACAGCTTCTGACATTTGTATGAGGCTACCGATCAAGCAAATGCCTTCTTCTCCATTCATTTTCACGTGACGGGGACAGATTTGCTGTCTTACCTGAGGGCTGTGCTAATTCTCTTATTCTCTGTCATAGTGTAGTCCAAAGGGACTCCAATCATCTTGAATTCTGTAGAACATCACACTGGTTCACGACGTTGATCGCTTCATGCAGGTCATACCTGGTAAGCACAAGATGGAAAACGCTGAATGCCCTAGAAAGATACTTGTGAACTGGAGGTGGAAGATAACCACACGGAAATCTAGGGACCTGCCATGCCACGCTGGTGACATTTTTAGGGATCCAGCAGTCTGGAGAATTCCAGGATGTCCCCTCTAACATAAAAGACATATTGTTGCATCGCATACCTCCTGCCACTAAGAAAGGGACACAGTGCTTTGGGGGAGCCTCTTTGGATTTTTGAGGTAGATTACAGCACATTTGGAAATACTTCTCTGACCCATTTGTTGAGTGACTTGAAAACTACAAGGTGTGAGTGGGGCCCAAAGCAGAAAAGGGTTCTGCTTGGGGTTCTGCCTCTGGTGCAAGCAGCCCGGCCCTGGGACTGTATATCCCTACAGACCAGAGAGTGCGGCTGGTACATGGTTGGTAAGGATGCTGTGAGGAGTCTTGGCAAAGCACCAGGAGGAAAGCTGCAGTGCACACGCCCTGGAGCCCTGGAGTACAGCTGTGCCTTCTGAAGCTCCTTTTGGTGTGACCTTAGGCCCTGGTAGAGACCAAGGCCACGCAGTACCAGTCGCCCGTGAGACATGAGCTTCTCGCGAGGGGCCAGCTTCGTATCAGATCATGGAGTCGTGGAGTCAAGTGGGCAGAGTCCATTGTGTGGTGGAAACGGTATATTCAGGAAGGGGTCCACATAGGATCAAAGGGCACAAATAAATTAAATGAACAGTTGACCAGATCCCCATGTCATTGACCTGTAATATACCAACACACACCCCCCAACTCACACTCACGAACTCATGGTGGGTTTCCTGTCACTGACCAACAGAGGGGGAAAGAACTGGGGCCTGGATACCGATAGGCCGGCACATTGTGTTTGTGGTTACGGAAAATGGCCCTGAAGACCAGTGATGCTGGGGAATCCTATCGGTGCAGAGCCATGAGTAGTATACTGGCTTGTCCTCTTCTTACAGAGGGAAATGAGGCCTGACGTATGGATATACATGGACTCCTTGGTGTGGTGTCAAGTGGCCTGTCTGCTAAGTCCGGGGATTAGAAAGAATATTATTGAAAGATCAGAGATAAGGAAGCCCTGAGAAGAAGTCTGTGAATGGAACTACGGTGGGCACAAAGCACACAGGTCTTTATGTCTCCCATTAATACCACCAGAAGCATCTATGGCAGAGTTGGTTCTCCCCAGTCAGGTGGAAAGGATGATGCATCCACAGGATGTCAGTCAGCCTCTCTCATCAGTCACCCTGGTGCAGATGCAGAGGACGATGGTGGCAGGAATGGGGGCTATGAGGGGCCCACAGCACGGGCTCCCTCTCACCAAGGCTAACCTTGCAGCTGCCAAAGCTGGATGTGCAAACCGGCAGCAGCAGAGACTGACACTGAGCCCTTAATACGGCACCGTTCCGTAAGGAGACTAGTCAGCCTCCTGGTGGTGGGTCAGTCGCGTCAGACCCCTTCAATCCTGGAAGTGAATTGATACTACTCTGGTCTGCCCTCCCTGTCCACAGAGCCTCCACTGGTACCAGCATCTGAGAGTGTACAAAATACCTGATATCTATATGACATTGTCTCAGACCAGGAAACCCAAGTCACGCAAGGAGGTGTATAACCGATTCATGGTCATGGTCTTCTGTATGCATCACCCTATAGCAGCCAACCTAAGAGAATCGTGAAATGTCCCGTTAATCTAAGGCCCCAGCTTAGGAACAATACCCTAAGGCTTGGGGTACTGTCCTCTAGGAGGCAATATATATGCCGTAATAATGAGCTACATGTGATGCTGTGTCCCCAACAGCTAGAATGCACAGAACTGGGAATCAAGGGGTAGAAGTAAGATTGCCCCTCACACCATTACTCTTAGTGACTCACTTGAGAAATGTGTGCGTCCTTATCCTGTGCGTAGGCTCTTCTGGGTTGGAGGCCCTGGTTCCTGAGTGGCAAATGCTTCCGCGAGGGGACAAAGTAAGGGTACCACTGAACCCGAAATTGTAATTACCTAGACACTCTGGGCTCCTTGTGCCAGTGAACCAGTAAGTAAAGAAAATAGTCACTATGTGGACAGGATTACTAACTCTGGCTCCCGTGAGGAGCTAGGGGTTCTGCTACACAATGGGAGCAGGGAGAAGGATGTCTGGAACTCAGAAGATTCGTTGGGGTGTCTCTTGGTACTCCTATGATAATGACAATCATTACTCAGCAAAGTCAAGGCCATTAGGAGCCTGGACTCCTCAGGGATGAAAGGCCAGGTCCCACAAGGCAAGCAACCCAGACCAGCCAAAGTGTTGGCCACGGGTGAGGGAAACCTACAGTGGAGAGGGGAGAGAGAACATGGTGAGTGTCAGTTGCAGCCTTGGGACCAGAGCCAGCAATGAGGACTGTAGCTTGTTTCACTAATCTTCTTGCCTTACATCTCTTTAAAGTGATGTCTGGCTCCATCTTTAAGGGGACTCTGTGACTGACTGTATTTGTACCTCCCCCTTCAGAACAAAGGTGAAGTTCTCTGCTCACAAAAAAGGAGCCCTTGTTTTGTGCTTTGAGTGTCAGACACGATGGAAAGTCAGGGTGGGTCAGGCCAGGGATGGATGGTATGGACATCTCTTAGGCACCACTTCAGGTGCCCTTGGCCTGACCCACCTCTTTTCCTGTTGCAATGGTTACGGTGAGCAGCTCTGCATTGGCTCCAACAGGTACTCCCTGTGGGGGTCTTGTCTCTTGTCTGTGTCACCTGCTGCCTCCCTCTCACCTCCAGCATCATTGACACCAAGACATGGGATGCTGAGGGATCTATTTTGGCACTCATGAATTACTCCAGAAGGGAAGGGAAGTCAGTGCTCAGTGCGGCTAACCATTGACAAATGGAATATTGAATCTAGTGGCTAAATCTTCCCTCTTCCTCTGGACAGGTAGTTTTTGCAGCTTCTTGGGGGTAGTTCCACAAGGCTGAGCAATAAGTTGCCCTTGATAGTGGCCAGCTTGCTGATGCATCCTTGTATTGGATCTGTCTGTCTCACTGCGGTGACTTGTCTTGTTGCGGAGCACGGGCTCTAGAGCGCAGGTTCGTGGCGCGTGGGCTTAGTTGCTCTGCGGCATGTGGGATCTTCCAGGGCCAGTGATCAAACCCATGTTCCCTGCATTAGCAAGCAGATTCTTAACCACTGCGCCACCAGGGAAATGAGACAGAGACGTCTCTGTCCAATGATGCACCTCTCCGTCCTTCCCTGCCTCACTCTTCTTTTTTTTTTTTTTTTTTTTTTTGCGGTACGCGGGCCTCTCACCGTTTTGGCCTCCCCCGCTGTGGAGCACAGGCTCCGGACGTGCAGGCTCAGCGACCATGGCTCACGGGCCCAGCCGCTCCGCAGCATGTGGGATCTTCCCGGACCGGGGCACGAACCCGTGTCCCCTGCATCGGCAGGCGGACTCTCAACCACTGCGCCACCAGGGAAGTCCTCCTCACTCTTCTTGCCCCTTACTCTTGTACCCCCTGGTAAAATCATGGCATGCAAGCTTTGCCTCAGGCTCTGCTTCCTTGGGAATCTCCAGTATTAAAGTGGGTGTCCGTTGTCATTTACCATCCAAACCCCACATTACTCATTTATATCCTCTTCCTGGTCCTTGTGATATCTGAGTTTGGGCCCCTGAACAAGATGGTCTCTTAGATATGCTGCTCAACCGATTGACGGACTTATCTTTCCAGGAATCAAGGATACAGATTCCTCCGCAAATTCATTGGCCAAATGCTTCTGTCCCCTCGGGACTATCTCCTGCTTTGAGCTCTAAAGGATGAGAGGTTTCAGTTCGTCTTGAATTGCATTTTTAGGGCTGCCCCTTTAAGGATTCCTAGAAGTATTCTGCTCTCAGATGGGAAGCTCCTTTGTACCTAGACATCAGCTGAGAAAAGGGGCCAAAAGGAAATAGATGAGAGAGGAGAGATCTGGAGAAGAGTTATGGGAAGGACGATGGGTTAAAAGACTGTGCCACCAAGAACTTGGATGGACTCTAGGAAATCTGCTTTAAGAAATACAAGCCAGGCCCTAGAATGCTTCTGGAATCTCTGCATGGGGTCTTGGAATCAAGGCTCTGAAAACCACCCTCTGTGTTTGGAAGGCCTTCAGAGAGAAAGGGAGGCAGGCCTTATGGCACCAATGCCAGCAGCAGTCATCAGCTTTTGCCCCAAATCAAGCATTTGATCAGTACATGCTTTACTCCTGCTATATCTACAAGGTACTGACAATATCTTGGGAACGGGGAGAAGAGAGCAGAGACACAGATTTGGATGTGCTTCCCGCCAAACTTGAACTTGCAGTGTATTTTGAGGCAAAAAAACAAGACAAGGCAACGTGAACTGGTCACAGAAAGAGCGATGCGGAATGTGGGTGACACGATCGGGTAAGACAGTGTTCTAGGGTCTGTATGGGCTGGGGAAATAGAGGGCATTGTTGGTGGGGATGTAAACAAACACATTGACCTACTCTCTAGGGCCTTCTAAGCAAGGGAGTTTGGAATCAACCACGACTGGCTGTAATACCAGTCACAGGGTGTGTGGAGGGGTAAATAGCAGATGGATAATAAACATTAATAAATCTAGGAGCACATAGGATGGAAAGGGTCAGTGCCAACTTAAAGAGAGGGCATTCCCGCTGGGGTTGAAAAGAGAAATTTCCTTTGGATAGATGAGAACGGGGTGGAAGAGGGGCAGGAGAGGACAGTCCAGGCAAAGGCTGGAAAGTGTGCCGTGGGTTTGGAGAGTGGTGAGCAGGCCTTCTGATCCTTCGTCAATCATACTGTCATGTCTCCCAGGCACCAGGAGCTCTGCCAGTGCTGGTAATTGGTTTTGGTTAGGATTGTACTCAGTGGTGGATCACAGACACATCACTAGAGAAGCTTAGCCTAGTAGGAGGGACGTGTTCGTTTGTTTCCACGTCACTGGAACCCAGAGTTTAGGCTCAGAACCTCCACGATGTCATCAGTTTCCTTCTGCCCCTCTGTCGCTCTGCCTTTAGCATGCGGCTTGCTGTTCATGGTCACAAGTGGCCGTGTCCTCTCTGGCTTCATATTACGGGAAGGAAAATAGAAGTGGCTGTGGTTATCCTAGGAGAGCAAAACTTTCCCAGGAACCCTCGGCCTGCACCCCATGGTCCAGGACCGTTGGCAGGGCTACCCCTGCCCATAAAAAAGCTGAGGAGAAAGCTGGGACATTGCACCCTCAACCAAGACTGGGGTCTTGTTATAGGAGAGAACAGGGAATGGCTGGTGGGTAGGCAATACGCAGCGTCTTCCCTGAGATGCCACTGTGAGGGACAGCATCTGCCCTCGAGGAGCTCACAGTCCCTGGATGGACGTGCAAGCTGCTCGTTTCTGCGGCAGAGTCAAGCACAGGGTGTGCTGAGCTGTAGGAGGGACCTCTCCCCTCCCCTTGGGAGGGGGTGCCGAGGTCCCTGAGACCTGGAGAAGTAGGAGTAGCCAAGCAGAGGAGGAGAGGGAGGGTTGCTGGGCTCCTTGGTGGGGAGGACAACGTTCAGAGTCCGGAGGGCAGTGGCAGCGTGGTGACTTCACAGAATCCCAGGATCACGAGAGGGCAGTGGCAGCACCAGGCTGAGAGTGAGGATGGAAAATAAAGGGAAGACAAAGGGTGTGGGGCAGAGTCTAAAGGAGCTTTTCTGCCCCCATTTAAGATTGGGGACTTCATCCTCCAGACAGAAGAGAGTCACTGGAGGGCTTAAGCCAGGGAGCGCCATGTCAAGGATGTGCTCTAGGGGTCAGAGGAGATGTAAATTTGGACTTGTCACTCTATAGATTGCATTTGAAGCCAATTTAAAGCCAGGTATCTGGATGAGATTACCAAGGGGCTGTGTGTAGAGAGAAAACTTGAAGAGGTGCCCGGGCTGAGTCCTGGGGGCCTCCAATGTCAAGCAGTTGGTGAGATGAAGGGGAGCCAGCAAAGGGGACAGTGGAGAAGGACCCATTCCCAGGAGCACGTGGGGTCCCAAACTCTTGGGAAGAAAGTATTTCAATAGGAAGGGAGTGATCAGTGCAGCCCGAAGCTGCTGACAGTCAAACAAGTTGGGAGCTGAGAACTCACCACTGACCTTGGCACTCTGGAAGGCAAGGACAACCGGGATAAGAACCCCTGGGTGGAGCAGACCAGCAGATGAGACACAAATGGAGGAAAGGAATGGGATGGAGTGAAGGTGGACAGCTCTTTCCAGGACAGTTGATATAAGCTGCTGGAGGAAGAGGTGGGACACAATGTTTTTCCTTTACTTTTCCTTTTTTTAAGATGGGAGGAATCACAGCAGGTTTGCCCCCTGAGAGGAGAGGACCAGGGGAGAATGGAAAACTAATGATGTAGGAGAGATCTGGGGTGCAGCTGGGCAATGTCCCTGAGTAGGAGAGGGGTGGGCACTGGCCTTGGCAGGAGTGTGGACCGTCTGCCCACAGCACAGGAGAGAAGGAGAGAATTTGAAAACGGATGCGGTGGGAGGGCGGTTGTGGGGACGGGAGTCTGAAGGTTTACTTCAGTTCTTCCCACATTTTCAGTGAATAGGTAGCAAGGTTTTCAGTGGAGATGAGGATGCAGGGGAGGTGTTTGAGGTTTAAGGAGAGAGAGGATGGTATGAGATACTCATCGGGGAAAGGAGGAAAATGAATGGAGCAGAGAAATGATGGACGATGCCAGCCGGCAGCCAACACCCACTTCAGGTTAGGGACCATAAATTTAAAGTGAGACCGTCAGCGTACTCTGTGGGATCCTCTCCAGCTATGCTCTGCTCGCAAAGGCGCACACACTGAGTGGGGGAAGGTTGGAGGTTTTGCTAAGTGACCCGGAAGGGAGAGAGGGGTGAAGGAGTTGAGAGCACTTGCAGTGGATGACAGTGATGTTTGGTCAGGAAACTGCAGCTGGCTCAGGGGGTACACTGGGACACCAGGAAGGGGGCAAAGAGGTAACAGGACCAACGAAGTATAGGTTCGGGTGGGCCCAGAAGATGAAAGCTGAGGGGCTGCAGAATAGACGGCTTGAGATGGAGATCGTGGAGAGATGGGACCTGCTGACGGTGACAGGGTTCAGGCTGAGACTATGGGGGGCGGCTGGAGACCAGCTGACCGGAGGAGAGGAAATCAAAATGCCGACAGGCCAGACCCCCACTAATCACTCTGAGGTAGATCGGAGAGAACCACCATGATCCAGGCGCCAAAATGTTCAAGAAAGGAGAGGAGGACCAGCGGTCCGTAGATGACTCCAGCAAGGAGGGACAGAGGGAGGTAGAGTCTTGGACTCAAGATCTGAATCTGGGTGTTTTTCAGGAGGAGGGATGGATATTGGTAGGAAACTAAGCAGGGAGGACCCAGGAGGACCCTATTCCTCCTCCAGCCCCGGGCACAAGGGAAAGAAAAGAGCCTCCGACCTGTGAGTGTAGGGGAGACGTGAGGGGAGAGTGGGGTTCAGTTAGAGCAAGGGGGTAAAAAGACCATTCAGAGGAGAGGCAGGAGGGAGGCTGGTGGGGGACTGAGGCAGCTGATGGCGGCTTAGAGGCAGGAGCCCTACCTGGCACGCAGGTATTCCAGGGAGGGTGTGGCCCAGGCCCTCGTAGTTGCCCTCTTTTCTCCAGCTCTGTGGGAATCTCCTCAAAACCGCTCCTTAACCAAGTGCTGGCCACGGCTCTGTATCTGAGGAACCTCACAGATAATCATCTTGGAGGCGCTGAGGTGTTCAAACTGCAGCAGGATCAGAGTTTGCTAATATCGCAGTAACACAGCCCTGGGGAGGAGCTGTTCATTCGCCATGCCACTGAGGCCGCTTATCTTGCAATACATCGCGCTCTACAAGGGACGCCGAATGCCTACAAGATGGAAATTAAAGAGGATAAGGGTTGAGGTGGGGGCAGAGATAGTGAAAGAAAAAAGTCAGTATCCGGCCTTAGTTTTAGGTCTACTAAAGGAGAAAATATGTGCTCAGATGATGAAAAGCCAAGCACGAAGCCAACCCCACACTCAGGGAAAGGCCGGGGGTCCCTGGCTGCAGAGCCTCCCATTCATTACTTTTGATTTACTGCAGAGCAGACAAGAGGCGCTCACATGATACATAGCTTGTATGTTCTTCTATCGATTTCCAAGACTTTGTTTTCTAAACTTCCCATCCGTCAGCAGCATCTGTGCCTGCCCACCCCCAGAGATGAAACAGGGATGAACCACCCCGTCTTGCAAAGAGTGGCAAGTTTTATGAGCTTGGAAGATTGGAAACTGAGCCTAGACTGATGCTCGTTTCTGTCAACAGGTGAGGTCGCCGCCTCCCCATGAAGTTGAAAGGGCACGGTCAAGGGTGTGGCCGCTGGGAAAGGGCAAAGCACCCCTAAAGCCCAAACAAACAGGGCAGAGGAAGAGCAAGGTGGTATGGTTACGAGGAGGCATGTTCTCAGTGGTGGGCGTCCCCTGTAGAGACCGTCTTGGACGCTACTACTATGAACACTTCCCGAGCTGAGTAACCAGCGTGAACACTGCCCACATTCACCATCAGCCTCTAACCCACCACAGAAGGGTGCGAATGGTGCCCCTGCTGCCAGCCTGGGACCCTGAGAACAGACAACTGCTCCCCACTGGCTGCCGAGAGAGGTTACTGTGACCCCACCGGAAGACACGCTGTTCTGTGCATATAAGGAAAGCCGGGTACCCACATGCCACCTTCTCCTGCCAATATTCTCAGAATGGAAAAGGCAAAGCATCTGTGGTATTACATCCACCCCCAGCCCTCCCCCACCCCATTTACAAAAAAGATTCCTTCGGCTTTCACAAAGCAGATCTCAATACCTGGGGGCGCTGGGATGCAGGAGAGTGGGAAAGCTCTTCACTGCATCCCCTTGAGGCTGGAGCACAAAGGTGGGAAGAAGCAGGGCCGAGGGCTGCCAGGGCCTTTGGGAGGCAGATGCAGAGGCCTTCACTCTGCCTTCGTGGGGCACTGGGGAGTCTTCAGCTGAGCCGAGAATCTCAACCGATCCCGGAGCATCTCATAGCAGGAGGGGGAGATGTGACATCAGGAGCTGGGCGAGGAGCAAGTGTCAGCAGGCAGGGGCTGGTTCTGCTCTATGGCCTTTGGCCAACTTCCCGTTCTGTCTGTGCCTCAGTTTCCCTCGGAGAAATAGTCTTCCAGTTCCTCCACCTCTCTAAGGTATTGGAAGGCATCCAAAGAGTCTCAGAAGTGACAATATTACAAATAAAGGAATTATAGATGTGATCAATGGTTTCAATGGAGCTTTGGGGTCCCTGTTATTTAGAGGATGGATCAATAGTAATAACAACAATAAATAGAGAATAACTCAGGAGACAGTCTACAAAGGACCCTGTGGCAACGTGGGGAAGATAATGCAGAAGCAGAGGAAGCCCTCCCGTGCTGCCCACGTCGGCTCAGTCACCAGGCTTGCTCTGGGGAGCGGCTGCCCTGCTGCTCGGCCAGCCCGCCCAGGGGCCACTGCTGCTCCAAATGGCATTCCGAACGAGCCCTGGCTGTGCTAGGAGCTAGGACAGGGAGTGAGGAAATAGGGTGAGCTAAAGGGGTTCCCCAGAGATAGTGCATGGTGCCAACCAGCACAAGATGGAACCAAATGAAATACCATCCACGGGTCCACTCACCCGGCCACGCGTGTGAGCCCAGGAGGGGTGACGGAGCAACAGGTCACAGCATGCGATGGACCAGCCACAGTCAGAGCCTGTTCCTGGCAGCTTCCAGGAGACGGCAGATGTGCTGGAAAGGGCATGGGGTGTGGAATTTGAGGACCTGGTTTGAAGTCCTGGCTCTGGAACACCCTACCTGGTGATGGGCTGGTCACATGACCTCCCCAAGCCAATGACAGCTGTCTAACTTGCTGTTATAAGATGTCACCTGAGAGAAGATAGGGGAAGCTTTCTGCAAAATATTCAGCGCTTCTGTCACCCACATGGGAGGATGGACAGTATCCCAGGAATGCCTCCTTTCCCAAGATAGCTTTGCCACATCCAAGCAGCCACAGAGCCAGCACTCCTACGTTCATCCTCAGTGAGGCCGAAACACAGCTAGGGGCTGGTCCTAGGAGCGATGGGCTTGCCCACGCCCTCCCTATTCCCCACGCCAGCCTCTGCACGGGGACTGTCACATTTTTTATACTTACTGGGTTGTCTGCCGCGAATTTTCTGCTGAGTTGTAAAGCCCTCGTGTTAGTGGTAGGCACTGTCCTGACACACACTGGTGCACCGGGGATGAGTGAGTGCGCCCCATGGGTAAATCTGTGCCCCTTTAGGTACTAACTGTCCAGGACTGATTTGTCTGTCAATGGATTGGCTTCTCCTCTAGGAGGGGGGAGCTGATGTAACAAGTTGGCCTCAGGTGGATCAGAAAAAGCCTCTTAAAGGGGACAAAAAGTCTAAAAAGGGAATCAATCAATGGGGCTAAAGCCAAATTCCAGGTACTTAGAGAATGATTTTGGAAAGGCCACCCCAGGGTGGGGTCCTAAGCACAAGCTATCAAGTCCCAGCCCGCAAGCCTGACCCTCAGCAGTTGGAAAGAATCAACTTCCCCTCCAAGTACAAACATCCCAGAATCAACAATGGGTCATGTCTCTGGTGAGCAGATTTGGGCGAGGAGCTGAGATGAACGTGGACCTGGGTCACGGCAGAATCTACTTCTTATCGTGCCATCAAATGCAGTGTTCTCACACATGAGAGTTGGGTGTCTTCTGGCGGGGGGCACGGTTCGATGCAGGCACAGGCACACAGCCATCCCCATGTGTCCAAATGCACAGATATGCATAGAGTCCCACATATCTGTGGACCAGCACAGGTGTGCACAGGCACCCACGTGATGGATTTGAACAGTAATTCACACGGTGAAACTTCTGGGCCCTCGAGCCAGCGGGGAATTTCAATCCCAGTAATAGATGACTGTCCCTGACCTGACCAGAAGCATGGGCTCTTTTAATGACTTAACATCAGGGAATTAGAATTCTAAGGGGACTTAGACATCAACAATTTCAACCTCCAACCCAGAGCATAAAAATTCCCAGCGTGTTGACATATAGCCTCTGCTTGATGCCACGGTGATGGAGGACCTATTGCCCTGCTTGGAACCCCATCTAATTGTTGTTATTAATAATAAAAAGAACTATAATTTATTAAGTGCAGACTCTGTGCCTGCTGCCGTGCTAAGCACTTCCCTGGACCAGCTCAGGTAACCCAGTGAGAGATCTCCATTTAATGGAAGCTTAAACTGAGTCTCAGAAAAGCTGACTTGCCCACAGCGATACATCCAGTGTGTGGCAGAGCTGGGATTTGAACCTGGGACTGACTCCACAGCCCTTCGGTCATATGAACTTGCCCTAAATTCTACTGTATAGAAAATTCTTCCTCGGAATCAACCGAACTCTGCTTTCCTGTAACTTCCATGGACTGATCCCTGATCCGGGCTCTGGAATGTTGCAGAGGCTTCTTCCTGTCCCCCGGGCCCTTCCCTTCTCCTTCCCATGCTGTCCCTTTCCCTTGATGCCCTCTGGATGCCCTTGTTCAAATACAGGCCCCCCCCCAAACAAAATTCCATTCTCAGTGGGATATCACCTCCACGGTTTGGACACTGTGCGTCAAGTGAGCTTTGTTTAGATGCCATTGGCCTTTTGGTCAGTGACATTACATCACTGTTTTTTTTTTTTGCGGTACGCAGGCCTCTCACTGTTGTGGCCTCTCCCGTTGCGGAGCACAGGCTCCAGACGCGCAGGCTCAGCAGCCATGGCTCACGGGCCCAGCCGCTCTGCGGCATGTGCGATCTTCCCGGACCGGGGCACGAACCCGTGTCCCCCGCATCGGCAGGCGGACTCTCAACCACTGCGCCACCAGGGAAGCCCCTACATCACTGTTTTAAAGAAACTGTGGAGCTTTATTTCATTTCAGTTAGGTAGCTTATTTTTTTCTTACATCAACTACTGTAAGGTGTTTTTGCAGTTGAGATTAAAGAATATGTTTCCAGCTTATCGTTCCAGCTACTTTTAAGATCATTGTGAAGCATAGTTTGTCAGCCAGGACTTTAGCTGGCCTTGCAGCTTTGAGGTGTCTGCAAATTGGGTAAGCTGACTTTCTGTGCCAAGTAGTTGATCCAAGCCAGGCCAAGATTCGAAGGCTGAGTTTTGCATCACCCACCAGAGACCACTTATCCGGTGACACTGACATACGAAGCATTACTCTGGTTCCAATGTCAAATGCCACCCACAACTGCACATTTGGACTGAAACTAGAGATATGCTAGGGGTCACTTTGGAAAAAGTAGAGGGCAAAGGTCATTTCCAACCCAGGAGATAAGGATAAGGTCAAGGGAGAAATGCCAGTCGGTAAATATCACAGCAGTCCAGGAGGCAAGGGTACCAGGTGGAGGCATCAGGGCTGGAAACATCAGTATCTTAGCTGGAGTTTGAGACTTGCACCAAGCTTAGGAATACGCAGACACAAATGGGGCATTTCAGGCAATGTCCCAGTGAATCCCAGAAGATTGAATCCTGCTGGCCTGTGGCTCTTTTTCAAAGCCCAGCTATCCAACCTTTCTGAGTATGCACATAGCTGCCTTAAAAGTACCACCTGGCTTATACTATCTGGTTTCTGACCAACTTTTGATCCACCGGTAGTGAATCTTCTTGATGATAATAGTTAGCCCTCATTTCTCCATTTTGCCCATAAGGATGAAAACAAATGTGGTCAAATAACTTTCTGAAATGGGAGCGCATAATATGTAAGGCATTCCCTTTATATCAGTTGGATTATTTTCCCCCTGCAGGTTACAGAAACCCTAAATCAAACTGGTTTAAACAATAAGGAAACTGATGGGCTCATGTAATAAGAAGCTCAGAGACAGATGCACCTGCAGGGTTGGTTGGTTCTGTAGCTCGATGATGTCCTCTGAGGCTTAGATTCTAGCTGTCTCATCTACCGCCCATAGCATTATTAGCTCCTTAAGTCTGGTCCCCCTCATGCTCAGAAGGTGGCTGTCAGAGTAATTGGGGCAACAAACTTCTTTATTTCCATCCAGAGAGAGACTGGATTCTCTTTTTTCCAAAGCTCCAAGGAAGTCTGACTTCATGTCTCATTGGCTCAGTTCTCTTTAGCCTGCCTCCAACTGAACCAGTCCTCTGGGGGTGGAATGGGTGTTGGGAAATGTTCGTTCCATTTCTGGTCCTTTAGTCCAGCCATGCTCTCAATAAAGAAATGTGATCATTTTGGCTCGGCTTATGTTTGGTGAATCCACGTTGGTTCCTGGCATTCACCATCTCCCTAAGTGTCCACAAACCATCTATTTAATAAGCAACGTTAGAGCCTGACCAAGGACCACAGTCTCTGGGATCTTATTTTTTCCCCATTTTTGAAGCTGGAGACACCATTTACCTCTTCCATTCCCTGGGATTCATCAGAGCAGAGTTTACAGATACAAGCATGCAGGGGGCTACCTGTGGAGCTTGTTGAAAGTCTACAAGTGGCTGTATAGCCTAGTGGTTAAGAGCATGGGTTCAGGGCCCATGCTCAAGTTTAGGCTCTACCTACCACGTACCCTCACTCAATCTCTCTGGGCCTCAGTTTTCCTTATCTCTAAATAGAGGTAGCAGTAGGATCTCCCATGAGGAATTGTTATGAAGATTAAAGGAAGGGGTATGGGGCTTCCCTGGTGGCACAGTGGTTGAGAGTCCGCCTGCCGATGCGGGGGACACGGGTTCGTGTCCCGGTCCGGGAAGATTCCCACGTGCCGTGGAGCGGCTGGGCCCGTGAGCCATGGCCGCTGAGGCCTGCGCGTTCCGGAGCTTGTGCTCCGCAACGGGAGAGACCACAACAGGGAGAGGCCCGCATACTGCAAGCATACCGCAAAAAAGAAGAAAAAAAAGGAGGGATGTGTGCCAACTGTTCAGAACAGTGCCAGTGAGGGGCACACATGTCTTGGCTAAATAAATATATGTTCTCAGTCCCCACCCTCAGAGACCGGTGATTCAAGCTGGGTGCGCGAAGGCAGTGGGGGAATCTGCTCTGGACAAGCGTGTCCTGGTGGATTCCGACGCAGGTGAATCAACCACCCGGAGATGCCTGGCAACAATATGCCCACCGTCCTGCTCAAAGCTCTTCCTGAGCGTTGGGATGAAATGCAGTGCGCCCTGGCCTGGGAATAAAAATCCCAAACACATAACAGTGAGCGTGCTTTCACTACTGCCTCATCCTATTTGGGTTTCAGTTCTTTCAGCTATATTTTTCTTTCTCCAGATTTGGGAAAGTTTTCCTTGATAGGAGACAAGCAAAGTGGGAATGATGCTTGGGCCTCTCTCAGCATTATATCATCCTCCGTAAAGAATGGAGCTCACCCTCTTGTTCTTGCTTCAAAATTCTTTAATGTACCCACCGTTCCTGGCGTTCCCAACTCGCCATGGACTGTAATGCCACTGGTACCCTTCATGTGGGCCTGTGTCGTGTTCGTGTTTGCCTGTGATGTGAACCTCCCACCCCAGTTTAGGGATGCGCCCCTTTACAAATCTGAGCTCACCGCAGAGCTCACCCGTGATTCCCCGTCAGCTTCATTTGTGCTTATGGCATCAGAACTCAGCGTTCGAGAGCCTCTCAGCCCTCCTGAGCCATCTTCCCTTTCAGAGCCTCTGCCCACAGAATTATAATTGTTTTCTCTGAACCTGAACAATTCTGCCTTCTGAAATTCTAGTCTACTTGGACCATGCTCAGTTTTCCTCTTTTATCTCTTATAAACTCTAAGATGACTTTTCCCCAAGCTTCCTGTATCATCTATCTACGGCTGCATAAAAAAACCAACCCAAAACTTGGTGGCTTAAAATAGCAACCATCTATCTTCTCATGATGCTGCAATCTGGGCAGGTCTCACCTTCGTGGCTGCCATTGGAGGGATGCCTGGGGGCCGGCTTCTTCCAGGTGCCTCACTTATAAGCCTGGAAGTGTAGTGGGATGGCTGGGTTGGGTGGGGTCACCTGACCTCTGTCTCCACGTGTCTCTCAGCCTCAAGGAGGCTGGCCTGGACTTCCTTGTATGGTAGCCACAGGGCAGCTAAGAGCCAAAGAGTAGAAGCTGCAAGGACTGGGCTTGACGGTCAGGTGGCATCCCTTCTGCTGCATTCTATCGGTCAAAGCAAGTCGCATGGCCAGCTCCACCGGGCAGGGGAAATAGACTTCACCACCTGATGGGAGGAATTGTAAAGAGGCATGGCCGTTTTTCACTTACCACACTTCCTTTCATGAAACCTATTTTGAGGACCTGAACCGAGGAGACGAGGAAAAAGATGGTTCTGATCCCTGGAAAGAGCTCACAGTCTGGTGGAAGAAACAGAAAGCTAAAGAGAACATTATAACATAATGTGATAAACAGTAATGATGGCTGCCAGCCCTTGTGCATCTGCCGTGTGCCTGGCACCGTGCTGAGTGGTCCATTTGCTTTGTCTCACTGAGTCTTGACTGTAGCCCCGGGGATGGGGGCGGGGGCTGGGGGGAAGGTAAAGTTAATAATTATGCCCATTTTTCAGACAGGAAAATCAAGGCACAGAGATGTTAGGTATCAAGAACACCAGGCAGGGTGTGAACTCAGCCAATGCCCAGCTTTACAGCCCTTGCTCTTACCAGGTACTGTGACTCCCCTGCAAGCCCAGCCATCAGCATGGAGAGTATCTTGCCTGCGGTCTTAGCCACAGAAAGAGCTCCATCAATAAGCAAGTAGATGGAGGAGCAGGAGAAAGACGAGGGATCGCAGCGGATTTCTTTTCACAGAACACAAGCAAGAAGACCCCCACCCTTCATGCTCATCTCGGGGCCCCCAGCAGGTTGCTGTGACTTTCACCTGACTCCTGACTAAAACGACACACCAAGACCAAAGCCCATGGTGGCCTGGGGCTGCATGAAAGGTTTGAGAACAAAGGAGTCACCTCCTCTCCATCTGTCCCAGTGACACATGATCGGGGGAGAAACTGTTTCCAAAGCCACACAGGAAACCACGTCTCTGTAAACTCACCCATGACGTCAGCCCCGCATCCAGAAAGGCCCTTGTGCCTGCCTCCCACTCGTCCCCGCATTAACCAATTACTGAAAACAGCTCAAAATAGCACCTGCCCCTTGGCTGGGCCTGCTGCAGGAATACTGTTTATGATTCTGTGCGAGAGAGAGAGAGAGCATCTTCTGAAAATCGGTGCAGTGAGAGAATGATCTGGGCTCTTCCTCCAGCATCCGGCTTTGACTCTGACCTGCCTGGAACAGGCTGGGACGCAGAGTTCGCGTTTCCTGCAAGACATTTGTGGTGCAGTGCGGCCTCTTGTACCCAGCTGCAGTCTGGGCCTCAAGGTGGCCCTGGGGAACAGCAAGGGACCCAAGCCCATGAGACACAGGGCATCAGAGGCTCCAGGGTGGGGAGCCACCCCAGAACCCACTGGAAGCAGCTGCTCTGGAAGCTGGCTGAGGCACGGGACTCATTTGGAGGCTGTTTCGTGGCCCGGCTTCGATCACAGCTCAGTTTCTCCACACTGCAGTCTCCCCCAAGGATCCCAAGGGACTCCTGTCTCCATCAGTCACTCCTAAGCCCATTTTTAAATCTGTCAAAGCCATGAAAAGGATACTTATCATAAGTAATAAAAAAACAACAAAATGAATATCCGTTATAGTTTACAATAAAACTATTGTAACAATCGAATGGAGTGGATCTTTCCACACTGGCATGGAAATCACACCAAGAAATGTTGTCAAGTGGAAAAGGCAAACCATATAAATACCTGTCTATCTATCTGTCTCTCTCTCTCTCTATTTATCTATCTATCTATCTATCATCTATCTGTCTAGCTATCTATCATCCATCTATCTACTATCTACCTGTCTACCTGCCTACCCACCCATCTATTTAAACACCAAACTGATAATAAATGATTTCCTTCCAGGAGGGGAGAGGGATTGGAGGGGAAGATGGAGCTAGATAACGAGGACTTTTGCTTCACTTGTATTCTTTGAATTTTTACAAGGACGTATTCATGTTTTACTTATAAAATTAAAAATTAAACACATTTCCCAGCAAAGCGAAGCTAGAGAGAATGATCCACTAACAAACTATAACCCAGTTCATTCCTCAATCCCATCTTAGTCTGTCTGAATTTTTCTGCTGCCTGGGCACCGGTGCCCAGGCAGCAGAAAAACTCAGCAGAAATGGCTGGTGTGGCTCCTTGCCCCTCCCCCAGGGCCCCCTTCTCCTTCCTTGGCTGAAGGCTTTTGATTTCACCTGCATCCCAGCCTCACGCCTAGGCTCTGAAAGCCAGCAGGGAACGTGCAGGCATCTTGGTTGCCGAAGTTCTGACTTGGAGCCTTAGCCCCACAGCCCGTGCCCCTGGGGTCCACCCCCTATTGCAGACCTGGAGTCTCTTTACCTGGATCTGCCCAAGTGCCTCTCCTGATGCCCCCTCAGCTTTGGCTGTCTAGTCTGGCCCCACTGATACAACAGCACCGACCAGTGGCCCCGTGCCAGCGGCAGCGCGAAGAGTGTGAGGTCTGCTGTCCAGCAGGCTGGGCCAGGTCTGCAGAACCTCCATGCTTGGCCTCCTCACCTTGGAGCCTGAATGAGCTTTTCAAGGACGTGCCTGGGCTCAGGGGCCTCACCGACAGTGGCTTGAGTATTGGCTTTAGTCTCCTCTGAGGGACGTCATGGAAGCAGAGCCAGGGAGCACCCCAGCGGGGAGGGGGAGTCAGCCTGAGGCCCCTCACTGGGCGTCGCCGCCCCCACCTGTCTGCTCAGAGCGCTCTGAGCATCTGGTTCTTCTGGCTAAATCTGCCTCACGAGGCGCTTTGGGGAGGATTTCAGGAGTGGGGCTGCCAGCGTTGTCGTGCATGACTGCATCATCTCCTCCCGAAAACTCTAGAAGGAGGAGCGCCAACCAGCTCTCCCCGACTAGCTGGTTTCCCTCAACTAGCTTGGCTGAAAAAAGCTAGTTGAGGGAAACTAGCTATTTTATTGGTCGATGGGCCTGGAGGCAGGAGAACGGACTAAATGACTCTGATGATGAAGCCATGCCAGGACCCAGTCAGATGGGGACGGTGTTGTAGCTGTGACAAGCCTGCTTTTCCCCAGAACTTGCCCTTCCTCACCTGGCCAAGAACACCAGCTTCTCAGGACCGTGGACCTGACGCATTCAGGTCTCAGGTGCCACACCTCTCAAGGCTCCTGGGATGTCCACGAACTTAAGGAGACACCTGCTTCTCCGTGGGGTTGGGCGGGCCCCCCTCACTGAGAGCTTGCTTTAATATTGATGGAGACCACCTCCCTCCAAGACCATGATGGCTTACCTTCTCCACCGTTATCAAGGTGGGGTGTGCCTGGAATTCAAACAGACCCCTCCTCTGACACTCAGCAATGCCCATCTATTCCTCGTCCTCTCTCAAGTCCTCTGGTAGTAATGATGATCCCGTCCAAGGCTCTGAATAATCTATTAATAAATAACCATCCCTGAGGTCACACAGTCCAATGAACAGAGTCTTGTATTAAATAGCATGGTGCTGGGTGTGGGAGACGGGACATTCTTTTCCATCATTGTGCTCAGGAGGTGAAGGTGCAACATTGCAGCAGCCAAGGGCCCTTCTGAGGGGACCAGGATCCTCCTTAGAATGGAAAAAGCCTGGGACACACAAAGGCCCAAGGGAAGGATGGTAACAAAGCTGCTCTGAGAGCCAAGACATTTCTTGGGTTAGTAACAGCTGCCAATATGTTCCGTATAAGCACTGTTAGGTGGGTGTCTGGTCGAAGCCGAAGTGTGGGTGGTGGAAGAAACAGTCAAATTGACGTGAGTTAAGAACTGAGGGTTATTTTGGATTCTTTCATTTTTAATTTGAGCTTCCTCCTTTTTCTTGGGAAAAAAAAAAAAAAGGTGTTTTTCCATGGGCAGTCCAGGAAAGTGAAAAGAGGAGAGCCGGTGGGGGAGGACAAACATAGGAATGAACCTCAATTCATTCCTGACCCAGTCATGTCCCTGAAATCCTGCCTAGAGACAGGGGCAAGGTCGAGATGACCTTTTGGCATCCTTTCTTGGGACTGGAAGAATCCTGGCTGGAGGGTTCTAAGAGGCAAGGATGATGCCTATGAGGATTGAGGGAAGACTTGTAGTCATGGTAACCATGCAATCCAGAGTTTCCCCATGTGAGTAGGTGGTCCAAGTTTATGAGAATCGAAATCCGAGGTTCAGGAGACACTCAAATCCGGGTATTAAATGTCCCCGGCAAAACCAACGTGGCAACTCATGTTCTCGGTGGGAGGGTCATCCACCGTGACCCTCCTTTGGGAAAGGGAGGACCAGCACGGAGAAGGAGCTACTTAGAGGCTCCAGCATGCCAAGCGTGGGAGAGCCATGAGGACGAAGGGGAGAAAGCGGACACACTTGGTCAGAGTGGACCTAATGAACATTTCCACAAACGTCAAGGGTGGACAGCACCATCATCGCAGAGAAAATAAATCTAGTTAGCAACAGGACCTATGTAAGCAGGGTGTGAGTGTCTTGGAAGGCAGAACAACCTTGTACGTTGTTCTCAGAACCCCTGAGAATCAGATCCCTTTGTAGTCAGGGTGCATGCACAGTGCCGACCCTATTCCCCAGTGTCCCAACCCAGGCTCTCCAGCAACAACCCCTCCACACCCTCCTTGCTCCCCAGACTGTGGGAACATCCTCCAGAGGTGCCAAGCCTTGGTGTACCCCTGGTGCCCTGCGGCCCAGCCTCAGTCACGTAGGCGCCCACCTAAGCCACCATCTCACCTGGCTCGGAGCAAAGCCCTCTACTCCTTCAGAAGGCAGGGAAGGCAGGTTTTAAGTCAGACAGTGTTTAAGATGCCCAGCAACAGAGACAAGCTAATGTTTGCATAAAGGCCCTCTCACTGAACCTACTGCCTGTCCATCTGCCCCCTGGCTGTCACACAGCCGGGCCGCCTCTGTGGGTAAATAAGGCGGTCCCTGGAGAAACCCGAAGCCCGCCTCCTCCTGGCCGGCAGCCACTGCCCAGCCCGGCCTCTGCCTGCCCCTCCGCACTCGTGCTCCGGCCCCCCCCACCCCACCCTGTTTCTCATTCCCTTTATCTCCTTCCTCTCCCTTCCCATTTCTGGCCCTGGCTTAGCCCTCTATAATGACTTAATCTTGCCGACAGTGTGACAAGCGGATGAATCGAACTCCGAGGCTTTTTTCTCCACTCCAGATTCATTTGAAGATTTCTCCCAGATGCGGCACTAAAACCCCAGATTCAATTTCCCTTTGACATAATAACCGAATTAGTCTCATATTGTCATACATAAATTACTAGCCAGTCAGGGCGCCACCAGAGGGAGGGAGAGCTGGAGAGAAAGGAAGGCGTGAGCCTCCGAGGGGGTGTGACTGTGACAGCGGGGACCTGGATAACAGTGGGAGACAGAAGGGTGACAGCTAATCATATCTGACGGAAGGACGAGGAGCATCCCCAGGCGGCAGCGAAGGTAAAGATTACTTACCTTCCTCCCCACGCCCCTGGCCATTAAAACGTCACCACAGGGAGCCTTGCACCTTACAAGAGATACACAGATCTAAATATCTGCTCCATTAAGTAATGTTCTGTTAGCAAAGGCTGTTTTCAAAGAGGAAAACTTAATTTTGTGGAACACTGCTGCAGCTTCCAGGCCTGGAGACAGAGCTGAGCGGGGCAGGAGACCTGCCTGAGGCCCTGTTGGGGCAGAGATGCACATCCTGGGCCCTGTGATTGTGGAACACTGCTGCAGCTTCCAGGCCTGGAGACAGAGCTGAGCGGGGCAGGAGACCTGCCTGAGGCCCTGTTGGGGCAGAGATGCACATCCTGGGCCCTGTGAACATTGTGAGCACAGACACAGCATCCTAGCCTTCCCCACCTGGGCCGTGGGACCAGAAGTGTGGCCAGACCAGAGCCAGCTGGAATGAGGCCTCCTCACCTGCCCACCAGCCACTCGGCCCAGGCCAGAGCCCTGGGGACTCTCCTTAAGCCTTCCTCTCTATTTCCCCCAGCCCATCTGTTAGTTCTGGTCAATTCTGAAAGCTCTTGCCTCTGGCCTCGCTTCTGCATCCCATGTCTTGCTGGGATTATAACCACAGCCTCCGGACCAGATTTCCCACCTTCAGCCCTACTTAACAACCCGTGCTCCACTCGGCCACAAGACCATATCTTTCCAAAGTGCATATCTGATGGCAGCGCTTCCTTAAATTAAAACTTTCAGGTAGCGCCCAAAAGAGTACCGTCCAAATCTCTTAGCTTGGCCTGAAAAGCAGCGTGAACTGACCATTGCCTACTGCTCCAGGCTTATCCCTTGGACCAGGGCCTCACATGTACCATTTTGCAAGTAAGCTCTGGGATTTTCCTGAGCTGTTCCTTCAGCCTGGAATACCCTTCTGCTCCTTCACTGTCACCTAAACATCATCTCCATCTAAAGCATTTCCTGACCTCCCTAGACCCATCACTGCTCTTGCCAGGCTCCACTGCCTCCCAGCTTTCTTCTCGCATGGCACCTAACATGTGTTATTGCTCTTAATGGCTTACTTATCCATCTCTCTTGCTAGATGTCGAGTTCTTTGAAGGCAAAGATCTTATTCATTGTTATAGTCCCCCATACCTAGCATAGAGCAGAAATTCGAGAGATATGAAAAGAAACATGCAGGAAGGTTCATGAGGCCAGCCCAGAGCAAGCCAAGGGCTCGCACAGACCTTCACATCCCTACATAGAGGGGTATAGTTGGCGCGCATCACATCTGTGCGGTTAGATTGAAGTTCTGATCGCGTGTCTGCCATGAACACGGCGTTGGCCCGGAGCTTTGTAACATTTGTAGCATTTCAGTCCCCTCACTGGCCAGCCCAGAACTTGGCCTGTGTGGACTTTCAGTAAATGTGTAAGCGATTATCCACTGGGGATTTTGTTCTCAGGAGTTGCCTACTTCAGAGGATACAAAGGAAACAATTATGGAGCAGATATGATCCAATATCCCACTGGACCACGAGCTTCTAGAGGCAAGTATTGGGCTCATTTCTGCATCTCTGTCCAAGGCACATACATCCCCCACTAGTGCCCTGAGTAGCCCCTGCTCACTCAAAGTTGTGAGAGCTGTGGAGATGAATGTGGATTTGTTCTGCAAAACAGATGTGACCCAAGGTACAGGCAGTGACCTGTCACTTTGCCTTCAACTTTTATTGACATCACCACATGTTCTATTTCAATCTTGTGCTGGAGAACGATGTCCCTTTTATATTTTTACTTAGACTGAAGTCCTGCAGAATACCAAAGATGTAAGTGGCTTTAAAGCCAATTTACTAAATGGCTAGGCTTCGTGGGAGTGAAATCAGGAAATGGTCTTTTTTCGCCTCCCTACTGCCATTCGATCCTGCTCTCTCAGACACTCCTCTCTATGCCCCGTACACCCACCCCACCCACAGGAGGCAAATATAATTGTGTATATTTAAACTGTACAATGTCATGATTTGATAGACACATATGTTGTAGAATTATCAAGACCAAGATAATTCACACATTCATCACCTCACTAACTGTGTGTGAGCGTGTGTGCACGCGTGTGTGCGTGTGTGCATTCACACGTGTGCATGTGCGTGTGTGCGTGTGTGTGCGTGTTGGAGGAGAACACATGAGATCTATTCTCAGCAACTTCCAAGTACACAAGACTGTATAACTAATTGTAGTCACCATGCTGTGCTTTAGATCCTCAGAACTTAATTCTCCCGTATAACTGAAAATTTGTACCTTTGGCTTACATCACCCCATTTCCCCCTCCCCCCAACCCCTGGCAACTGCCATACTATGCTCTGTTTCTATGAAATTGGCTTTTTTAAAGGTCCCACATACAAGTAATACCGCACAGTATTTGCCTTTCTCTGCCTGGTTGATTTCACATAGCGTCATGCTCTCTAGACTCATCCGTGTGGTCACAAATGGCAAGATTTCCTTCTTTCCCTTGGCTGAATAATATTCCCTGTGTATATATCTACACATTTTCTATATCCATTCGTCCACTGAAAAACATGTAGGTTGTTTCCATGTCTCAGCTATTGTGAATAGTGCTGTAATGAACGCAGATACTTCTTCGAAATACCGATTTCAATCCCTTTGGCTATATACCAATTAAACCAAAGAGCATCTGCACCGCCAAGGAGACGACCAATACATTGAAAAGGCAGCCTACAGAATGAGAGACAATATTTGCAAACCCTATATACTATAAGAGGTTAATATACAAGATATATAAAGAACTCATAAAACTCAGCAAAAAAGCAAATAATCCAATTTAAAATGGGTAAAAGACTTGAATAGATGTTTTTCCAAAGAAGACATACAAATGGCCTCTAGATGTGTTAAAAGGTGCTCAACATCACTAATCATCTGGGAAACACATATCAAAACCACAATGAAATTATCACCTCACATCCGTTAGGATGGTTACTATAAAAAGACAAGAGATAACAAAGGTTGGCGAGGGTGTGGAGAAAAGGGAACTCTAGTGCACTGCAGGCAGGAATGTGAACTGGTGCAGCCACTGTGGAAAACAGTATGGAGGTTCCTCAGAAAATTAAAAATTGAAGTACCATATGATCCTACAAATTTTCAATCACTCTTCACGATTAACAAACAGTCTTTACTTTCATTTATTAAAACTTTCAGTTCAACCTAAGTCAAAACTTCTGTCTCTCATCGGTTGAAAGGTCCTCCTGATTGCCCCAGCGCCAGCGCCCCCCACCAGGCTGAGGACCCCGCCGCAGGGAAAGGAAGCAGCTTGCTGCCTGTTCTCCCCCCTGTTCTTCCTCCTCCTCCTCCTCCTCCTTTCTCCATGGTGCCTCTGGCTCCTCCAGGGTCACGGCAGGGAGAAGGTGACCTTCACACATGGGTTGAGCTGTTGGTGGTTCTCTTTGGCTGTTGAATGATCTGGTAGATATTCAAAGGCACGCCTTCTCTCTTGTGGGGGATTTTGTGGGTTCTTTGGGCCATCCTCTGGGCAACCTTCACCAGGCGGTTCCCTGATGGGGGCGATGGGCTCCCCACTGACCTCTCCTGACTCCCTCTCATCTCTGACTCTCGGGGGTACCCACACAGCCTCCTTGGTCTCCTCTTCTAGCCGGTTCCCATTGCAGCCCTTTTCAAGACAGCTCAAGCCGGGCCTACCTCTAATGGTCCATCTGCCCCTCAGCACGTAACCCGGCATCTCCAGACTCTGTCCATGCAGGCAGCTCCCAAGAGCTTTTTTGAGCTTCACTCCGGTAGAGTTAGAGACAGGTATCTGAGTTTCTATGGCTTAAGCATCTAGCAATGGGGATGTCTGTCTTCCCATTTGTAGATAACTTCCACTTTCAACATGTGATCTTCTGAAGCTTCCTTCCCTCGTCTTGGGGCAGACAGAGGAAGGGAAACACAGAGTTGTCCCCAGAAAAGATTCTCAGTCTCAGGTCTCCTCCTATCTGGACGGGGGTGGCTGGCGGCGTGAGGGCTGCAGAGCCAGTTTCCCTATCTCTTGGACAGTCCAAGGCTACGTCTGGCAATGCATCTATTGGGCAAGGTCCTGACAGGAAACACATGGCACACTCAAAGGGGTAATTAAAGAGAGTTGTAGAGACTATAAATGTATGGGGCAGGATTCAGGTAACCACAAGGGAAGAGGAACCATCTTGAGTCTAAAGGACAAAGGGAAGGAGATGTTTCTGGAACCTTGGGAGATCCAGAGCTATCAGACTGGTGCTGCAGCCTTTAGTACAGGGATTCAGCCATCCTCAAACCATGACCAGGCAGAGAAGGAACCAGGGGAATAAATACCCTGGCCTTTTTCCTCCTGCCCTTGGATCTCCTGCAGGTGCCTCCCATTGGCTGAATTCAGACCAAAGCCCAAGGGCAAGTTCAAACCACCTTGTAGAGGTCAGCCTGGCAGGACTCGGGTGGAGAAGAACGGCACTGGAGTGGTGTATTGGGGAATATGCAGTATACACCCCTCTCTTCACAATGCACAGGAACTTGCCATCCACTGTCCTCAGCTGGGGGTCCCAGTGAAACGACAGTGAGGGGCCATTTGTCAACTAATAACCCGTCGCACATTTGTCTGTCTCTGCTCCTCTCCACTACCCCGGACGGCATCTGCATCCCTGTAGAGACTGCGGAGCGGGAGTGGGAGGTCTCGGAGTGGAGATGGCAGCCTCTCATCTTCTGCTAAGAAGGGATTCGTCCTAAACTATGTCAGCACCAAGGTAACCCATGTCCAGATATAAGCTGCAAACCACACAACCACAGCGCGAAGAAGACTTGGAGTGAGTTTTTGAGGATCTGCCATTTTAGATTCTCCAGGCCACAGCACTGCCATTCTTAGCACACTTAACTAAGAGCTGGCTCAGGCTGGCTGGCCGAGGAGCCCTCTAAGAGATGGTGGCCAGGGGTGGAAAGGAAACAGTTGGGCCAGGGATGCTCAGGGTGGACACAGCATTCCAATTTGATGTGGGGACACAGGGATGAGGCCCGTGGTATGTGTCCTCTCCCTCATCTGCTTCTCCAAGGATGCTTCAGGTGGCGTCCAGCCCAGGTGGCATGGCCTTGGAAGAGCTGGCTTCTCCTGAAAGTGGGGACTAACTTTGAAAGACTCATCAATGCCAGGGCTCCTGCAGGGAGGACAAGGCCCAGTGTTGCCCAGGCTGGAAGGAGTAGACTCACCAACACATCAACTCCTTGTCACACAAACAATGGTGGATCAGACAATACCAGTGTTCGTCTTTTCCAATCCTGCAATAACGCAGGATGGAGTTGGAGGCTTGCGGGGATGGAAGATATGAAAGTCCTCAGCTCCCCGGGGAAGATGTTCATAGGTCTGTTGGGGTCCCCGGCCTTGCCAGGGACGGCTGGAAATTGTAGCCAAGTCAAGCCCATACTGCTGGCTGCTGTGTGGGATATCCAGGGCCACTGAGTACCGGCTCCATGCAGGCTAAGAGCACAGACTTTTCCATCAGACAGACCTCCATGCAAATCTTGGCTCTGCTGACCCCTTATCTTGTGGCCTTGGGCAAACCAAGGCTCGGTTTCCTGACCTGAGAAATGGTCATGACAAATTTCACAAGGCTGTGCTGAGGATTAAATGAGCTAATACATGGCAACTGCCTATCACAGTGTCCCGTACATGGTTTGCATTCAATAAATGTCAGCCATTACTGTTATGGTTGGCACTCCCCCATTATTCTTGCATGGACAAATCCCACGTGGTAACAAGTTTTAATCATTCATTTATACAAAAACTGTTTACTCAGCACCTCCCATATGGCAGTGGAGAAAAGGAGGCCTCAAGGTGCTCAAAGTCCAGTGCAAGAGACAGAGGATGGAGCTAACAGCGGTGATATGGGGTGAAGGCTGTGGGTGCACAGAGTCCAACAGCCTGGCCCAGGCTGGGATAGTCAGGGAGGCCTTCCTGGAGGAGATGGCACTCAGGCTGAGTCTTGCTGGATAAGTGGGGCTTTGTTAGGCAGTCACAATGGGGAAACTGTTCTAGGCAGAAGCAACAGCCAGCCCTGACAAATGCCAGCAACAGCTTTGGGATGGCCAAGTGTCAGTGATGAGAGCAGAGGTGGAAGATGAGCCAGAGAGGAAATCAACATGCTGGCTGGAGGCAACTGGATGGTATCCTGCAGAGCAGGGTGATCCATCAAAGGACGACCAGGAGTTTACGTCATCAAATAATTCTTCAGAACTTCATCAAGACTTTGGCTGAGGCGACTAAGGCTGCAGCCTTGGAGGCTGGGCAGGGAGAACCCAGATGTGGCCCTGCTCGACTCCTTGCTGCCTGGTATCAGGTGCTGCCTGGGAGTCAGCCCTGGGGGGCCCAGCCCACCACCTCTGTGCTACCATCCCCTGCCCCATCCTCCAAGCTGCCCCTGGCTGGGCTGATGCCTAGTGCCCTGAAGGAGAAAGGGTCCCAGCCGTCACCCTGCTTCTACCGCTTGTGGAAGCAGGAGGCTAAGCAGAGGCTGTGCCTTGGTCCAGGCTGCCAGGGACTTGTGGACCCTCCACAGGGGAGCCCCCAGGCCTTCCTGGCAGCCCCTCTCTGTTCGGGACACCCAACTTGCCCCGGCCCCTGTGACTTTGACGACTGTCATTCTTGGACGTAACAGCTGAGTCTACAATCCAAGTATATGTAAAGGGAGGAACGGAGGCTCCGTTTCCTCTGAACTTCCAGCTGCTGCTTTTAAGTGACAGGTCAGCTGTGTGCTGTCCCTGCTGCTGCAGGGACACGATGGGGGTGGGGGGAGCATCTGTAAACTGGATGTCCTGAACGGCCTCGAAGTTCCAGGCTGCTTCCGTGAGTGACAAGGGCTGCCTGCCAAATAGGAAAGAAAAATACTTTAATTGGATAGCAGGGGGAGGCATGGAGTTGTGGGACTAATCTTCATCCAAGTCCTGGATGATCTCAAAAATGTCATTTAACCTTTGTAAGCCTCAGTTTCCTCACCTGCTCTGTGGTCACGTCTGCTTTAATGGTGAAGATTAATTGTAATAATGAGTGTCAATGTTTCTCAAACAGGGAGCTCTAACCCAGGGTCTAGATGGTGATAGGGTGGGAGGTACCTATTTTCCTAAAGCATAAATTTTACCCAAAGATTTTAGAGAACAAGATTCTATTAAACAGATAAAGTAATATTCTGGAGAAGCATATGCCACTTTAATGAATTATAAAGACAAAAGAGGAACGATCAAAGCAATTCTTTGCAGCGCTATAAACTCTTTGGCTACAGCCCCAGATCTTTGGGTCCTGTTTCCTCTCTGTCAGCTGAACCAACCAAGAGCGCAGTGCAGGGGGAGGCTCTCTTTCCATGACCAGATGCACAAGACAAGTGTGGATGTGAATCCACTGCCTGATGGGTCATTCTAGGCTTTGCTTCTTTGGAGCACACTTTGCCCATGAACTTAACTTCTGCTTGTAACCACAACCATTTGGTCCATCTATCTATCTTTGATAGAACCATAGGAAAACGGTGGGCAGCCAAGGACACTTTCCACCAGACAGTAACTATACGGGAAATAACTTGGAGAGGAGGCCTGGAGGAAGCCAGACCAGTCTAGAGGAGGCAGGAGCAGATGGCAACGGCTCATACAGGGGACAGACCTGCAGAACCATGGGGCTGGGAGATGTGGGATCGGAGAGCCCAGGAGAAAGGGCTAAGGAACAATATACTGAGAATCCCCCAGGGAGGACTCAAGACCCAGGGGCAACTGCAGGCCAGGCAGGGAGCAGGAACTGCAAGGAGGGGAATGATGGCCCATCACTGAACGTGAAAGTGACCTCTTGAAGTCCCTGCCACTGACTTCTGCCTGACACGTCATTGCAGGCCCAGTCTAACAGTCAGTTCTCTGTGGTCCACTGACCAAGTTCTGCCAGGTTTATGAACGAACTAGCCCAGCCCAGCCTTCTGACCATCCTCCCTTCTCAAGCTTAACGTTGCTCAGATGTGAGGGCACAGCATTCTCCCTGCCGGCAGCACGTTAGCCCCGAGACGCCCAGGTTTTTCAGTTGCCCTCTGCCTGTAAGTACGGGCTGCATGCAGTTTTAATGAATAACAGTGGTGAAGTATATTTAAAGGTATAGATTTTTAGCAGCAACACAGATGTTGAAGGGCGAAAACAAGGCCAACACCCCATCTACTTAATTTTAGTCCCTCCGAAGTGCACAGTTTTCAGCCTGGTGCCCGTCATCGATCAGTTTTGATTAAGTGGCTGAGAATATTATTTTTTTTTAATGCCTGAAATTCTTAAAAGAACAGTGGACTGTGTTCATTTCTGCCTTCAGGTTTAAGAAGATGCTTTCCTAGAACTTGCCATTGCCCGAAGATGGGCCTCGGGGCCACAAGTTTGGGTCCACAAATTCTGGGGATCTGTGGAGCCACCAAGATTTGACATTCAGAATGTCCCTGCCATCGGACCCCAAACAATGACCCCCAAACCTGAGAGAACGCCTCCTGTTCGTCCAAATCTGTGAATCACTTTTGAAACTGACTTTATTTCTACCAAATAGCTCTGCAATTCTCTAAAATAGGGATTCTACTGAGCTGGGACATCTCATCAATGGGAAATGAGTCTCTGGTTGTCATCTGCTCCATCCTCATGGCCCGAATGAGTCTGAAAGTCTATGTGTCCTAGAACAAATCGGAATGTATCCTCCCCACTCCCCTCCCCCAAAGCTTCGAGTTCTCCATGTTCAGCTTTCTTCAGGAAAAATATTGTAATGAATCACAGGGCATCAACATGTTGGCATCTCTTGGCACTGAGAAAGTATTTCAGTGAGTCTGTTTGACAAGTGTCTTCCACCCAGCAATGGGGTAGACACAAGAATGAAGAAAAGAAACGATCTTGATAACATACTCTATATATTCTGCCATAAACCAATCCCGCAAAGTTTGCAACGCAGACTCTTCTGGTGGTTAATGCTCTTTTTTTTTTTTTTTTTTTTACGGTACGCGGGCCTCTCACTGCTGTGGCCTCTCCTGTTGCGGAGCACAGGCTCCGGACGCGCAGGCTCAGCAGCCATGGCTCATGGGCCCAGCCAATCCGCGGCATGTGGGATCTTCCCAGACCGGGGCACGAACCCACGTCCCCTGCATCGGCAGGCGGACTCTCAACCACTGCGCCACCAGGGAAGCCCCGGTTAATGCTCTTTTGACTTGAATAACTGTTGAAGCCTCCTTCCCCCTTCTTTCCCTGCAGGTACATCATCCCAAAAAGGCCTTAGCTTTTCACATTTCAACAAAGATTCTCACACTCTTTACTGGTAGGGGACAAGGCCCTATGAGACTAAACACACAAGATCATTAAATAAAACAAAATGCTTGATTAAAAATGTCAAGTGGACAGCTGAGGTCAGGTGGGACCTATCTGGCCTGAAAGCTCTATGTACACACTTATAAAAAAGAATCCATAAAGAGCCCAGCTGGGGAATTGAAAACATACGTAATGTAGATTGCAAATTTCAGCCACTGCATGAATTTCTTTAAGCTTGTTTGATGTCTTTCAGACCCGAGATGCAGGCATTAGGACCAGTACTTCTTTTCAATGCCTGGTCCAACCTCAACTAACATTCAGACCTCTGGGCCCCAGGCACTCTGTTTAGAACTTCCCTTTAATCAGCAAGCAACCCTCTGAGGAAGCGATTATTAATCCCTCCCCCCTTTCTTTTTCCAGGTAGTTTTAAGCTTTAATCTTCTTTGTAGGTAACAGAAGTAATGAGTTTTGAAACAGAAGAGAATTTTTTTTAAATGTTTAATATGTTCTATACAATAGCAGAGGTTGAGTGTTTATTTATCCCCGAAAATCTTACTGTTCATTTTTCTCTTATGATTTTTCTGATTGCCGCAAAGGACAAAATCACCTGCCGATTTCACATTTGCTCACATCTATGGGTAAGGCCGCTTTGCATGGTGCGTAGTGCTATTGGGACAGACACTTAATTCCCTTTTACTGATGAATAGGTTGGGGGATGGAAGTGTGTTTCAGCTTCAAGACCCGCATCCTTTTTTTTTAAACCTCAGTACCTCCTACTACCGCCAGCTGACATTGTTTAGATACGTACAGTCTTGGGGAGAAAGTTTCCTCATAGCTTAGTTCTCAAACTTCAGTGTGCCTAAGAGTGGTTCGAGAAACATGACAAGCGGGCTGGGGTTCCCACCACCCAGGAGTCTGACCCAAGGGGACTGCAGACAGGGCCCTCGGTGGTGCTTTGGGTTCTTCAGACCTGAGATCTCCCGGCAGCCATTCCTCTGCCCCACAGGCAGACGTGCCTCACCTCCCCCCCAAACCCTGTTTCGGAAGCTCCTTCCGGGATCTTCTGATCCAGTGTGAGGGAACCCGGAGACAACCCTCACAACTTTCCAGGCCCGGCAAGAGAGAGAAAAAAAGAGAATAAAGAGCAAGCAGAACTCCTCCGCTCCTTCCACATCCAACGCGGCAGGATTGACCTTTGCAAGCCTCGCCTGTAACGCGGCCCATTCCCACCCTCTCTGCCGATAGGAGCGGGAGTGGCCGGGCTTAGCGCTCCCCAGCAGGAGCAGCTGTGGCCATAATCCTCCAAGAAGGAGAGTTTACGAGTCTGTCTCTGGCATTTAAAATTAATATACTTATTAAGAGAGCAGGAGAGTGCTTGCAGGGTAAATGTCTTTTTATTTTTTTTCCCCAGGGCGAAGGCTACTTAACGCAAACTCAAAGTCAGCTGACTTCAAGGGGCCTTGGCGTATTCGGGGCTTAACTGTACAGGATGAATGTGCTCACCATGCAGCCGGGCTGCATTTTCTCACAGTGGGTTCTGGCTCCTCCCCTGAGGGTCTCAGGGGAGAGGGCTGCTGAGCCCTTGCTGACCAGGAATCCAGCCTCTTTCAGCCATGCTCTCCTTGCTTCTGCTCTACCTGGTCACTCATCCACCCAGTCACCTCCAGCCATTCCTCTATCCTTCCACTCTTCATTTATCCAGTCAGCCATAGTGTTCATGCTTTCGTTCATCAAACATTTATCGAGCCCTTTCAGCATACCAGGCATTGGGGAGCCACAGATGAATAATATACCTCCAGCTGTTAAAAGCTCACATTTCAGGAAATCTGCTTCAAAGGCAGAGGGAGATAACATGCTAAAACTCTGGTTGAGATTTTACTCCCTTGTCCAGCTATCAAACTCCTATGCATCAGTCAAAACCCTATTTAAATATGCTCAACAGGGCTTCCCTGGTGGCGCAGTGGTTGGGAGTCCGCCTGCCAATGCAGGGGATTGCAGGTTCATGCCCCCGGTCCAGGAGGATCCCACATGCCGTGGAGTGGCTGGGCCCATGAGCCATGGCCACTGAGCCTGTGCGTCCGGAGGCTGTGCTCTGCAGCGGGAGAGGCCACAGCAGTGAGAGAGGCCCACGTACCGCAAAAAAAAAAAGTTCAACTTACAAAACTCCTGCCCACTGGCCCCCACAGATTATACATTTCCCCTGTGCTCTTACAGCACGTGGCTGTATTTTATGGCTCTATTTCAGCTCTTGTCATTACTGTTAGTATCTTCTCCTCCTCTCCCCTGGGAGGGTTTTCTAAGTGTGTGTCCTGTGCTGAGCCCAGCACCTGCTGTAGAGCAGGTTAGTGACTTCCCAACTTTTACAAACCTAAGAACCTCCTGGGAAAGCTGTTAAAAAATACAGACTCCCCAGCTCCACCCCTAGGCGACTGGATTTAGTAAGTATGAAATTGAGGCTCAGGGATTTGGGTTTTTAATAAGTGTCTCAGGTGATTCTGATGCAGCTGATCTACAGACCACACTTTGATAAATCCTATGCCAGCACCTCAATAAAAGTTTTCTGAATAAATGAATGAAAACCCCCAAATTTAAAGGTCAACAAAAAGTCTGTGATTTTTTTTTTTTTTTTTTTTTTTTGTGGTACGCGGGCCTCTCACTGTTGTGGCCTCTCCCATTGCGGAGCACAGGCTCCGGACGCGCAGGCTCAGCGGCCATGGATCACGGGCCCAGCCGCTCCGCGGCATGTGGGATCTTCCCGGACCGGGGCACGAACCTGTGTCCCCTGCATCGGCAGGCGGACTCTCAACCACTGTGCCACCAGGGAAGCCCAAAGTCTGTGATTTTAATAAGGCCTGTGGATTTTACCAAAGAGAATTTCCTAGTTTTGAAATTGTATACAGGTATGTAAAGTGTTAGCATTGGGGGGAACTGGGTAATGGGTACGTGGGACCTCCCTGTACTACTTTTGTAACTTCCTGTGAATCCATGATTATTTCAAAGTAAAAAGTTTTTTTAAAAGTCACCTGGTTTTCCAAAACCTCAAGGATATACAGTTGTAATTTGCTTCAAATCCCTTATCTCTCGATCTTTAATCTTCCCCTCTGGAGATATCAACAATGGTCAGCTGTCTGTTGAGTACAATTAATCATACACCTAATTAGTATACAATTAATCCTCTATTATTAACAAAAGGTACTTCATTCTTCGCTTAATTTCTCAATATCCTCCAAAATAATCTTATAATTCCTTTTACTTACTTTTTAAGTAAGTCATGCTAAAACTACTGGGGGAAGTTGAGGACAATGTTTGAGATAATGGGGAGGACAGCACAAAGCCATAATCCAGAACCCTTGCTGTCTTTATGTGCCTGTGGACCCCAGTGGGTCTTACTGTCGCCCAGGGAGCTTTTAAAAATCTCAGGGCTTCCCTGGTGGCGCAGTGGTTGAGAGTCCGCCTGCCGATGCAGGGGACACGGGTTCGTGCCCCGGTCCGGGAAGATCCCACGTACTGCGGAGTGGCTGGGCCCACGAGCCATGGCCCGCTGAGCCTGCGCATCCTGAACCTGTGCTCCGCAACGGGAGAGGCCACAGCAGTGAGAAGGCCCGCGTACCGCAAATAAATAAATAAAAAAAAAAAAAAAAAAAAAAAAAAAAAAAAAATCTCAGTCCCCAGGCCACACCCCATTCGCATTAAAATGAGAATTTCTAGGGTGGGGCCTGGTGATTCCAACCAGTGACACAGGCAATAGGTGGAGGCTGGCCCCTGGATGCAGCTGTGGGCCTTGCTCAGGTGGAGAGCACCTCTGGAGCACTTTCTGAACTGCTGGCTCTAAATTCAGCTCCATGAGAACCACAGCCCTATCCAGGGGAGGGTGGGCCTATGACCTCTTCTCTGCCTTTTCTCATTCCTCAGAGCCAAGGCCTGGAGGCAGGCAGGACTCACACCTGCTCACCTTCCAATGGAGGCCTTTGTTTTATCTCCCTGCTCTCCACAGGCACAGGTACCTTCTTGTCTGTGTGGCTGAAAGACTCCTTTCAAAGCAGATCGGCATTTCACATGATTTGGGTGACCCTCCATGTTCCCTGGAAGTTCCCCAGGCCTGACTGACTCATTTAGTTTCTGCCCAGGTCAGCATCCTTTCTCAAGAGGGTCTGCCAGGTCCACGCTGGTCTCCTGACAGGGTGAAGGGTCCACTCTGAGGACCCTCGTGCTAGAAAGAAAACAGGCCTTTGCTCAGGTCTGGGGCAGAGCTCCAGGCTGAGGCGCTGATGGGATCCTGTCGGGTCACAGCAGGGATGCAGGATCCCTTTGGGGAGAGTCTGTTATCCACCGCTGATAGGTCTTCGGTGTTCCACTGAGGGGACGATTTTCCAGGTCAGGGTTCTGGTTCTGGAGACAGCGGAGCAGGGTCACGGTGCCTGGTGGCTTGCAGACAGCCCAGGTTGCTTCTTCAGTCCCTGAGGGCTCCCCACACCTGCTCCTCTCCAGCAGCTGGGGGCGGGGGTGGAGGAGGGGTCCAGCACAGACAGTCGGCGAACTGCCACGTAGGACAAGAGTCACGTGCCTGTGTCTCCAGGATGCCATTCACTCTGACCGGGCAGTGCAGGCCTCTGGAAGCCCCGTCAGCGATGGCCTAGTTAGCTAGCGGGGCCTGGCTTGCTGCCAGGGAAGCAAAGGCTTCTAACAAGCTCTGGTCTCCGCAGAGTCACCTGAAGATGGCTGAACATCTTCGCTCCAAGGACATCTTCCCTGTCTGTACCCAGGCCTGCCCGCTCACTCCAGGCCCCTCGTCCCTCCCACTGTCCCTCTCTTGCTTGGCATAGAGTTGCTGGCCAAGCTGGGAGATAAAGGCCTCACATGTTCAATGCACTGAACTTTATGACTGTTTGGAACAGAAATGTGAACTTTCCTGAGGATGAATCGAGTGACCCAAACAGGAAAGCAAAGGCAATTTTAAATCTTGAGCCTGGCTGCTGTAATTGCCAAAGTTTACTTAACCTGTGTGCCAGATCCTGCATTTTGCACATTAAATCTTCCCAATCTCCTAATAAGCACTATTATTTCTCATGCCCATTTTACAGATGAGGAAGTTAAGGTCCTGGCACGGCAAACATTGACTTGAGTCAAGAACCTGCCTGTTTCATCACTGTGTTCTTCTGTGTCACCTCCAGAATCCTCCACACTAAGACCAGACAGAGTTCCAATGCCTGGGGAAGGCACCAGAGCCCCTGTTCCTGGGGGATGGACACTCTCCATGAGGAGCAGTGCCTCTAGAGTGGGAGACTGGGGAAGAGGTGACTTGGCCATGTCTTCCTGACCTGTTGGATGAAAATGGCCTAGTGGACAGAGCCCCGGTTTGGAGCAAGGAGGTGGGATATATAGACCCAGTCCAACCCTTTCTTTGAGGCCTTCCCCACTCCACCAGGACATTTGAGGAATGTCCCAGATGGGGTGGCCCAACTTCTCTTCAAATCTGAAAACGGGTCGGGCCTCCCCATTTGAGGAGCATTTGAGGGGATGGCAGGTGAAGCAGAGCTGAGACACCCCCCGCGCTGATCCCCCAAAAAGGGAAAAGCTCATGAATCAGTTGATTCCATTTAGGATAAGCATCTTACAGTGCCTCTCTGTTAACATTTTTCCACACTTTCTTATCCCATTCCACTCACCAGCTATGTGACTTTGGGCATTTTCTGTTCCTCAGTTTTTTTCATCTGTAAAATGGGGATAATAAGAGTCCCCTGCACGTAGGGTCATAGTGAGGCTTAAATAGTTGAATGTGGAAAATAGGGAATAAGGAGTAAGGAAATCCTTAGTGCCTGGCACCTTGTCAGAACTCTATCAGTTTTAGTTAGGAGGAGGAGTAAGTCTCTTTTGAGACCAGAATAACTAACAAGTTCTTTTTCCACAGGAGAGGCTGTGGTTAGATAAAAGAGCTTCTTGACTGTAAGTCATATGAGAATATTCTATAAAGAAATGCAGTAACACTTTCTTCCCTAGACCATTGTAAGAACTACTCTGGCTGAGGTGAAAAATAATAATAAACATTGTTTGAGTGTCTACTGGGCCCTTTTGAGTGCATCACCTCATTCATTCCTTACGTCAGCTCTGAGGGTATTTCCATTTCTGGAGGAGGATGCCAGGGCTCAGAGAGGTTAAGTACCTTGCCCTTGATTCCAAGCACTGTCTGAGCCTCCACGCCATTGCCTCTACCAGTGACAGAAGACAGACTGGCATATGACCTTCAGAAAAGCCTTGCAGCCCAAGGAGTCTCACTTGGGCTTGCTCAAGCCATCAACCAAACGGAGATCAGAAAATCATCGTGCAAAGTGTTTCTCTTCTCTCATGGTGATAAATTCTCCCGACATTAGCAGAAGCTGGGGCCGGGTAGCACGGGATGCTGACTGACAGCTCTCCAGCGGGGCTGGCGGTGGACGGAGGGAGACTGGCATCCGCGTGCGAGGCCGTGGGCAGGGTGATTGCTGGGCTCCCGTGAGAGCAGGCGGTCCGTGAGGCTTTGACTCACACTTTGTAAATTGGTTTCATGCATGGGCTATCAATGGGGGCCTGGCTAGATAACAGGATTTTCCAGCACACTTCTTCCCCCCCTCCTCTGCAGCCGTCCAAATCTCCACGCAGAGCGCCTGGAGGGGATGTGATGTGCTTGGCAGCGCACTCCCTGGTCAGGCTCCGCAGCTCCGGCCGGGGCGATGCAAATCTAAGAGGCCATGGTTCAGGGCAGCCTCAGAGAGAGGCTTACGTGCTCCATAAGTGGGAGTTGGAACCAGGGTCCCAGGCAGCCCCTTCCTGGCAGGCTACGAGTTCAGGCACTCTCAGCCACGCCTGTCCATTATGGGGGGACAGGGTCCTCAGGAAGTGCCCACGGGGCCACAGTGACTACTCCTGGCTTGACTGAATGGTGCTGCCAGCCTTGACTGGCCACGGTGAGTCTCTGCCATGCCCAGCCCAACCCCAGAGGAGGTTCCCCAGAAACCCAAGCATCCCACATGTACCCGTTCCCTAGAGGCAGACCCTGGGAAAGCGAATTACTGGGCAAGCACTCCCAGGAGAGATGAGGTGAGGAAACTAAGCAGGGATGTGGTTTGGGCCGAGGCCAGCTTCAGCCTGGTCCCACTGGGAGCCCAGGAGCATGGGTTACAGCACAAAGTCGGGCGCACCTTGTGGCAAGGGGCCTGGTCTTTTGTGCCCCTGTGTCAGTCATCGGTTGTTGGCTTAGGGCAAGGGGACTCAGGCAGGTGGCTGCCCTCCGGGGTCATCTGAGGCTCATTCTCTAGAGAAGGCGGACAGCGGTGAGCTTTAGTAGCCAATAATCACAGCAGCTAGGGGATGGGTGCATCAGACCAGGCATGCGGATCTGGGCAGGTCACCAAGAGCATCACTGCGCCATGCCCATGGGATACAGCCAGGACACAGCTCAGCCGGAACCCCATGAATAGCCAGCCTGGTGACTCTGACTTCCAGAAGGCCAGAGGGCCGAGGAGCCAGACGGTACTACAACGAGCAGTGTCTGTGACAGCCTAGCCATCACCCCGACACCCATACTCTGAAACTACAAAGGCATTGTTTGTACATCTTCCCTCCTATCTCCTCCCAGCAGGGACACAGACCTGCAGGTTCCATCAAGGGTAGTGCTGGGGACTTCTGCCCAGACCCCCTGAAGCCAGAGCCAGTCTACTGTCTGCACATAGACACACAGCGCACCTACCGGAGCTGTTCTGTGACAATCCACAGCCTCCTCCCCCAGAGCCTTTAATACAAGTTTGCTGCCGAAACACAAATACCCGCCTCCAATGCGGAAGAGAGATTAAATTAGGAACAATCTTAATTCTTTCTGGCAGAGGGAAGCGAGTGAGAGCTGTCAGTTCCCCCATGATATATTGTTAAGGAAATCCAGGTTTAAAGGTATTTCGTAAGTTTGCCTTCGCCTGCTAATAAAGAGAGTCAGCTAACAGAATCCGATCACCAGGCGAGACTGTAATGAGATAATATGGTGTACTCCACAGAGACCCAGCCAGCTCCTTGAAATTCCTCCGAGAGAGTTTCTGAAGTGCCACATTATGACGAGGAAGGGAGAGGAAGAGGGAGAGAGAAAAGGGAAAATGGGCATGATTAGCTGGGCAGATTAGGTGATTCAACAAAGATCATACGGTCTCAGCAGGCTGAGTGGCTGCGGTGTTTATCAACACACCTCACCTTTGCCTCTCAGTCTCCAGGCCTTTCTGTTTTCTCAGTGAGATAAGCAAGCTCGGAACCATCTTCCGGAATATCCAGGGAGTAAAGGCTTTATCATAAGCAAATAAGCAGGTTTGCCTGGGGTCCTCCCCAGCTGGCTGGCAGTGGGCCTCAGCTGGGTCTCCCCCAAGCCCACAGACCTCGGGGAAAGAGGCTGTGTTCACAGGAACCCTAGGCCTAGGACTGAGCTCACTCTGGCGGGTGTCCAGTCTGGTTACCCACTGTGCGCTGGGTACTCGGGTTCGGTGAGCTATGATGGGGTTTATGCTCCACTTTGCTGGTATTTGGCCCCTTCCTTGATTGTTCCAGGGCTGAATTGTTTATTTGGGCTGTGATCTGGGGAGGGCTCATTCTGTACATGCACCTGTATGAGAAACCTGTCTGGGTGCAAATGATCAACCCATTTAGCACATCAGAAAACGGGACGCCCCACCCCAGCCCGACACGCACACCCATGCAAAGAAAATGTGATTCAGGGCTTAAAGCAATAAAAAACTTCAAAACTCCTATTTACTATTTAAGCCAGCTCAGCCCCTCTGCCCACTCTGCCCTCAAGCCCACCCTCACAGGGATAGGCAGATTTTTTTGTTCTAAAGGGCTTTGGGAAACTGATGAAGGCTCTGAAAACTCTTTCCAGAAAAAGTACAGACACACCCACACGCACCCGAGTTGTGGTGCGATTTCAAGGGTTCACAGATCCCGACGGTGAACCCCAGGTTTCAAAACTCTGAAAAAGAGGTGGTGTTGAGGGGAGGACTTACTTTGTTAGACTGGTCCTGGGTGCACCCCATGGAGACAGATACTGCCTGGGCAGGAAGCCGTCCAGAAGCTGATCAGCCCCTGGAGACATGTGGGCTCCGGAACGGGCTTTAGTTTTTATTTCCTGTGCTCCGCTAGTTATGTTTTCCAGCGTCTGGGTCTCTGGGCAAAAGGGAAGCCGGGGGTGGGCAGGCAGGCCTTCGTAACGGCGTGAGAGGAGAGGCAGGAGAGAGGCCAGGATCCACAGGGGAGTCTGCACAATCACCTCCTGTCCTGTGGGACCTTTGTCATCTCTGCTCTGTCCCCCAAATGGCCCAGCAGATGATCTTTTGGGAGGAAAGGGGATTTCGTGCTGGCTTTGGAAGGCATCAAAGAGGGGGAGCTGGGGAGACTACAGGCCCTGCTGCAATACTGCCAGGCTAGAGAGAGAACCCCAAGGGACAGAGTGGTGGTGGCTGTCTCAGAGAGGAAGGGAAGGAGCTGAGGCTCTGGGGCCTGGAGGGAGAGACAGGAGCCACGTGACTGCTGTCAGCAGAAGACGCTGGGCCGGGAAAGATTCTGAGATCGGGAGAAAATTCTTCTCCGTGTGACTCCCCACTTTCTTCTGGTAGCATCTGAGCACCCCCTGACTCCACCCAGTCCCCTCAGAGTGTGTGATAGATGTTCTGCCAGGGAGGGAGGGTTCAATCTGGATTTCTAATCTCCTCTGGCTGCACCACCGCCAAAATACAACACGCAATTATGGGGACACGGTACATCAGTGATCACTGAGGGAAAGAAACCCCATTTGGACAGCAAAGCCAATGGGTGGTATCTAAATGTATGACTACAGTCAGCTCAGAGACCCTCGGGTTCTCTTGCAGGCAGCCAGCAACCATCCACTGATAACAATCCAGCTCTCCTTCTCAAGCCCCAGCCTTTTCCTGTCGTCTGCTGACAGCACTTACATGGCTCCTATGTCCAGGCCCTGCAGAAAGAGGGCAGGGCATCATGCCAGGAGGCCGGGGATCACAGGGGCCCAGGCCCGTTTGTTCATTCATTCACTGGTATTTTTGGAGCACCTTTCACCTGCCAGGCACTGTTCTAGGCTGTGGAGTATAGCGGTGAACAGGACAGACTGCCCTGGGGAGTGGACATTCTAAGGAGGGCTCTGGGGGGGCATATTTGTGGTTAGATACTGCTCCTTCCTGATGAGCTCCCCAGGCTCATCCTCTTGCAGGGTGATAGAGCAGACCGTTTCAAAAGCTGGTCCAGGGGGACAGCTTCAGGGGCCTTGGATCCTACCCTCCTGCTTCCCATCTCCTTGAGCTAAGAAGGCAGATACCAGAGTCCATCTCTTCCTCCTCCTACCTCCTGTGGTTCCGGGCCTGGCTTTGGTAGGGTTATCTGAGTGATCTAGGGTAAATCACTTCCCTTCCCAGCTCCTGGTTATTCTCAACTATAAAATGAGGCTAATGACACTAGCTCCAGTCATATCACGGGGATTTTCTTAGGATGGTAGAACCCACAGAAGGTCCAGATGGAGAAGAGACCTCAGGAATCACTGAGCCCAAAGCACTCATTTCACAGAAGAAGAAACTGAGGTTCCAAGTGGTACCTAGTAAAAGTGTCTGAGAAAGCTCTTGGTGAATGGAAAGCTCTCTGTCGATACAAGGGATTGTTATATTGTTATTTTCCCTTTGAGCGCACTGGCTGGTCTCCCGTGACCCAGGCAGGGAAGGGAGGCACGAGTGAAGAGTCCTTCCCTGCAGGTCCCTGAGTCCTTCACTTGTCCTCAAAGACCTCACTGGTCCCGAGCCCCATGTGGCTCCCCCTGCTGTGGCTTCCCAGCCCCACTAAGAGGATGGAAGCTGTTTATTGCTTTCCTGCATGGTGGGGGAGGCTGGAGTTATAGGCTAATTAAACCACAGACAGATTCCTCAGCAGTTGGCTGGGACCGTAAGTGCTGTTACAACAGTAAAAGGCCAGAGATGACAGATGGAGCTTTTTCAAGATTATATCACCGTCGCCCCAGAACACGACTTCCACTCAACCCCTCAGCTTCGGGGCCATGCTCCATGGGGTGATTGCTCCGCATCGGGGAAGTCTACAGACAATTAGCGGGGAAAGCGAGAACAAAGAAGAAAAGGACGGGCTCAGTCTAACCACAATGGCAAGAAGTAACAACCTAACCCACACCGTGGTCTCCTTGGAAGACTATAAATTGCCCAAGATGCTTCTCAATGGAAGAATGGGAAAGTCCTTCCTAAAGTCTAATTGAAATCCCTTCTGCTGCCAAGACAGCAAAGGGCTGGGGGAAAGAAAAACGACGACTGTGCCGTGGGACAGAAGCAGTGAGCTGGGGAAGGGATGAGCAAGGACCACACGGGGGCAGGTCTCCGACCTCAGGATGGGTGTTTCTCTTTGTGCTCCAATCAACAGAGAGGATTACTCTCCTTTGTACCTCCTTCCTTCCACCTCTTCCAGGAAGTTGACCTAGATAAGATTTGGCCAAAATCGGGACGTAACTTTGGTTTCCATGCTACCCATGACCAATGAGCTGGAGGGAGGAAGAAAGAGGAAGGCAAATGAATGATCTCGTGATTTAAAATAACCTGTAGGAAAAGACTTCATCTGGTTGTGGAGTCAGCCAAGTTGGGTTTGAGTCCCCTCCCTGCCTCTTGGACAGTTCCTTTAACCTCCTCTGGGCTTCCGGTTCCTCCACTGTAGTAAATACAGCTAAATATTCCTGCCTTACGGGGTGTTCTGAAGTTCAAGAGGGATCGTGCATTTAAAACCTCATGGTGCTTGGTAGACTGAATCGTGGTTATTCAGTCGCTCCTCAGAGGGCATGGTCTCCAAGAGGAGTTAGATCCTTCTCTGCCCTGAAGAAGAAATCTCCACTTTCCTTGATAACCAATTATTCATAACCTTTAGACTCAGAAAGGTCACCCTAAAGTCTAGCCTGACTCCCACCTGCTGCAGGGCCCCCCAAAGTACAGATCCAGACAAGTAATCCTGAGCTGGAGAGCTGGTGTTCAGGGAAGGCCTGGCTGCCACCTCCCTGCAGCTGGGAAGATGCTGTAAGTCCAGCCAGGTTGTTTACCTCCTTCCTGTCCCTCATATTCCTCAAAACGCACAAGGTCACTTGGCCCAGCTAGAGTCCCAGCTCAGACACTGACGTGATGCGATCTGACAGCCCCGTGTCCCGCTGCCAGGCCACTGCTGGGGCAGGGTGGGGCCAGAGGGGCAGCTGTGTCTCTCGGCCTGGTCGCGGCCTGGAGGAAACCGGGGGACCTGGGAGCTGTGAAGTGCCATCAGATAGAAAAGCTGAAGAGCAGGTTTGTGGGACGCCTCTTCCGCTCTCCCCGTCCCCGCCTGCCACCTACACCCCCTCTCCACCCCATGCACTGCAGGCTCTGGGACCAGCTAGTGTCTGGGAGCTCCCACCACTCGGGCTTCAGGTGGGGAGGCCGAGGGGACCCGAGCCCCGCTGACCCTGCCCCGAGCAGCAGCCATCTCTCTTCTGCATGGCTTCATCACCCAGCAGAGCCCAGCATCTCCCCACTGAGGACCCACCTCTCACATATGCCTTTCGACAGCCCCTTCCAGTTCTCCCAGAAGGAAAGAAGAGGAACCAACATTTGGAGAGCCCCTACTTTGTGCCAAGGGCTGTGTCAGGCACTTCTGTTATCTCACTGGATTCTTCAATCCATAATGTCAGGGGGGACCCTGGGGGCAGGGAAGGGCGGGGGGGTGGGCAGGAACAAAGACACACTCAAACTCCATACTACAAAGAGAGTTGGGAACTGTTTACAAAGGTGTGGGCAGGGTTTAAGGAAACTAACCACAGGTGGCGCAGTGTCCTCAGACTAGCAGTAGCAGGGTCCCTCGCCTCCCCTGGGCCTGAAGCGACAAGGGCAGAAGCAGTTAGTTACTGGCATTGGGGGAGAGTCATGTTCACAGCAGTGGGTAGGGGGCTACCTGATAGGAGCTGTGGCTCTTGATGGAGGGACACAACCAGCTGATGGGGATCCTGCGGATAAGGAGTCAGAGGACCAAATCCCAGCCTACTGTTCTCCTCTCCTCTGCTATTCTGCTGGTGCCGCCCACTGGCCCAACCCAATCGGGAAGCTCGTGATGCTGTGCGCTTGGGAAAACTTGGGGGCAGGGGCAAGAGCAGGTGGGGAAGGGTGGAGAGCGGACCTGGAGAGACAAAGAGCAGGTGGTCGGCACGCACAAGATAGGAACGATCCCTGTTTACAAGTGCCCAGAGTCAACAGCCGATTACAAAGCCAGATCCCGGGCCCATGTTCTCTGTCATTTCTTCTAACGTCTCCTCCGCAAGAAAGTAGGACAGGAGGTAAGGACGGACAGGTTGCAGAGTCCTCATCTCACCTGGTCTGAGCTTCCAGCTCCTCACAGCTCCCCAGCCTGGCTCCTCTGATGGTACCTCAGGTCTGCAGAAGGCACAGAATCCAACTCAACTCAACCCTCAACTGCCTCCTGACCTTGAGAAATCCCTCAGGCTCTCTGGGCTTCAGTTTTTGCATCTGTGAAAAAAAGAGTGTAATTCTGTCCCTGTTTCCATTACAAATATTTTGAAAGGATGAAAGTGAGATATATGTGTACAATGTTTTGGCATTAAAGTCGAGCCACAAATGCTAGAGAAGAATCATTCTTTAATTGAATAAATGTTTATGAGACAACCTACTACGTGCAGGCATTGTTCCTGGTGCTGAGGGTACAACAGCAAACAAATAGGCAGTGTCTGCCTTCTTGGGGGAGACAGACAATGAACAAACACATGAATGCATAGTATGTCAAATGGAGAATAAGGGCTATCTGGGGGAAAAGAAGCAGGACAGGCAGGTAGGGAGAGCTGGAAGGGAGGTTTGCTATTATATTTAGCGTGGCTGCAGAAAACCCTGAGATAATAAGTCATTTGAGGGACTTCCCTGGTAGTGCAGTGGTTAAGAATCCACCTGCCAATGCAGGGGACACAGGTTTGAGCCCTGGTCCAGGAAGATCCCACATGCTGCGGAGCAACTAAGCCAGTGCGCCACAACTACTGAGCCTGCGTGCCACAACTACTGAAACCCATGCACCTAGAGCCTGTGCTCTGCAACAAGAGGAGCCACTGCAGTGAGAAGCCCACGCACTGCAACGAAGAGTAGCCCCCGCTCGCCGCAACTAGAGAAAGCCCATGTGCAGCAGCGAGGACCCAACGCAGCCAAAAATTAATTAATTTTTTTAAAAAAAGTCATTTGAACACAGGCTTGAAGAAAGTAAGGAAGAAAGACTTATGGAGATCCAGGGGGAGGAAACAGCAGGTATAAAGGCCCTGAGGCTAAAGAACATTGGGCACATTTGAGGGAAAGCACGGAGGCCAGCATGGATAGAAATGAGTGACCAAGGTGGAGAGATTAAGGGCCACACCACCATGTTAATAAACTGAAGGAGAGTAAGGGTGGAAGTAGGGAGAACTGTTAGAGGCTATTGCAATCGTCTAGTAAGAGATGATAGCTTGGACTAGCCGGAGGTTATAGGAGTGGTCAGATACCAGCAAAACCAAAGGATTGTTGATGGATTGGATGTGAGTTATGAAAGACAAAGAGAAGTTAAGATGGATCCCAAAGTTTTTGGCCTGAGCAGCTAGACAAGGGTGTTGCCATTGGCGGAGCTGGAAAGATTGCGGGTGGAACAGCTTTAAGGGGAAATCTTGTTCTGGACATGTAAAGTAGATATAAATGGATCTGCAATATGGGGCAGGACTGGACTGAAGTCATACATCTGGGAGCTGTCAACATGCAGATGGTATTAAACCCACAGGTCTGGGGGAGATCACCCGAAAGTGGATCTAGGAGGGCCAAGGCCTGAGCCCTTGGGCCAGGTCAGGCGCCAGCAGGAGAACTTGAGTGGCAGTGGCCAGTGAGGGAGAGGGAGGACCAGGCAAGGAGAGCACCGCCACCAACAAAAAAAACCCTGAAGACTCATCTCACTTTTGGATTTTGCTGTCCAAATCCAAAATAAAATTGAGCAGCGATTGAAAGACTAGTCCCTCGTGACCAGCTTGAGTTCATCCCAGTCATTACAGACCGATTCGACATTAGAAAGTGTGCTAACATAGTTCACTGCATAATAAAGGAAAATTCTATGTGGTTTTCTCGCTACACACCAAGGAAACATTTGATAAAAGTCTATACATTTTCCTCATTTTAAAAAAACCTCAATAGAGATGGAAGAAAATTAAACTTCCTTAATCACACAGCTTCCAAAGAACGTTCGAAATATTTCCACTCTGTCTGGAAAGAATATACGGACGTCTGTCTTGTTCAACATGTTTCTGGAGGTAGTGGCCACTGCATCAAATGAAGAGAAAGAAGTATGGAGGATGAATAAAAGAAGGATGAAAGACAAAAGTATTATTTTCAGATGATATGATCATCTACCTAGGAAATCCAAAAGAATGAAATGATATACTGTTAGATAGTAAGATTCCAGCACATTAGTAGAGTATCAGGACAACAAACAAAAATCAAAGCTTCCCTCCATGCCACCAATTTAAAAAAAAAGACCCCCAAAATAGAAAAAAAAGAAAACAACAAATGCCTCTAAGGTTCCAAGGAATGGACCCAGTAAGATATGAACAAGACAGTAACGCAATAACTATAAAACTTGACTGAGTATTATAGAAGAAGATCTAAATAAATGGAGAGACATCTAATGTTCCTGGATGGGAAGTCTCAGCCTCGTGAAGATGTTGATTCTCCCCAGATTCAAAGCAAGCCTTGTCAAAATCCCAACAGAGTTTTATGGAACTTGATCACCTTAATTTAAATTCACCTGCAAGAGAAAAAGAAGAAAAGTCAGGTAGCTGTTGAAAGAGAAGTATGTTGAAGAGGGATCTACCCTATCAGTATAAAACGTATAATAATGACATAAGCCATAGTCATTAAAACAGCAAGATGTGAGCCTAAGAATGGACAGATAATAAACAGATTGTGTAGGTGCGGGAGCATATGATAATAGCATCTCTAATTAATCGTCCTGGGATGGACCGATTGTTCATAGGTAGTCCTGGTACAGCTGCTTGTTGTATCAGTTTGAGGTACTGCCTGCTGCCCATGACAGAGAACTTGACATAACCGGGCTTCAGTAATAAGGAAATGTATTGCTGGCATGAGGAAGTCCAGAGGTAGATAAGGTAGTAGCGAGACCTCCAGGTTGGCCAAACCCAGTGGCCCCGACTCTGTTCTCTAGGCTTCCTTTATAGCTATGGCTCTTTCCGAATGTTGCCCTCGTCCTCTGGCCGGCTTCTCTCATGGTGACAAAGATCCCTAGCAGCTCCTGGATCCATAGCCACAAACCATGATGTCCGAAGGAAGAAAGGGTTTTTTTTTTTTTTTTTTTTTTTAAAAATTTTTACTATTTATTTGGTTGCGCTGGGTCTTAGTTGCGGCAGGCAGTCTCCGTAGTTGCAGCTCACCAGCTCCTTAGTTGCAGCATCCGGGCTCCTTAGTCACGGCATGCATGTGGGATCTAGTTCCCTGAACAGGGATCGAACCCGGGCCCCCTGCATTGGGAGTGCGGAGTCTTATCCACTGCGCCACCAGGGAAGTCCCGAAAGGGTTTTTTTTTTTTTTTTTTTCTCCCAGTGCAGACTTTGAGAAGTGAGCAAACTATCTTCCCCAGACACACTCAGTAAACTTCCTCTCACTTTAGCTCGGTCACATGCTCATCCTGAACTAACCACCGTGACCGACATAACGCCATACTCTGATGTTTAGGCCAGGTGTATGCGATTACCCTTAAACCAATGAGGCCTGGCCCCAAAGCCAAGGGATAATGGCGATGGGGTAGAATGCCTACATGAAAATCTAGGGAAAGTGGAAATGAACACTAGGTGGGCCAATAATAATGGCCAACGAAGCTAGCCATTTGGAAAAAATTAAATTAAAACTTACTTCCCACCATAACAAAATAAATTTCAAGTTGACTAAAGAGCTTCATAAGCAAGGGGAGCGCTATAAAAATATTAGAAGAAAATGTACTATAACCTTGGGGTAGGGAAGACCTTCTCAGGGAAATACAATAAAATCAAAACCATTAAAAAAAATGATAAGTTGACTATATCAAAACTAACTGGGGCTTCCCTGGTGGCGCAGTGGTTGAGAGTCTGCCTGCTGATGCAGGGGACACGGGTTCAAGCCCTGGTCTGGGAAGATCCCACATGCCACGGAGCGGCTGAGCCCGTGAGCCATGGCCGCTGAGCCTGCACGTCTGGAGCCTGTGCTCCGCAACGGGAGAGGCCACAACAGTGAGAGGCCCGAGTACCAAAAAAAAAAAAAAAAAAAAAAAAAAAAACTGTTTCTGTCTGATGAAAAAATTCATAAGGAAAGTTAAAAGGTAATTGACAGACTGGGAGAGATATGTGAACCATGCATAGCAGATATGAATTAATATCCAGGACATGTAAAGAGCGTCACAAAAATGATAAGACTAAGCAAAAAATAGGAAGAAGCAATTCGTAGAAGAGGAAAGGTAAATAAGCAGTGAACATATTAAAAACATTTACAGAAATCAGAGAAATTCAAATCAAATGAAATGAAATACTTTGGCAAAAAAGTATAATATTGACAATATCTAGCATTCAAGGGGGTGCAGGGAAATGGGAAGTCTACTACCCCACTGTTGGGAGTGTAAACTGGCAAAGAATATTTATTCAAATTAAATATATGCACTTGTCAGGAATTTCACTTCTAGGTATCACTCCTAGAGAATTACTCATTTTTGTATAAATGAGTAATATAGACATAGACAAAGATGGCCTTTGTTATGTTGTTTCCAGTAGTGAAAAAATGTGTCTCCAATGTCCAAGAGGGGAAAATAAATGTATATACAAATATATATAATATATACATTCATAATGCAATATTATAATATTTCATTGTTTAAAAAATGAGGTAGTTCCATAGGTAGTGAAATTGAAATCTGTCCAAGCCATATTATTAAGCGAAAAAGTGAAAAGAGCAAATTGCAAGCCATAGTACCACATTTTACCATTTATGTAAAATCAAAAGGTCCAGGATTTTTCTAGTTGTGTGTATGTGTAAAATGCTCAGGAGGCGGTCTATAAGGACGCACACCAATCCCCTAGTTACCGCCAGGAAAGGACTGGGAATTGGGGTCAGGGAGGGGCACTTAGGGTTGATCCTACTGTGTGGATCTTTTAAATGTAACTATATATCACTTGTATTATTAAAAATAAATTGAAACATTTGATTTGTCCTCCGCGCATTTGAGGACAGGCTATGTGCACCCCCTGGCTGACCCACCGTTATTCTACTGCTCAGACTAAGGAAGGATCAGCTTCCAGCTCCTCTCTGCTGGGGCTTCCCAGGGAACTTGGGGGAAGGCTGTGAACTTCCAGAAGCCTCTAAAGGTTGGGCATGGTTTGGTTTCAAATCACACAGACTTTGGAGTCAGAAGACCTCAAAGTCTGAACTGTGCCTCTCCTCCTTGCTAAATACACAACTGAGGCTCTGTGCCTCAGGGTTTCCATCTGTAAAGAAGGTTGATGAAAAGAATACCTACCTCTCAGGGCTCCTGGGAGGACAGAATGGGCATGAAAACTAACAGGCATTTAAAAAATGTTTTTAAGTATTTTAAATATTTATGCGAATCTAACTCCAGGTTTAGGGGCTGTTCTTCCCTAAAACCTGCCCCGCTCCCCTTCGTAAACAGGAGGAGCAGAGCGGGGTCTTGGTTCCCTGGTCCGGCCTCTCCTCTTCCCTTCTCACCCTCTATTTGTGCTCACCGCAGCTGTGCTCTCAGGCACAGTGACCCCTGGTTAATCCCTTTGAGTAACTCCAGGTCTCTCCAAATCCCCACTCACACACCTGTTAGCAAATAGCAAAGGCTGTACTGCCTCTGGGCAGTGGCAGTCCACTGGGGCTGAGTTGGTCCTTCCCCCTCCATCTTTTGTTAGCATGGGATCAGCTGCTTCCTAGAAGCCAGCTGTGAAATGTCTTCTGAACCAAACCAAAAAGAGCAGATGTTTAGCCGTGAGGCTTTGCTCCCCACTCCTCCCTGGGCCCAGGCCTTCATTCACACCTGCTCCTGGGGGCAGAGCAAACCACCAGATATACCCTCCTCCACTCCCAGGTCCTGCTTCCGGAGGGGAGACAGTGAGGGAGGGGGAGGAAAACCACTTCTGGCTGCTCCCAGTCTATTGGCCAGCCAGGTCACTGTCCCCGGCCTCTGGAGATGCAGCTGTGGGCGGAGACTGGAGACAGGGAAGCAATATCCTGCCCAAATGGCTTCTCGCTGCTCTCCACTCCACTTATTAGCCTGTCACTCTCCGCTGAAGCCCCAAGCTCTTCTCTGTCTCTGCCTGGGACCAAGGGAAACAGGAGGCCAGAGAATACTGAACCCAAGGCCTCTCCGTTTTCTCCATCCCCCCTCCCCTGTCTGCTCCCCAAGACACACATAAAGCACGCTGCCCGCAGTGTGTGCAAACAAGCATGCACACATCCCCGGACTCACCTGCAAAGTCAGGTGCTCCAAAATCCTGTTCTAGGATCTGGTCAGGAGGGCATCTGAACCCCTCCCTCCCTTCGTTTTAAAGACATCCAAGAAAATAGATTCTATCACCTTTAGTTATCCTTTCAGTCCTGGCTCAAGCATCACAGCCTCTATGAAGCCCACCAGAGTCCCCCACTCCTTCCCTAGAGTGCCTCATCCCTTGTGCCTCCAATCGTACCATGAAGGCATCAATTCCAGAACTTACTTCACAGTATTTCACTTTATGTCACACACCTATCTCCTGCACCAAACTGTGCCATTTGTATCTAAACCTCTACACCTACCACAGTGTTGGAGCATATTAGATACTCATTGATGGGGGATGGAGGGGTGGAGGGATGGAAGGAAAGCCTCCCTAGTCCATTCTTCCCAGCTTCTAAGAAGTAATAATCTCACTCCCTCAACATTCTGTTGGTCTATATATTTATATGTAACAGAGTATCTTCATATCTTAGGGTACTTGATAGGCCGGTACTTTTCTCCTTTTAATAGAGCCCAAGCATCTTTGAGGGTAGAAAGAAAATTGAGAATTTCAGAAAAATGTACAAAAGCACAGTTTTCTCACTAGGAGGCTGGCAGACACTCCAGAAGGGCCCGCCTGGAATCTCCTGGGCATCCCAGGTTCAGAATCCTGTCTTGCTGGTCTAGACAGAGACCAGTACTTTTGCCTCTGCAGACATAGCCCTGGGTTCATCACGGTGGTGGGAAATGGGTGGGCATCTGCCCTGTGTTGACTCTTACGGGCTTTGGCCATTTCTGAGGATCTCTCACTCCATTCTTGTCCAAAACACACACTTGTTGCTCACAAACCAAGTGGATATGGGCCGCAAATTTTATGCGGATAATAAACGGGTCCCTATTTTGGGAAGCTATTCTGTCTTGAAAACAGGGTGTCTCATGGAGCTTAGGGTTCTCTGGACAGCACCCGCCCCATAGGAAGTCCTGGGATGGAACCTATCCTGTACCTCAGCAAGAGTGGCAGAAATGCTGTGTCTGCCCTTCTTTGCCTCAGGGAGAGCTCTCCTCGGACTTAGTGAATTCCGTGCTCAAGTCTGACGGTCTCCTCAGCTGAATGCACCAACACAGTCTGCAGCCCGAGGCCTGGTGGGGGAACAGGCGGGGCTCAGCCTTTCTCAGCATCAAAAAAGCAATGAGGTTGAACTTTATATTTATTGATCACAGCTTCTCTAGACCTTTACTATCATCATTTAACTCTCGCTTCTAACCAAATCCCCTTTATCTCTTTTTGCCAACTTCACTGCCCAAAATCGTTTTTTTTCTTTCTCACACTGTAAACACATTTCCATTCGAGTGCACAGCCAGCCTACCGCCAGAGCCCTCTCTGTGTTTATTTTTCTCCCCTATCCAAAAACCATCCTCATCATGGAGGAAAATTAAAGGAAGGGGTGGCCTAGAAGGGGTTAAACTAACCCAGTAAATAAATATTGCAAGTTCTCACTTTCTGGAACAAATTCAAGAGGTGAGCTATACGTCTAACCTGAAACTGTGCTTATATTCAAAGATAATTTCTCTTGGTTTTTGAACGAATTGGGGGTCTTCCCATAAGCAAATGAAAAGACAATCGTGTCTGGATAGTCTTGGAATTCTGAACAGTTAAAATCAAATGGAAAATGAACATTAAATACAGAATAAATAATAAAAGAATAACGTCACAACTCAAAGGCTAACCTTCCAAAGATCCTTTCCTCTCCCTTTTTCGGCCCTACTTCATGCAGGGAGCGGACCCCAGGCGAAGAATCCTATAAAGAAACAGCCTAAATGGAGGTGCCCTCTCTCCCTCTAAACCCCTTGGTGTCTGACTTGTCTTCTAATGAGGATAAAAATGTGCTGCATCTTGATTAGGAAGAAATCTGAAGACCCCCTTCCCTCTCTTGCTGAACTCTGAGTTAGGCCAGATAAGGCAGACTGTTTGGTGACTGAAGGCCAGAATTTCTTCAGGAGTTGCTGCAAACCCTCCCTTACTTCCACCTTCTCGGGCTGGTGTGTTTCTAGGCTTCCCTGGAGCACACGGGCAGAACACAATATAATGTGCGCATTGATAGAGCTATAGACTCAACAGGGTGCGAGCAGAAGGCAGCTCCATTCTTTCATTCCGCTACGGCCCCTTCAAGCACATTCGTTCCCCACCATTGGAGAACCTCGTAGAAAAACCTTATAGCTTGGGAGATAACACTCAGATGTTTTTTTTTTTTTTTTTTTTTTTTTGCGGTACGCGGGCCTCTCACCGTTGTGGCCTCTCCCGTTGCGGAGCACAGGCTCCAGACGCGCAGGCTCAGCGGCCGTGGCTCACGGGCCCAGCCGCTCCGCGGCATGTGGGATCTTCCCGGACTGGGACACGAACCCGTGTCCCCTGCATCGGCAGGCGGACTCTCAACCACTGCGCCACCAGGGAAGCCCTCAGATGTTTTTAAAAGTCCAGATCAGTTTACTGTTAGAGCCTCCACTTCTCATCCTATTGAAGACTCCCATCGCCCAGCTTGGACCTGATACAGCTGGAACCTTAAGGAGTGGGGAGCATGGGTGGTCAGTTTCATCACTATGTTCTCACTCCTCCTCTACTCATTGTGAGTGTTTGGACCACTATCCCCACCCCAAGGTCAGATAGGGTGGAGATGGGAAGAGAAAGAAAGGCCAAGGGGGCCTTACTTGACTTGCAGGATGGTGGCAGATTCCAAATGCCAGTCTTTCTCATGTCAGGGGCTCATGTGTGTCCTCTCACCTGTAGTTCCCTCAATGTAGGTAACACCCCCTCTGCTGGTTGCTTATGACCCTCACCTCCTTTAGTCCTGCACACCCCAGCCTCTGGCCCGGGACCTGAAGCCTTCAGAGTTCCCGGCATCCCTCCGTGAGGTCCACGCCGGCCCAGAGGAGGGAGGCTCCCTCCACGCCCTGCCAGACTCTAGGAAGGGAGCGATCTGAGGCCACCTAGTCCCTCACCACTCAGGCCGTCAGCTACAGCCTCTCACCTTTGGACCTTCTCGGGCCTCAGCCAAGCTCTTGCATGGCTCTCGTCCAGCTCCTTTGTTTGGTCAGTGAGAGGGAGGCAGTCCCCTTCCCTCTCCCATGCAAGGAGGTGGGACACGGCCCCCTGACCGCTCAGTCCACAGAAAGCTGCCTGGCTTCATCAACCTCTCCACATCCTATTTTTATACCCTTGAAGTAGATGAGAAGGTAAGGGTCACACAGCCAACTTCACCCACTTTTAGCCCTGGCGAGGGGTGGGCAGGGAGGTAGGCAGAGCCCTCCGTTTGGAGCTCAACCACGCCCTGCTCCACAGGGGAACTTAGCCAGCTTTACTGCTCACCCCAAGTGTGAGAGGGCCAAATTGCTCCGGACCACTCATTCATTCACCCACAAACATTCCTTGAGCATTTATCTAGGACTGCCGTGACAAAATACCATAGACTGGGTGGCGTAAACAGTAGAAGTATATTTCTCGCAGTTTTGGAGGCTGGGAAGTCCAAGGTCAAGGAGCCAGCAAGGTAGGTTTATTTCTGAGGCTTCTGCTCTCGACTTGTTGGCAGTGGCCATCTTGCTATGCGCTCACATGCAGGGGGGTGTGGGGGAGGGAGGCTGTGCACAATCCCACCATGAGTGTCCCACCCTCATGACCTCATCTAACCCTAATTATCTCCCAAAGACCTCAGCTCCAAATACCATCAAACCGGGGGTTAGGGCTTTAACATATGAATTTGGGGACATAAACATTCAGTCTATTACAAGCACCTACTGAGCATCCAGGTGCTGTGCTGGGCGCTGAGGATAAATGAGCATCCACGAGGCATGAGGCTTGCCCTCTCCTTCTCCCAGGAGAGAAAAAACCAATGCGTGGATAAATAATTGCACGTCAGTATCAGAGACGCCAAGTGGCCAGACAGCATGGCTGGGTGTCTGGCAGGCCTATGGAGACCATTCACGCAGCCTTCCTCCATGTGAGGGGCGGGGCCCTTGAATCACTGCTTCTTGGTAGCAACACGTGCCCAGGTGTGTGGACATCCTGATACAAAAGCAGGATGACCTTTAACTGATGCTGATTGAACACCTGCCATCTGGCTGGACTGAGCCAGGGGTTTTTCATTCTTTCCCAACAAGCCTGGGGATGGAGAACCTTACCTCTATTCTATAGATAAACAAATGGAAGTTGAAATATAGAAGTGGGTCTCTGAATCCAGGAAGCAAACACACTTCCAGCCCAAGAGAAGGCTGCATGCTTTGGGGGGGAACAAATCCCTAACCTTTAGCTCCCAGCGCCTGTGGGGTTTGTCACCAAGAGGTTTCCACCCACTTCCAGCTTTTTCCTAGAAATGCCTCAAAGGAAAGTTTGTCTAACTCTGGGTTCTTTGCATTTTGTTTAGAGACAAAGATAAAAACGCGTTCATTATCTCATCTGTGGCCGCTCAAACGAGAGAAAAGTGCTTCTGTATTAGGGCGACGCAATGCACCCAAACCTTTTTACTTCTATTAAAAAAGTATGAAGGCAATTTACCAGGATGTGCCTGTCACAGTCTGAAAAGCAGAAATGCCTCTTTTATCTTCTGATTTATTTACAGGTGCAGCCTAGTGACAGAGGCAAGCATTTTTCTGGCGCAGTGACTTGGAGGGGCCGCGGTAGATAAAGCAACAATCGGGTGCTTCCTTGTCCCTAAATGTGAGTTTTGCGCTGCCACCATCGTGGATAGTCCTGAAGCAGGTCCCAGGTCGCTGAGGTCACCAGCAGACACACTTCTTCACTTGCTCTCACACACACACCCCCAATGCCCACCCCGCAGGAGCCAGCTGGATCTCTGCCGGCTTCCCTCCAACCGCAGGTGGGCAGGGGAGAGCACTTGGGGGGCTCCTCTTAGGAAATGGGCTGAGCAAGTGGAAGAGGAGACATCCAGTAGGATTTTCTGTTTCCAAGAATCTGCTAGGTACAAAACAGGCCTAAGGGTAGCTCTGACACCATCACCTTTTCTGGAAATTTCAATTGTAGAACACTAATTTCCCTGGGGTGGCTTCTGTGTTGTCTTCACTGGAGATATCTTTTGACATTTTCATGCAAACCCTCTCCAAGGAGCTCTCCGGGCATTGTTTCAACCATTCTCACTGTTGACACTGAAAGGACACAAAGGGAAGAATGAGTCCTGGGTAATGACACTTAGTATCTGCATGGTGATGCCAGGCCACCATCAAATCGGCATCGGATTTGGCCGTCAAAGATATTTTCTCCCGCAGTCAACACCGTTTACGGAGCCCCTGCTGTGGTCAGGCTCAGCATTCAGGGAGATACAGGTGCAGATGAGATGCAATTCTGCACACAGTCTGGTGGAGGAAAAAGGCAAGAAAGGAAATCATCAAAACATGAGGCGGCACAAAATAAGAAGTAAGTGGAAGTGTCCACAATGTGTTACAGGAACACAGAGAAAGAATGACTTAACCCTGAGTTGGGACGCAGGGGAGGTGGAATTTCCGTGGAAGGCAGCATTTTCATTGGTCTCGAGGAATGGAGGGTTTGCAGGGGAAGCCTGGGGGTGGGAGTAAAGGGGTAGCACAGCGTTCCCTCTGCCCTGTTCTGGCTCAGCCAGGGCACAGTGGCACCTGCCACCAGGGGCTCCCATCATCCACGGAGGCTTCATTCACTCTGGTCTTCGTTGCCATGGAGCCAACATCTGGTCCAAGTGACCTGGCCGGTTGCCATGAGCATCGCTGCAGCATCACCTGAGCTCCCAGCTCCAGGACTCAGGGGAGCTCCACGTGTGGGGAGCTACAGCTGGGTCGAAACCTTCAGAGCCACAGGCTGAAATCGACACCAAAAGAGGTGGGTCGGGGGTAGATTCTGCCCTTAAGACTATTCCTCGAGAAGCACTGAGGGGAGCGTTGAGATCCACACTGTCCACTCTACCGGAGGGTCAGTAGCAATTGTGGATTTTTCCCTTAAGGACTGTGTCGTCCACACCCCTTAGCGTGACTTCACAGCCCCTCACAATCTGGTGGCTGCCTGACTCCCCAGCGTGACCCGCACCCCAGCGTTCTCCGTGCCCCACGTCCCGACCTCAGGGAAGAGCTCTCCTGCCCCCTCTGCCTGTGTTCCCCCCGGGAGCCTGCGAGGCTAGGCGTGATTGTGCTCCTTGCTTTTGGAGACGCTTTCACCCTCCTTTGACCCTCAAGGCAGATGCGACTGTTCCCTCTTTTCAGCTGGGGAGTTGGGGACCCAGAGAAGTTGGGTGGCTTATCCTGTTGGAGCTAGGACCAGCTCTCATGGCTCTCAGCTCTGATGCACCATCCTCCACCACAGTGGTTACAGCCTTTTCCAGCCCCCAACTCCCTAGCTGGAAAGAGGGAACAATCGCACCTGCCTTGAGGGTCAAAGGAGGGTGAAAGCGTCTCCAAAAGCAAGGAGCACAATCACGCCTAGCCTCGCAGGCTCCCGGGGGGAACACAGGCAGAGGGGGCAGGAGAGCTCTTCCCTGAGGTCGGGACGTGGGGCACGGAGAACGCTGGGGTGCGGGTCACGCTGGGGAGTCAGGCAGCCACCAGATTGTGAGGGGCTGTGAAGTCACGCTAAGGGGTGTGGACGACACAGTCCTTAAGGGAAAAATCCAAAATTGCTACTGGCCCTCCGGTAGAGTGGGCAGTGTGGATCTCAACGCTCCCCACAGAGCTTCTCGGGGAATAGTCTTAAGGGCAGAATCTACTCCCGACCCACCTCTTCCCAGCACACCGTTTATTGTTTTTCCTTCCACAGACCTCAAGGAGGCCTATGAAGTCATCCCCAGCCAATCTCAGCTCCTGCAGGAGATAACCACGGTTAGCACAACCAGCTAAAAGCAGAGAAACCTGATGTTTTAGGTAGAGGCTGTGCTGATAAGAGTATGATTTCTGTGGCGCTATTTGAGACATTGACAGAAGCTCTCAGAGAGTTATTATGACTTTCCCTGGGGGTCCAAAGACTTTAGCTTGGGAACTACTGCACTATTTCTGCAGTGACCACAATTTTCAGGAGAAAAATCTGGACCCATGGTGCGATAACTGTGAGTACGTGTATGGGGTGATGATATGGGCTGTTTGAAGACTATAGTGTTTCACGAAACCTGGGTTAAATGGCCATCCATTCACTCACTCCTTTGCTCATTTATTAAGTGCCCACTATGTGCTGTCACTGTGCTAGGTGCTGGGCGTTACAGTGAAAACAAGGACACGGCTCCTGACTGCACAGAGCCGCTAGTTAGTTTACATAATGACCCTTAATGTGTAGAACAGAAGAAAGCATGAACATCTGGGGGATTATGAAATGTGGTCTGGAGCAGGAGACATCTGAGTTTAGTTTTGAAAGATAAACAATAATTTGCCATGGACGAGAACAGAAGATTAAGAGGGGAGAGTACGAAGAAAGGCTCCGGGGTGTGAAATAGCAAATGCAGGCAATCCACTGGGACTATGAAGATGGAGACGGAGGTGGAGAGAGAGATTGGGAGAGATGAGGCTCCAGGGCAGGAAGGAGCCAGGCCCTGAAAGGTCCTGAAAGCCCATCCTGGGAGCCTGTAGCAGCCCAGCCCTGTGCTCACCCACAAGCCCCACCGTGGCAAACCTCCAAAAACCAGTCTTTGACATAACATGTGCTCCAAGCAATTGCTTGAATGTGACCACCTGTGCTCTTCTCTCTCTGCCTCTGGGATTCCTCTGGACACTCATTAATTTGTTCATTCTCTCATCAGGGCAGGGAAAAAGATGGAAGTCATCCCTGCCCTCAAGTAGCTTTCAATCTAAGAGAAAAGGCAAACATTAATGTAATAACTAAATGCATAAATGTAAATCATAAGTATCAAATGTAATATCGGTATAATTTTTTTAAATTATAAGTATCAGAGGTCAATTAGGATATAAGTGCTACAAGGAGGAGCTACATACCTGGCACTATAAAGCCGTATTTCTTTTTTTTTTTGCAGTACTCACTGTTGTGGCCTCTCCCATTGCAGAGCACAGGCTCCGGACGCGCAGGCTCAGTGGCCATGGCTCACGGGCCCAGCCGCTCCGTGACATGCGGGATCTTCCTGGACCGGGGCACGAACCCGTGTCCCCTGCATCGGCAGATGGACTCTCAGCCACTGCGCCACCAGGGAAGCCCCTATAAAGCCATATTAACAGAGACACTAACCTACTCAGAGAGGTGGGAAATGTTTTCCAGAATAAAAACTGGGCTGAAGACCAGTGGACAGATAGGGATCGATGTCACATTTGCTTTTGACCCCTTTCATGTTGATAACATATTTGAACTCTCTTCTTTGGTTTTGGACCTTGCTTCCTACTTGGCCCCAGGCTTTGATCCCTTGACTTTTCCAGCTTTCCCAGCCTGGGCTGAGAGGGTCCCTCTGCCTGCCCTTCCCGGTAGACTCTGGCCTCAGGATAATGAGGAGCCATATGAGGGTTTTTAGCAGAAGTGACATCTCCAACCCCAATTCTTCCCTGAACTCCACCCTTGTGAATCCAAGTACCTGCTCTCCATCCTCAACTAGGCTAAGACCTCCCAAACCTAACCTGTCCTGACCACACTATTAATGGCCCTTCCCTGGCCACTGGCCAAATCCCATGCCATCTTCTCCATGTGAGGAAGTGGCAACTCCATCCTTCCAGTTGTCCTATCAAAGTCCTTGGAATCAGCTTTGCCTCCTCTCTTGGTATTCCACATCCAATCTGTCACAAATTCCTCATCATCTCTCCTCCAAGACATGTCTCCCAGACCTGACCTCTTCTCACCACTCCAAACTATAGTCCAGGTCCAGGCCACCAACCCATTTTCACCTGAATTATTGTACCTGCCTTCTAACTGGTCTTCCTCTGTCCTATACGTTTATTCTTCTGAGATGAAAGTCTGTTCTTCTGAGATGAAACCTGGATCATGTCCCTCCTCTGCTCCCTACCCTCTTATGGCTTTCCTCTCACTCACAAAGCCACAATCCTTACAATAGCCCACAAGATCCTGTGTCATCCAGCCTCGCCACTACTTCTCCGCCCTTAGCCTAACCATCCTCCTTTCCAGCCACACCAACCTCTTGGTCCTCAAACACAGAAAGCACCCTGTTCCCTCTACCTGAAGTGCTCTTCTCCCCACCCCTGGATATTCACAAGGCTTACTCCCCCCCACTTTTGTATCTTTGCTCCAATGCCACCTCTTCAGAGACAGCTTCCCTGAGCCCCTATACAGCACAGAACTTTCCCATGGCCAGTTTTTAATCCCCCTTATCTTTCTCTACTCTTCTTCATAGAACTTATCACCACCTGACATATAATTATTTACTTCTTTATTGTCTTTTCCCCTCAGCCACCCAACTAGAAGGTAAACCCCATCAGGAAGAGTCTATTTATATCATTCATTTCTGTATCCCTGACACTTAGAACAGTGCCTGGAAAATAATGGGCGCTAAAGAAACATTTGTTGAATGAATGGCTAAATTTGTGTTTTTAAGGGTTCATGTTGGGTGGAAAAAGAAATGGAGAGAGATAGCCTTGGGGACAATGAGTGATTCTGGGAGGTTCATGTGTTAACCCAGGAAGGCAAATATGGGGATGATGGAGAAGAGAGGATGCCTTCAAGGAGAACATTGAGATGCAGAGTTGGCAGGACTTAGGGGCTGACAGATGTGGGGGAGGGGGGAGGAGAAGGAGGGATCCAGGATGGCTCTCCAGGTCCTGACTTGAAGGACCACGTAGTTGTTAGTTCCTCTGACCGAGAAAGGAAAGCAGGAGGTCAAACATGTTTAGAGGGAAGATAATGAGTTGGTTTTAGAAATGCTGAGGTTGAGATGACAGTGGACATCCAGGAGGAGGCGGCCAACGGGCAGCTGGATATACAGGTTGGAATCTCAGCAGTGTGATCCGTGTCAAAAATGTAAATAATCTGGGTCAATAACACAATGACAGCGTTTCAAATAATTGGTGTGTACGGAGGCTTCCCTGGTGGCGCAGTGGTAGAGTGTCTGCCTGCCGATGCAGGGGGCATGGGTTCGTGCCCCGGTCCGGGAAGATCCCACATGCTGCGGAGCGGCTGGGTCCGTGAGCCGTGGCCGCTGAGCCTGCGCGTCCGGAGCCTGTGCTCCGCAACGGGAGGGGCCACAACAGTGAGAGGTCCACACACCGAAAAACTAAAAATAAAAAAAATAATTGGTGTGTATTAAATCACCTAGAAAGACAGTATAGGGTGAGAAGAGGAAAGGACCAAGATCAGAGCCCTAGGGAACATGGACATGTAAGGAAGGAGAAGAAAATAAGAAGTAAAGACAAAAAATTGGTGGGAGAAGTTTAAAGAGAACTAGGAGACAAGGGTGTCATGGTAATAAAGGAAGGATAGAGTTTTCAGAAAGCGGGAGCAGTTAACAATGTCAAATGCCAGGGAGAGTAACAGAAAATAAGGGCTGAGAAGGGCCCATTGATATGCAGTATGGAGGCCATATGTGGCCTTGGCCAGACAAGGTCAATGGTATGCCAGGACAGAAGCCAAGCTACGCTTGGTTGAAGAGATACAGGAGATAAGAAAAACAAAGCAGCAGGTATAGACTATTCTTTCAAAAAACTCTGCTGAGAAACAGGAGAAAGGGCAGTAACCAGAAAGGAATCCTGGGGGCTCAAGAGTGTTGTTTACTACATGGGATGACTTGAGCATCTTTATGGGCTCAGAGCAGGATACAGGGTAGAGGCCACAGCAGGCTATGTGTGGAGAGGGGATGGTAGAAGGAGCGTGGTCCTCGGGTCGGAGGGAAGATGCACAAAGCAGAGTAGGGGTGTATGTGGAGCAGAGAGAAGGGAATCCAGAGCCCACGCTGTAACGATAGCCCAATGACTCCCACCAACATTGGAAGACAGGACAGGAACACATGAAGAATACACAGGACACCTACAACAGAAACACGTGAACCAGCGTCCGACCAGCAGCAACGGAGCAGAGGGATAGATACAGTGTTGAAGGAGATGCAGGATGGATTGGCATGGCCAAACCAAGTGGGTTATTAAAGGGACCCTTTCTGGAGGAAGTGAAATTTAAAAAGAAGGTTGGAGGGAATACCCTGGTGGTCCAGTGGTTAAGAATCCTCCTTCCAATGCAGGGGACGTGGATTCGATCCCTGGTCAGGGAACCAAGATCCCACGTGCCGCAGGGCAACTAAGCCCACAGGCTACAACGAAGAGCCCGCAAGCCGCAATGAAAGATCCTGCGTGCCACAACTAAGACCGCATGCAGACAAAAATAAATAAGTAAATACTTTTTAAAAACTAATAAATAAAAAATAAGGTTGGAAAACACAGGGCTTGGGAAAGGACCTCTTTGTCCAGGAAAGTCTGGTTTGGAGCCTTCTAGAGAAGCAGAGTGGCAGCACAGGGAGCCTTGTCTGTCTTAACAAGACAGACATACAAGCAGATGAACGGACAGAGAGTCTAGTAGTCGTGGTAAGAACATGAGCTATGAAGGCAAGGTACTGAGTTTGCACCTGGCTCGGTTGCTAACTGGCTGTGTGACGTTGGGCAAATCATCTAATCTCTCACTGCTTCAGTTTCTTCTTCTGTAAAATGGAGATGATAACACATGTGAAGTGCCTGGTACCATGAACTTTCAGGCAGTGGCTCCACAACCCATAACCCGTGCTAAGATAGCTTCATGAGTCCACAGTCTATCTGTCATAATACGTGGACAGACAGACAGCTAGAGACAGGTGTGCCAGATGACATTTACCACTTGGCCTATTTCCTACTTTATCAGGAAACCTACTTTAGCCACCTTTGCCTCTGAGGCAGGAAAGCAGTGAAACTGCATGTTTCTAAACACTCAGCATTGAAAATTGGGGCAGCCAGGTGGCTGTTTAGCCCGTGGGAATGGAGAGGACGGCAGGAAGTTGTAAATACCATGTATCCAAACTGCCATCTTCTCGCCAAGACTGGCTCAAAGCCCTCCTAATAGAGGGTTTTAGGATCCAACAGGAAAACATGGGGATTTTGACCAGGCTCTCTTCCCTACCCATCCCCCTCCCATCCCATGGCAGAGACGCTAGTTTTCCTTCCAGTATTCATGTTGCACTTCTTCCAAAGCAGGAGAATGTTCCTGGGCACATGGCCACCCAGAGTAAAGACTTCATAACCCAGTCTCCCTTGCGGTGAAGTGTGGCTAAATTCCGCCCAATGGCAGAAGTATTGTCTTGCTGTTTCCAGGAACCTTCCCTGAAATATGGCTGCCCCCTTAGCCCTTTTCTTATTCGCCCCTTTCTCCACACAGCCACCTGGAACATGGCTCTGATGGCGGTCACCTCAGATAGTGAAGACAAGGGCCGCAGCATAGGGGTAGCAGAAGAGCAAGTTGGGCGGATCATGGAGTCCTGAGGAGTGTATGGACCAAAGCTTCCATCTCTGACGTTCCCCAGCGGTTTCCAGTTTTTCACGTGAGAGGAAAATAAAGTCCTATCTTAGCCACTGGTTCTTTGGTCACTGGTAGCTGAATCCAATCCCAACGGAAGCTCAGCGCCTCAGGCAGCTCAGCCTCCTGCGTCACTTTCTATAGCAATCTTGACTGTTCCTAATTCAGATGGGTGAACAGAAAGAGGAGGTACAGATTCTGACCCCCAGCCTGCATCTGGCCAGAAACTTCACTGGAATCATAACAGCAACCTGTACGGTGCCCTATTATTTACAGTGTGCTTTCTCAAACATAAGCTTATTAGATTCTCTCAGAAACACTGAGAGGTAGCCTGTCCTGGTATCTCTATACCCTCAATTTTCAAAGATAAGGAAACTTAGGCCAAGGAGTCTAAATATTTTGCGCACATCACAGTTAATAAGGAGCAGAGGGCTTCCCTGGTGGCGCAGTGGTTGAGAGCCCGCCTGCCGATGCAGGGGACACGGGTTCGTGCCGCGGTCCGGGAGGGTCCCGCGCGCTGCGGAACGGCTGGGCCCGTGAGCCATGGCCGCTGAGCCTGCGCGACCGGAGCCTGTGCTCCACAACGGGAGAGGCCACAGCAGTCAGAGGCCCGCGTACCGCAAAAACAAAAACAAAAACAATAAAGACAGCAGGAAGGAGGAGCCCTCAGGCCTCAGGGTGTCCCCAACAGAGAGGACATCATCCCTGGCCAGACAGCTTCCAGAGACAGGCCCAGCTTCTGCAGAATACTTGGCTGTCGGCAGACAGAGACTCCCACCCAATGGGGAGCTGGCATTGCTCTAGCAGGCCACGTTCACACAACTCAGGACCTCCTCTGTGTAATCACCCCACAGCGAGTAGACTCTTAGAGGGTTCCTGCAGGAGAGGCCAAGACCATCTGAGGTTCCTCCTCAATACCGGGGGTCAAGCAAAGCTCACAGATCAAGCCCACGAGATATCAGGAAGGAGGGGAGTCCCCTGAGAGGGGCGGGGAGAGAGGGCAACCTCCTCTCTCTAAGGGACAGTCATTCCATTGCTCCTGCCACCCACCTGACTGCTATCTCCACCCTGAGCTCCGCTCAGAAAAGTTCATTTCCAGTTGTAAGAAGGCAAGATGTAAACAACCCAAGAGTTGCCGTCAAGAGAAGTGGCCCATCCATTTCTGCCTGGAGTCCGTATGGAGAGCACTAAGGAGGGGCTGCCCCCAGTGATGGATGGTGTTTCCAGACGTTTAACTGAGCTGGACTTGGCCTCTTTGGGCTGATCTATGATACGAGGACTGTTTTAAAGTATGTGGCTTTCTGGTGCTGGATTATCGAAAAGAGTTAAAATTGAAGTAGTCACTCAAAGCTCTGCCATCTGTCCCAAGTGGCTAGTGGGGCTTATCCAGGTGGGCCGGGGAGCTGGGGGCTGTGCTTTAGCCCCTTAGATCCACGTCCTTCCCTGCAGCATCGGTTGCTCGCATTGTCCTCCCTGGTGTCCCCAGGGCATGGGCAGTTGATGATCTGCCCTAAGCAAAAAAGGGGGGAAGCTTGGCAGGGAAGAAGGAATGCGTGTCTCATGCCCAGTGTTCAGAGGGCAAGTCGTCATCTTAGTATCACAGTTTTCCTCCTGACAGATAAAATAACGTCGCTATTAGTGTTAAACATGTGCTGAGAACCTGTCACGTGTCAGTCCTGGTTTCAGTGCTTTACCTGTAAGATCTCATCAAATCCTAACTGGTGACCCTGCAGAGCCGATACTATTCCTATCATTTTACAGAGGAGGAAGCTGAGGCTGGGAATTAGGGTGAAGGAACATGGCCAAGGTCTCGTCAAGGGAAGATACAGCCAGGATTCCCAGTGAGCAGTCTGGTTCTGGAGCCTGGACACTTAGACACTTTACTCACTGCTGCAGGCGGGGGCCCTGGAGGCCATACACCCATGTACACACGTACACTCATGCAGACATACACGTACACACACAGCTCCCTCCTCTCCTTCTAGCCCCGTCCAGCTCCTTCGCAGCCTCCCCAGCCCCACGCCTGCCCGTGGCACCTTCAGTGTCCTCCAGGGCCACAGCGCCTCCCTGTGCCCAGGCTGGGTGACTGGCCCCAGGAGTCGCTGCCCCTCCCCTTCTCATCCGGCTCCCCCCACCATGCTTCCCTTCCTCTTCACCGGCAACTGTCACATTTGTATTTATTTAGCGTCTGCCTTCTTGCTGAGCTCTAAACGCCAAGAGGTCCAGGCATCCTCACATGGGACTTGTGCAGGGAAGCTGGTGATGCTGGGGCAACTCCCTGGCTGAATCCCACTCCCCTCCCCCAGCCTGCGCTGACCTTGGCCACAGATAAGATGGACAGTGCTGGTGGGTTATGGCCTCTGAGGAGTCCCTGGGCCCAGGGTGGTCTCCGTCTGCTTCAGACAGTAAGATCAGGCCCCGAGAGCAGGCACAACCTCTCCTCCTCTCCCTCCACACTCGCGTCAAACAGAGCACTCCAGCAGAAGCATGAAGTGCTAATGGGGGATTAGCCACTGGCTGCTCGTCCTTCCACCAGGAGTGCAGCCCAGTAACTGTGATGGGGCCAGAGGAAGGCTGGGGCTGGCAGGGGGGCAGCCGAGGCTTGGCCTTTGCCAAGTTGTGCAGATTAAGGGACTGGTGAGCTGGATGGGACCTGAAGCCCACGTTCCTGGCTTGGAGCAGGACGTGACGCATAAACACCTGACAGAGGCTGTGCCCCGGGGTGAGGATGGGGACAGCTTCGACCCCTACGTCATCTCCACCAGTCCCCAGCTCGCAGCCACAATACGTGTTCTCTGGTGTGGGCAACTGACGTTTCTCAATCTTATGTAAAGCATGTGAATAAGGACATTTCTAATTTTAAAAAGTCTATTTTTGTAGATTTATAACAATCTCTGTAAAAACAGTGCACGTTGCCCGAGATGCATGTGCCGCTTGAGACAGGACAAGTGGTCCAGCCCTCCCCAGCCCCACCCAGCTTAACCAGGCTGCAGCCCCAAGTCCCCTCCCATGGAGACCCTGGACGGGAGCTCAGGGACCCCCTCTCTGTCCTCTGGGAGAAAGGGCAGCTCACGTGAGCATCTACTGCTTCCTCTCGCTGTGCTGACAGTTGCCTCTCTGGGTCTCTAGGTCCCAGAGCACCGCCAGCTTCCTGCTTCATGACACAAAACACTCTCTGGCAATGGTTCATTACCCATCTCCCCATCATGCTGTAATCTCAGCGCTGTGTCCTGTGCGCCCTTCCCCAGTGCTCAGCACAGGACAACAGTCCCGTGAATGTTTGATGGCCTCCCACACTCCCATCTCTCCCCCTGTTGATTCCACCATGTCTCTGAGTTCTCTTTCTCCACTGCTCCAGAGCTGCTCTCTTCTCCCATTCCTTCCCGTCTCTCTCTCATTTCTGCCCTGCCGGCCTTACTCTCTGTTTTTTTCCACCTGTCTGTTCCTAGCCCCTCTTTTACCTCCCACTCCAAGTCTCTCCTCCCATCTTCCTGCCTGATTTGGTCCAGAGATGACTATTTGGTAAAGATGATGAATGGGTCATAAAAAAATATGAGCTGCTAATTGGAAACTTTCATTTGCAACTAATTTTCAAAATAAAAAATATAAAAGCATTGCAAAAAGAAACCCAGAGTAGGGCTTCCCTGGTGGCGCAGCGGTTGGGAGTCCGCCTGCCGATGCAGGGGACGCAGGTTTGTGCCCCGGTCCGGGAAGATCCCGCATGCCGCGGAGCGGCTAGGCCCGTGAGCCATGGCCGCTGAGCCTGTGCGTCCGGAACCTGTGCTCCGCAACGGGAGAGGCCACAACAGCGAGAGGCCTGCGTACCTCAAAAAAAAAAAAAAAAAAAAAAACCCAGAGCAGTTTGAAAACAAATTAGAAATCTTTAAAAAGAGGGAGGGGAACCCAAATTGAAAAATTCCAGATCTTTTCTCTTAATAGTTTCTTTTATAGTTTTGTTTTTAGTTGTTTATGCTTTTTATCTTATTACAAAAAAATGCACATTACAGAAAATACAGACAAACAAAAAGGACATAGAGAACAATTATAAACCCACCCATTCAGACACAACCACTGAGAACATCTTGATACATGCACTCACTTCTGGATTCTTTGTGTGTGTGTGTGTGTGTGTGTGTGTGTGTGTGTATGTGTGATCAGGCAAATTTTATCACTTCCCAAAGAAAGTTCCAGAACCTTAGTCCCTTGTGCTGTAAAACAAGAACATTAACAGCAACAAAAAACCTGGTCAAAATTTGAAAAGTATTACATATTGTATTTTCTTCCTGGAGCCTCTTAATATTCATTATAATGAATATTCATTATGACAGTCATCATAAATGAATTGGAAGCTCTGGGGAGATGTACAGTTAAGAAACCTATTTTAACTTTGTTGTTCTCTAAACTCTTTGACACCAGAGTTCTCTTTTCCTCTGACAGCTATTAATACGTGTTTCTGAGAAAACATTTTGCCAAATAATGAGAGATAAATATCTATGCATCTTCAGATTCAGTTTACAAAAATAAAATCTTATCATATATTCTGTTCTGTAATATTAGACATGTTTCCAAGTAATCTCTGTGATTGGATGTTTAGGTTATTTCCAACTTTTTATTACCGTTTATGTCACCCTAAATAATACAAAATAGGAAGAGTAGGCTGAATGTGAATTAGAAATAAAAGACACAAAAGGAAATAACTCAAATATGAAAAGTAGGTAAAAATGTTTAAAAACATAGAAAGACCGCAAAACCATCCCCACGGTACAGCAAAATTTCCAATCTAGCTATAAAACCCCTTATTTAACCAATATTTACTGAGTGCCCACTATGTACCAGGCTGTACGGGAGGTTCTGAGGATGCGGTAAGTCAGACACTGTTCCTGTGGGGATCACATGTAAGTGGAAGAAAGAGAGAAAACTGATTAAATAGTGGCAGGAGATGAGTGCGTGACAACAGATGAGGGACGAGAATGGCTGGGTGGGGGCCATTTTAAATGGGGTTTTCAAAAAGGGCCTGGCTGAGAGGGTAACATCCCAGCAGAGGCCTTGAGGGATGTGCAGGAGCCGGCCACGCAAACATCTAGGGAAAGAGTGGTCCAGGCAGGTGGAGGACATATGCAGAGGCCCTGAGGTGCCAGTGAGTCTGGCCTTGCCCCTCCAAAGACTCATTAGTCCTGGGGCCCCTGGGACCCATGATGGGGAGGGGCTTATCTGGATGTGCTGCTGTCATGGCAGCGGGGAGGTAGGGGCTAGGCTGGAGCATCTTTATTGGGGGGCTAGAACAGGGCACATCTGTAGCACCCCAAACTGTTAGGGAGTGAAAATAGTTATATTTGACCAGTTTAATTGTTTTAACCAGATTTTTGTCAGTATCAGTGTGCTTTCAACTAACCTACCCACTGTTCCTCCCCATCCAGCCCATCACTTTTTTTCCCCAAAGGCCAAAGATGCTGTGTCCATGTTAAGTGCCTGAGATCAAAGCCTCTCCCTTCCCTGCAAGCTGCTCTGGTGAGCATTGGCTCTGGCTGCCTCTGTCTGCTCCGGCTGGGCTGTTCCAGCCCTTTCCATCAGCTCTAAGCTGGGATAGGGGAAAGAGAAGGGGCCAGTCATGAGAGTAGAGCAGAGCCCACAAGAAATACCTGCGTCTAGGAGATCTGCCAAGTAAATCCTCCCAAACAGACACGGCTTTTCTGCAAGTTGTGTGAGAACGACCATTTATATTACCCTAAATAGTACAAAGTAGGAAGAATAGGCTGAATGTGAATTAGAAATAAAAGACACAAAAGGAAATAACTCAAATCTTCCAGATGAATACAGGAAGATAGAGGCAAAACATGGGGAAAAAACAAAGGAGACAATGGCCGAAAGGGAGGTATAGACGCTGAGAGACACACAGAAACAAACAGAGAGGTTGACTGAAAGGAAAAAGAAAACAAGAAGGAAGGTAGAGAGGCCAAGGATGAGGATGGGTGAAGGGGCTGTTGTGGCCCACTGTGGGAGGGACACAGATGTGGGATGCAGACATCTTTAGGAACGAGAAGTCTGAAGAGCTTAGGGATGGCCCTTAGACAAAGATGACATAATGAGGTTAAGGAGCCAAACTGCCTGAGTTCACATCCAGGTTCTGCCATTTCAAGGCTGTGTGACATTGGGCTAGTTCCATCACCTCTCTGAACCTGTTTCCTCCTCTTTAAAATGGACGTAACATTAGTTGTGTGCGGTTCAAATGAGACAAAGCATGTATGGCACTGAGCACAGTGACTGACACACAGTAAGCTCACTGTGTGAGTAATAACTGTCTGCTGGTGTATTACTACTCGCTGGTCTCCCCTCCGGAAGGGTGGTGACTGAACAAGTAACCTACGGCTGAGGGCCTGTCCTCTCGTGGTGTGAGTGCACCGGGCCCTGGATGCTCTCCCAGCTCGCTTCTGGCTCACACTGCAGATTGGCCCTGACAGGTACACGATTTAAACACCAGCACCAAGTGCAGCTTCCAGCACCCTCCAGGCAGGCCACATCAGCTGCTCACCGCCCGGGTGCAGGATGCCAGCCAGAGTTTCCTCTTGGGTCCCTTGGCCTCTAGCCCACCCACATCCCTGCCCACAGGTGCCCGGCTCATAGGTCTGCAAGCACACAGCCGGTGCTAGGGTTGAGAAGGTCCAGTCAGGCCTGGGGACAGGGGCCTCGGGTGCCTGGACCTGACTGGGCCCTGGCCTGTACAGCCCTCCTTTTCCCAAGGCTGGGATTGTTCATTCCACCCTCCTACCCTTCCCCTTCCATCAGTAGGTTCTGCCACAAGCCCAGGTCCAGCCTTAGGGCTGGAGGATCTTAGCAGTTCTGGCCGGATGTTTACACCGTCATGGTCCCCAGGGCTGCTCTACATGGTCCACGGGACTGATAAGGTAGCGTCTGCTTTGCTTCTTCATCTGCTTTGTTCAAGACCTTATCTTGCTGGCCTTCCCGATACCCTGGTCTTTCCAGGCTTGGATCTCTGTCCTGCTAGTGTCAGACCTCCTCCCCACGGCTAGGGTCCTGTTGCCAGCAGCAGACCACCCCAAGACTGCCCGCTGCCCCCTGCTTCGTTCTGCCCACCTGTCAGGGTATCTGCTACCCCATCTTGGATGGTGACCACTTGGGCTTGAAGATTGTACCTCTGACTATCACCCCATCTTCCCTGCGCTCCTGCAGCTGACTGTAACACTCAGTCTCTTTCCCTCACGCACCCTGAGCGTGGCCTCATCCCTGACCTTAACCCTGCCCTGCTGCCTGGTACAGAGGATGCTGCCCCGGAATCCAGCCCCTCTGGGACCTGGCAGCATCTCGCCTCTGCAGTTCCATTGGCCTGAAGACTTGACATTTCCCTAAGCATCAGTTTTCCTTCCAAAGTGGGGGAAAGGCTCTGCCCTGTCTGCCTCCAGGACGGATGGCGGGGGGGACCGTAAGCCTTGGCCTGGGACTCCTGTCCTTTGTACACGTTCCCATGAGCCCCACCCTGGAAGTCGGCTTCCTGTTCTTTCTGCACAGGATAAGATGGCTGATGTGAACGTGCTCAGCTTTCAGCCCCTCATCAAAGACATGGGTTCTCTTCCAATAGTTCTCCCCAAAACTGGTCTGTGATGGTCTCCATGCCTTCATCTTCCTCCTTTACTTTCGACAGTTTCCGGTCTGTCCCAGCTCCCTGTAGGGTAAGAGGTCCCTGTCCCTCTACACCCCAGGCTCAAGAACCTAGGCACAAAATCAGTCAAACTCCACCCGTGTTTGTCCCTCCGCGCGTTCCGCTGTCTCCTTCAGTCTCCCTGGGTGTCTCTTTCTCTGCTTCTCTCTGTGTCTTCCTCTTCTCTCTCCTACGTCACCGTGTTGTCAAGTATTTCCACCGTTAGCACAAACCGTATTGAAAGTTCTTCCACTTGTGCAGCGAGCCACGTGGGCAGGCTGGGTAATGTCTGTTTTACCCTCTTGGTAATGAATCCCATCTTCTTCTCTTTGCGGTGATTGTTATTGATTCTGTCTTGTCACCTTGGTTTGTTTTCTGCCAGCTCCTGCCTTCCCTTCATCTTGCTGTGGCCATTTCTCTTCTCTTATCTGTAATTTCCTCTCTTGTTACAGCTGTCTCCCCTCTGGGCTGGCGTGGCACTGAGGCCAGGGGTTTTGTATTCACTTGGTGGTACAGCTCCATCGGCCCTTCCCTGAAGTGGTGGGTTTGGGTGGTGGTCGCGAACAGGTCAATAATGATGGTGGTGGGGAGAAGAAAGCTGGAGCCAGACCTTCCACATATTGGTTGTTCTAAAGCAGAGCTTGGACCATGGTGCCTTCCCCAGCTTGGGAAACTCCTATGGTTGCCCTGGACCCACAGACAAAGGATGTGATTTTCAGCTGGGGAGTAAAGTCCTTCGCAAACTTACCCCCATCTGCATTCCCAGCCTCATCACTCAGAACCGCAAACTTTACCCTCCAGACACACCACACTGGCTACTTACTATTCCCTTCCATACCCTAGGCCTGTGATCACCCAGGGCAGGGGGCTCACCTAGCAGGCAAAGGAGGGCATTTTGACGAGACCAGGAGAAGGGGAAGACACATGTCTTCCGCCCCCAACCCTGGGGCCCCTGTGGGTGGAGCTCCAGGAGTTTGCCTGGGAGGCGCCTTCATGAAGGCCATCAGGGGCCATCAGGAACCTTCATGAATCTCCTTGTTCTGGTCAGTGGCCCCAGAAGGTGGATGATAGGTGACCAGAAAGCTTATGGGTTTTGTCTGGCATTGGGAGGACAGGACCCTGGAAGAACTGAATGACCATTTTCTGAGCCTGACCACGCATCACACACCCTCATCAAAGGGTTACTCATCCCCTTTCATCAGAAAAGGAAGCCGAGGCTAAAAGTGCAAGGTTATTTGCCAAAAGTCCCACAGCTGGTGGGTGACTCTTAGGATTCAATCCCAGATCTTTCTGACTCTGAGGTCAGTGCTCTTTCCTCATCCCTATTCCCTAGGCTTCCAATCCTTAAGCCTAATGCCATCCCTATCCCAAGCATTTTCTCATCCCTGCTTGATGCCCAGATTCCAAGATGGCCCCCATTGACCCTCTTGGAATTAGACTTTGTGTAGACCCTCCCGTGTCGGATCAGGGCTAGACCATGACCGTTAGAATGCAGTGGGAGTGATGGCACATGACTTCCCAGACTAGGTCATGATGGCGTCGCACCTTCAGTCTCTTGCATGGCTCTCTCTGGGTGAAGCAGTCCCGTGTTAGGCAGCCTGGCTGAGAGCCCAGGCGAGAGCAACCAGCTAGCCTGCCTTGTGAGAGGGCCTTCTTAGAAACGGGGCCCAGCCCAGTCCAGCCTCCAGATGACTGCAGCCTTGTGAGAGGCCCTGAGCCAGAATCACCCAACCAGGCTGCCCCTGAGCACCATACACCATGAGAGACGATTAATGATTAGTGTTGCTTTAAGTCACTAAGTCTTGGAGTGATTTGTTACACTACAGTAGATAGCAAATATGTCTGTCCTCAGAGCAAAGGGCCCCCAAGCTGAGGGCTGGACAGTCCTCAGTTTCTTCCAGGGTTTCTTTCCTGGGGTGGACACGAAGCCAGGGACCCTCTGCCCGGGAATCCCTTTGTCCAGACTCTCCTCATCTTAAAGAGAGACAGGGACTCATCTCCCCATGAGGTTTCAGAAGAATACCCCAGCCACTGCTCCGGCTTTGGTGTGAGGCAGGATGAAGGTGAAGTCGCCCCTCAGACCTTATCAGAAAATGTCTCTTTCCCTCCCTAATGAAGACAAATCCCAGCATCTGAGGAGGACACCAAATGGATACAAATGAAACAGCCGTGTTATCAGATGGATGTGTCTTCCCAAGATCTAGAGCTGATGGCACGTGGATTCCCGCCCCTGCTGACACACAGCCTGCGGTCCCTGGAGGGTCTGGCAGAGCCCTGAGTGGCACCGCCCTCATGAGAACTCTGGGACCATCTGAAAGAGGATGTATGCTCTCTGCCTTAGCTTCTGCTCTTTCTAGCTGGAACCCTAAGGGAGGTCTTGGGGGCACTGTGTCACCCAGCATGACATTAGACTCTAAGGTGCAGAAGGGGCTGGCTCTTGGGCCCACCCTCAAGAGCATGTTTTAGGTTTCCACAGACTCTGCCAGGCCAACAAGGCCCCCGGTCACTGACTTGACTCCCTCTCCTGCAGAGGGCAGAAGAAGAAGACTTATTTTAGGTTGGTATGTTACGTTCTTATTTGCAAGGCTGCCTTAGAAAGAAACCATCGGACTGGTTTATTACCTCCTGATTGGTTTATTCCCTTCTTTGTCCCTCTGCCTTTAGGTATCGAAGTGTGTCTATCACGTGAGGGGGTGGGAGCAGGGAGAGCTGGATTCCTAGAGACACTACCTCAGCTGGCAAGGGGGCAAAGGCTGTTTCTGGTTCCCAGACTTTTCAGAGTAAGGAGCTGGAAACTCCAGGAGATAAATGGTTACAACCAGCCTCAGAGCCTCCATCTCCTTTTGCCTCAAAGGAGAGCAAAAGCATTGGAAAGCTTGTCCCACTGCCCTTTCCTACCTGTCTGAGTCTATCAAGGATCTCCGTGGACTCAGGCAGCCTTCCTTGCCCCGGTGCCCTCCTGCGCTAGTTCCCCTGGCTCCATGCTCAGCACCTGTCTCCTTATTTACCCGTCCCGGCTTCTCTGCTTTCCCTGCTGCACCAGAAACATGTAGTTTATCTTCATTCAGGCCTGTCCCTGCGGCTCTCTCTGGATCATGCTTGCCTCGCTAGCCCTTTGCCCTTCTCAAGAAACACACCATGGCTGGCAGAAGTTCCTTCTATGATAACATTTTCCATCACAGCCCCAGAGTCTGCAAAACATGCGGGTCCTTACCAACTCTCCTAGGAGAGACATTGGGAGCTGCCCGTCCTGTTTTCCAAGGTGTCTAGGGAAGGGTCCTCATCTCCTGCCACCATTGTGGGTCATTTATGCAAAGCTCTGCCCAATGGCAGGAGGCTGGCGGGGACGAGTGTACAGTCCGGCATTGTGGGTTGAGCATGGCTCAGGCAGCAGGGCAAATCCTGCCTTGGTCACTTCTAACTTTATGTAAGTGCATCTCTATTTCATTTCCTGGAGTGCAAGTTTTATCTACCACACAGAGAAGTGAGGCAAGGCGTGGGAACAGCCAGCCAATAGTGGTTTTGTGACAAAGGGTAGCAGTGGTGACAGTGACGATGAGGTTGTCGCTTAGCTGCTGGGGGCCCTGCCTGCACTGAGAAGCAGAGGGTCTGAGAAGCCAGGAATTTGGCACAGAAAGAAGCTCACCTGAGTCGGTCAGGAACAATCAGTAGCACCTTAGCTCTGGATGGAGTTTTAGTCTCTCAGAGCAAACATCATCCCAAGACCTCTAGTTCCAATCCCTCATTTACCAGCAGACAGAATTGAGACCCACAGAGGGCAGTGACCTGCCCGATGTCACCCTGTGACCAGTGGAACCCATGTCCTGACATTCCATTACCACTTAGCCTCAGGCTGAAGCGGGCCATTCCCAGGCAGACAAACCAAGGACCCCTCCTCGGGGACTCCGTCAGTAGGAATGGGATGAGGGAGGCCACCTGACCCAGACTGCCTCCCCAGACTGTGTTCCGGAGGTCACCCCCAGGCCCAGAGGCCATTACTCAAAGATGGGGTCATGTAGGAAGAAACCATCAGCATCTGGTGAATGTCTCCCAGAGGAAAGTCACTGCCAACCTTTTTGCCTCCTTCCTACCTGAGGTAGTGCTGTGTGCAGTTTCCCCCAGGAGCCTAGCCCTGTGATGTAAAATCCTCCCCTCTATCCTATAGATGGAGGGGAGAGGAGGTGATGGGATTGGCCAGGGTGTGGGTGAGTGGAGGAGGGGTCGGAGAAGTGACCTGGGAGGGGAAGGGATGTGCTTCCACTAAGCTGCTCCGGGGCGCGGAACCCAGAGAGTCTGAGACGCCATTCCTCAGGCCCCGGGAAGGGGTGTCCCTTCCCCTAAACCACTGCCTGCTTTTCCTCCTGCTTGATGGGCCAGCACCCAGCACCTTTGACTCAAAGGCTCTGAAGCTCCCAGGAAGGAGGTGGGAAGGGACTCCCAGCTGGATGTGGGAACTAGACAGAAACAGAGGGGGCAGAGGGAAGGAGGGAGGAGAGAAGCTGGGGCTGGGGAGAGGTCTTGTCAGCCTCTGGCTCTGGCCCAGGGCAGGGAAAGACAGGTGGTTCAGAGGCCCAAAGCTGGAGCACTTCCCAAGAAGCCTAGTGGTGGTCCGGTTCCTGAGGAGAATGTTCCCCAGGCCCCGTCACCAACCTGCTCAGCTCTTGGGGTGTGCAGGACAACCCATGCCCTACTTTGCAGACAAGGAGACTGAAGTCCAAGCTGGTTAAATGGCTTGCCCAAGGTCACCTAGATATTCATGTCTTTTCCATGTATTACTACTATTCCCCTCCCATTTCATAAACCGTTTGAGGAGGTTTATAATGAAACGTATGTTTGCAGTAAATCTCTCTGAGTTTATTCCTTCCACAGATATTTGGTGTTTTCTATGTACCTGACATTATTCTAGACTGAAAAGTAGACAAAGAAAGACAGAATCCCTGCTCCCATGGAGCTTACTCTCTGGCATATCGTTATCTTGTGATAAGTGCTCTGAAGGAAATGAGAGAAGTGACAGTAAGGGGAGGGAGGGAGCATTGATTTTAGATAGGATGGTCAGAAAGGTGGCATTTAAGCAGGTGTAAAGGCCTAAGGCAAACTTGAGTTTGGAGTATTCACGGAGAGAAGGCGCCAGAGGCCTCCACGGTGAGGAGTTGCAAGCTAATAGGGTGGAAGCCACTACGGCATGGTGGAGACGGGATGATCCCATGGACATTTTAGAAGAGGCTTCCTGCCGCCTTGAGGAGAACGGACTGGCCAGAGGCAGGACAGGAAGCGGCTTCTGCAGTGATGCGGATGAGAGGTGCTGGTGACTGGACCAGAGATGGCCGTGGAGGTGGAGAGGAAATCAGAAGAGGTGTCAGAGAGAGCGGGGTAAGCAGAGTGCTCAGCCTGAGGTCTGACAGTGCTGTTCTACCGCACGTGACCCAGAGCCCTAGCTGCCTGGCATGGAGTGGTGAGGTTTGGGAGAGAAACAAGATGGCAGACTTGGGGGCTGGATGCCTACAGAGAAAGGGCTGGAGAGAGGATGAGAGGAGAACTCTGACAACTGCAGCCGAGGTGTGGGGACCAAGGTTAGGCATGAAATCCTGCTAGAGAGAAGCCATTAGATGGAACCAACCAGCTTGGGGCACCCTGTGGGTGCTCCTTCAGAGATCAGGGCTTTGACTCTCCTGTTGATGAAGAAAAATAACTCAATTTTGCATTACAGGAAGGACTAAAGAAGCACGGTATAAAGCAAGGAAGACATACAGACATAACCTCCACACCCACACCTGTGACAGACATCACTAATCAATGGTGCCAGCCTTCTGCTGAACTCAGACTCAGCTTCATTGTCTTTCTCAACACAGCCGTCCAAGCAGCTACTCCCGATCAACCTGTGAGGTACAGGCTTCACAACCTCCTCCTCATTCCCAGTGCAGAGGAATGAGCACCGAGTTTGGAGTCCAGGACACTTGGGGCTTAGTTTTGCCTTCGTCTGTAGACAATGTATTTAGCCTCTTGGAGTCTCACTTTCCCATCTGTGAAAGTGAATTATTATTCCTATGTCACGTATTTGCTGTGAGGACTAAGTGAGGTAATGAATGAAAGAACTTAGCCTAGTGCCTGCTACAGGTAGGCATCAACAAATGCTTTTTAAAAATAGCCCCCTTTGCCTGACCCACGCTTCTACTCCCAAATGTGCGTACGGGCACACACACACACTTACACACACATGCACACACTCACACACAAGTCGTAAGAGGATAGAAAAATTTATCCTAACAGCTGGCGCTGGAATTGATGTTAGGGAGGGAGTCCTCTTTTGTTCAGGAAATTACCTTGATAAGTCACTAAGGATATGGATTAACAGAAGTCAAGGAAACAAAAATGTCGCCGAACGGCTCTGCATTAAAATTGAGATGAAATTCATGAGCAGCGGGAAGCAGAAGAGCCCAGCGGGATGGTGTGGGCGCTACACAGCATCTCGGCGGAGTGGGCAATGCAATTTTAAAGAAAAAGTATGTCAAATATCCAACATGAAGCTGTTTGCACTTCTGAGATATAAAACCTCTCTGTCTTAAAAAGAGCCCACACCACATGATTCCATTTATATAAAACTCTAGGAAACGCAATCCAATCCATAGTGACAGGAAGCAGATGAGTGGTTGGCCAGCGTGGAGGGAGAAGGAACCTTTGGGGGAGGGGGCGAACGTGTTCAGTATCTTCATTGTGGTGATGTTTAAAATTTTACCAAATTGAACACTTTAAATATGTGCAGTTTAAAAAGTCATTTATATCAATTTGATCCAAATTTGTTGTTTTCTTATGCTTTTAGATGTGCCAACTTTCCCCACCTTTCAACAGGTAATGACCCCCTCCCCCAAACATTTTTTTCTGTCTCCCCACACCTCAGTCAAGTCTGACACAGGTGTGAAGGCCTTGTGTGAGTGGTCTGGGGGTAGAATTTGAAGGAGGGAATTGAATCCCACAACTAAAGTGAGACTGCCGAACTGGGATGGTCAGGAGACTATCCATAAACTGAGTGAGTTCAGCAGAAGCACGAGCTCATAGCCAAGGTGCTCACGAGAATCAAGCTCATTCCCCTCCCTGGAAATTCTTAGAAGTCTTGGGAGAGAGCACGGAATTTCCATGTGTGATGGGGGCTCAGGCCAGTGTCATAAATCTTAAGGTGCGGGGAGGTCCCAGTTGGCACTTGTGTTCCTTGCACAGACAGAAGCCCAGACGGGCACCCAAAGAGCGCCCCCTTCCAGCCACACTTCCTTACATTGCACCTCTTGGGGCCCTGAGCTACACTGGAGGAAGAGGAGCTAGCTCCTCGCTGAATTGCATTTCTCTGTAAAGACACTTATCCAACATGGGAAAGATCAGAGCAAAGAAGAGAGGTTGGCCCCTCAGCAAACCCAGCAGTGCCGAGCCTCCTCTGTTCTTCCCCTGGGATCTTCCGGAGAGTCCATCCTAATCAGCCTCATAACACTCACTCCAGCAGCATCCCCTGAGCCGGCACAACGGCCATCCGAACACGAGGTCAATTTGCTACCGGGGACACTGCCCTTTAGATCCCTCAGCTCTGCAAGGTGCCCCGCTCCAGAGAGACAAGAGCTTCTCCAGCCCTCTTCCCCTCCCTCCCCCCGCCACACCTCCCCACCCCATCCTGGAGCATCACAGCAGAAACCGAATCAGCCGCTCCTTCCGAGGGGATAATCAAAGTGCAGCGTCTCTGGAGAGGACCTGGCTCTGTGGAGCAAGTCTTTAATTTCAAGCTGACTAGACTGGGAGCGTGTGCCGTGGGCTCTCTGATAGGCAAGACGAATGGATGGCCAAGGAGTCAAGCTGGCGAGCCGGAGCAGGTGGAGGGTGGAAGGAGCAAGATGGGGGGGGGGGGGCAGGAAGCTTCCCATGTGGGCAAAAGGGGGCTCCCTGCTCTGGAGATCTGTTTGCTCTCTGCAAACCCCAGCTGCTGGCATCTCCCCCGACAGCCCAGAGGGATGTCTACAGCCTCAGATGCAGCCCCTGCCCATCCCCCCACCAGACAAGGAGCCAGAAGAAACCCTGAGGGGCAAGCCTCCTGCCCAGGGTCACAAAGCACCCCGAGGGTGGGCGGAGACTGGATCCTAAATACAGACCTGGGTGGAGTTTCATTCCCCCTCCCCCCCCACCCCGCCCCCCGGGCTCCTGAACCCAAATGGCAGGGCTGCTCTGGGAACAAGGCCTCACTGACATCAAGAAACTGAGACTTTACAGAAAACTCTCATGTGCTTGGAAGCAGGTGTCACTGGGACTCTTGTCATCATTCTGTCATCAAGAGGAGATATGCCCATAGAGGTTAGGAATCCTGCTCAAGGTCAAAACGCAAGTCAGTGATGAAACCAAGAATATCGTATAGCAGGTCTGGTGCTCACGAATGATACATCTCAAGACCTTGGTGAGGACTCCATTTCTCAAAAAAAACCCATAGAACTCATTGGATAACACCAGTGCCACAGTGGGCTGCAGCAACTGGGCAGACAGCGAGGCCCTGGCCAGCTCAGCGACTCTGTGGGTCAAATCCAGGCCTCAACAGAAGGACAGATTATTTCCCAGCTGGGCCTTCAAAGAGCTGAAATCACAAACAGCACCCCGGCAAACCACAGCCTTCTTCACAGCTCTCTAGGCTCCTGGCCCATTGCTCCAGCCATTGGCTGCTGCCACGTTGTGTCGGGTTGGGGACCAGGAGGGTATTTATGGGCAGACAAATAAGACCAGGATGGGGAGGCAGCTGCCAGGAGAACAGCTCCAACCTGAGCCCAGAAATGTGCTGCCTTCTTCCTTTCCTGTTGCCTCACCTGCCAATACTGGACCTGAGCATTGTACACCAGAAACCAAGAACCTGGACACTGGCTTCTTTGGGGAACTCCCCTTCTCCAGGTTCATGGGTACTCTGCACTCCTATCCCATGTTGCTTGAGCTTCCTTGGCCTTCTATGATCTAACGGTGCCTGGCCTGGTGTCTGGCCCTTAGTAGCTGCTCAGGGTTTGCTGAATAAATGAAGTTTTGATATGTGTGTGAATCAGGCTGCCTACAGCCTACCCCTCTTGAAGCCTAGTTCTGCCCTTGGCTCTGTGGGGCAAATACTGTCTATAACAAGGCATGGGCCCCAGCCAACGGGTGGGAATCTAGTAGGGTGCTATGGGCTGAATTGTGTCCCCCCCCAAATCCATATGTTGAAGCTCTAACCCACAATATGATAGTATTAGGTGGTGGGGAGCTTTGGGAGGTGATTAGGTTTAGATAAGGTCGTGAGGGTGGGGCCTTCACAATGGGATTAGTGCCCTTATAAGAAGAGAGCATCTCTCTCTCTCTCTCCCTCTCTCTCTCTCTCTGCCATGTAAGGACACAGAAAGAAGGTGTCAGTCTGCAAACCAGCAAGAGGTTCTCACCAAGAACTAAATCAGCCAGTACCTAGGTCTTGGACTTCCTGCCTCCAGAACTGTTAGAAACTAATGTCTGTTGTTTAAGCCACCCAGTCTATAGCACTTTGTTATAGCAGTCTCAGCAGACAAAGACATTGGGGAAATGAGATCCCTCCCCACAAATTCCTCCTGACACAGTCCAGAGCCATATCAACAGGGCCTTAATCTTGACTGTGAGCAGAACCATGACTGCTGAGGTAAAAATGTGTGGAGCTGGGAGCCCAGAATCTGGGTTCTAGACCCAATCCTTCTGTTTATCAGCTCCATGACCTCAGGCAAGGGATGGAATCAGAGTATGTCAGGGATGACATCCACAAGACCTCAGTTTCCCCATCTGTGAAATGGAGGGAGATGGGAGCCCACCCACCCCGCCTCTTTCTCAGGGATCCTGTGAGTGGGGCTCCTGGGGGATGATGGGAATGAACATGTCTGGAAAGCACGGCAGGAACCCTGTGGGAGTGTGCCAGAAGGTGGGGTTGGGTTGGCATCAACAGCAGAGCTGGAGGGGCTCCTCACTGCGACGGTAGAGCTGACCCCAACAGTGCCCAGGGTCTGCCACCCCCACCTGCCCACAGTCCTTGGTACTAAGAATCCACTCATTGTCTGAGCATGGCTGGGCCTGTCCACTTGCTCTCTCAGACAGCTCTGGGGAGCCTGTCTTGTCTCCTGGCTCCACTGGAAACCTCTGCAGGGCAGGTGCGGGTCCATCTTCTTTCCCCTCACAAGCTGAGCATGTAAGGACTTGATCAACCCCTGCTCTCTGACGTGACCCAGCCGTGCCCCATTTGGGGAGGTGGCTGACCTTTGCTGTAGGAAAGCCTTGAAGATGGCCCCAGGGCATTGGCCCTCCTCCCAGGGGCAGTAAAAGCAATCGAAGAGGGCCTGATGTGGATCCTCAGTTTCCTTGCCGAGGCTGCCGCCCTTTGCTGTCACCTGAGCCATCGGGCCAGCGGTATACTCCCTCGCCCACCCACACTGCACTGCAGGACACTCCACCCTGAGTCCTGGCTGAGCAGAAGAAGTGATGATTTCAACACTTAGTGACGTGCAGCCGCTGAGGGCTGTGCAGGATCCCCTCTGGCCCGCCGCCAAAGGAACCCAGCTGCCCTTTTTCCTGTGCCCATGCGCCGCAGTGCCCCGGGAATGGAGGTAGGGTGTGAGCTGGCCCTGCTCCTGCTTCTTGCCTCCTTCCCCAGTCTTTAATATTCATGAGGACTCCTAGCAGGGGAGCTAAAACTGTTCCGCTCCTAAATCTAGCTGCTTTATGGAAGCCTAATTAAATTCTTTGGTGGAAGGGGAAAAAAAGTGACCTTCAAAACTGCCAAAGCTATTCAGAGTGGCTCATCCCAGAAACCTTTCCCCTTCCCTCCCCTCTCTCTGCGTTGGCCTTTCTTCTGGTGAAGAAACTCTCCCCCTCCCCCCCAGGCTAAGGGTCCAGGGGATGCTCCAGGGGTGGGTGCCCGATGGCATGACTGCTTCCAGTCCAAGAAACACAGTGATGGCATCTCTTCTAGCGACCCGATGACCTCGGGCCTTGCTGGAAACTGTGATCTCAGCCAGCGTTGGGGTTGAGGGAGGAGAAATGGCAACCGGGAGGGGCTGGTCATGGTAGAGAGAGTGACAGGCCCCTTCCGCACTCTTTTGCAGCAAGTTACTCCTGGAATTTCAGGCTTCCTCTTTCCCTGGGCCGCCTCGTCCATGCTACCTGGCAAGGCCCAGACAGGCATGGGGAGAGAGGCCAGCCCTTTGCAAACTTGTACCTGGGAGTTTGGGATTGTAGCTCACGTCCCTATTAGCTTCTCCCATTCATTAGGGACAAGCAATCACTTCCCCAGAGGCCAATGGAAGAAGCTGTCCCTTTTTCAGGGCCTCTGAATAGAGGAAGTAAAAGCGTCTGAATGCACCACACTCTTCCCTGTGACCAGAAAAGTGGTCCCTCTTCCTGAGAAAGCGGAAGAGATGTGAGCAGGGCAGGATGAGGTTGTGAACTCCTGAGCCCCACACCCACAGTGCCAGGATTCGCCTTTGAGGATGGTGTAGACACAGGTGGGGCTCAGCGGGACCCTCCTGTAGGAGAAGTAAGAGTCTGGCCAGAATCCCTCAGGCAGGGGGCGGGAAGAGACCTAGAGGCCTAGATCTACACAGCAAACGAGCATCAGGGCTGGCTCTCAGAGGCCCTCAATTAACTTAAGTTGGGTGAACGTGAAGGCACATGCAAGCCTGGTAGGTGAGGACAGAGGTGGAATCTGAGGGACCAGCTGGTTTCTCTTCTACCTTGGGAGGAAGTCATTTTTATCTGGTCCAAAGTCGCCTTCTGATCGGTCTCCAGCAAGTCATTCTCAGACAATATCTCAAGCCAAAGTGCGACGATTGGCAGCTAGTAAGCCTGGGTGACAACCTGGCTCGCCATGAGCCTGTTCATTCCTGGGATGCGTACTCTTCAAAATCGGTTTGAGGCTGTCAGAATAGACCTTGCTTGGTGGGCAAATTCTCTGGGGTCACCACACCCATCCTAGCCCATGCCCAAGAAAGCCTCCCCGCTGCAGGGTCCAGCTTCCCGCAAGAACCTTTCCCAGGCCCGGCCTGCACACAGCCCAGGCAGCCTCTCCCGGGCCCTGACCCTCGAGCTGGCCAAACCGCTCATTCAACCTCGGAGCCCCTCGCAGCCTGAGCTCGTACCAAACCCCCTAATGATGCAACTCTTAACTCCCCACCTCGGAAAGTCAATGTCTGTGCTCCGAATGCCTTTGGGAGCTCCCTGTGTGCCCTCAGAGATTCAAAGGCTTCGTGGAAAGTGACCGAATGTGAGGTGGAATGAATGAAAGTGAAGGAATCAATGAGGAAATTCACTCACTCAACAAACATTCATTAAGTACTGTAGGCCAGACAGTGTGCTGGGTGATGAAGAAATGTAGGGCGTTAAAACAGACTCGCCCACCCTCAGGAACGCTCAGCCCGGAGAAACAAATGAGTGAGTAAAGGAACGGGTCAGTGAACGGACGAAGATGAGAAACTGAGCAGGTGAGTGTGTAGGTGCCTGGACAGTGCACTGACTTACAGGCCTTGGAGGACCCCAGCCGTGTTCCTGGTCGGAGGCGTCCTCACTCGTCTGTACCCCCTCAGGCCCCTCTTCCTCTCCTGGCTCCCTCGGAGCTGTGTCTCCCCAAGGTGAGCATTCAGACTGCCTCCTCCACCCTCTCCCGCACCGCTGAGTCTATCTTGGTGTTTCTGCAGCACGCGACACGCCCCCCCTCTGGTCACAGCTGCTGCTTTCCCATTCTGTCTTCCGAGGCCTTAAATCAAATGGGAGTGAGCAGGGCTGCCCCCATCACTGCCACGTTCTTGGGCTGAAACCCGGCCAGCTCAGGCCTGCTCACAGGGAAGAGCTCAGGTGCCAAGGAGCCCCTGCCGATGGCCAAATAAGGGCACCTGAGTTGGTTGCCAACCCTGCTGGCCTGGTGCAGCTGTCCCTCATGCCAGGGCCTGGGGAGGGGTCCCTGAAGCAGAAAGAGGCAGGCCCTGTGCCCCCCAGTCAGGTGGGGACAAAGAAACTGTCAAGCTCCAGGGGGGTCCTTAGAATACCCTTGGAGATGGGCTAGCAATTACAGAATGTTAAAGCATGTTACTCTGAAGAATAAAAATAAATAATACTTCTGGTGTGTGAATTAAGGCAAAAATGGTACATACTTTTCAAGATACATTTAATACTGGAATAAAACTTCTGAGTTTCACAGACCTAGGCTTGTCTTAATACTGCTACCACAGCCTTGTTTGATGTCTCAAGACAGTTATTGCTAGGACTTGAGGTTTGGCCCTCTACCCTCCCAGTAATGTGGTGTGCGTGTGTGTGAGTGTGTGTTGATGTTTGTGTGTCCATGTGTGTGTTTGGGTGGGAGACGGGGTGCAGAGCTAGCGTTCCAGATTTTATGCAAATGTTTCAAATATGACATGTAGCTTTGAGCCATGTGCAAAGATGTGCTTTGACCTAGGATCCCTTAGACAAGTCAGTGTCTGAGCCTCTGTTGCCATGAATGGGTATCATAATATAGCAGATGCTCTGGGGGCGGGGGTCATGCAGACCCCGTCTTCAGGAACAAGGCCTTCAGTCCTCCAGCTGCCTGAGCACTGCCTACAGGTGGCTCACAGCTGAGTCCCTCCCCAAGAATACCCTTGGCAAAAGGGAGCTGCCCTCCCCAAGGTTAGGGACCTTCCTCAGAGGCAGCCCCCAACCAAAGACTCATCCGTATGGGGTACAGAGGCTTGACCCCCTTGCCTCCACGTGAGGTAACTTTGAAAGACCATCTCAGTCTCAGTGCTGGGCTTGGCGAAGGTCTTATTGTAACTACACATGCTCACCTTGTCCCTCTGCCCAGTCCCACTTCCTTCGCTCCCTTATGGGTGATATTCTCTTACAGGCCCCCCAGAAAGCCTCCTGAGCACAAATCCCTGTCTCGGAGTCTGTCCTGGGGAACGCGACCTAGAAGAATAGCCAAGGTGTGGCCAGTTAAACGCGATGAGGTGAGCATACGGCTTAGTGCAATGCCTGACCTATGGTGAGGACTCCCTTACTGATAGCTGTTCTGGTCCTCCATGGAGGGCACTGTCTCCCAGCCTTGGCTGGGATATCATGGCTGATATCAAAATCAGCCGTGAGGCTTAGAAAAAACAGAGCCAGATGCTTAGGCCACTTCCCCACAGATTTTGATTCAGTAGGGCTGAAACCGGCCCCAGATTTCTGTATTTTCAGAAGTTCCACAAGTGTTTCTGATGGACAGCCAGGGCGGAGAAGCACTGACCTGGGTCATCTTTCTCTACCACCATCACCTCTTTAATTTACAGGCAAGAACCATAGACCCATGTAGGGCAAAGTGACCTGTCCAAGGGCAAGCAGGTACTTAGCTGCCCAGATAGAGCTCAACTCATTAATCCCGAGTCACTCGGGGTCATTGTCCGGCGGGGGCATGGAGGGGGGACAGTCTGTAAAAGGCCCTTGATTCCAACTGTCTCCCAGAATCACAAGGTAATCACATTTATTAAGCAGATCCCAGAACGTCTGGCCTGACTGGCAATACAAAGGCAGTATAGGATCAAGCACCCTGAGCACCCAGAGGAGGGAGTCCTCATTGTGGTTTGATTATCAGGGAGGTCTTCAAGGAGGAGGTGGGCCCCGAACCAAACTTTACAGAATGGTGTGGCTCTGCATAGGGAGTAGGCAGGAAGGATGCTAGCTCCCAGAACCGGTCATCTCATTCTGAGGTCAGTCAGTTTCTAAGGAAACCGAAGCTGATCTGTATTCTCATCATCCTTCCAGCAAGACTGAGGGATTTCAGGGGCACTCACATTCATGGACCAGCAAGCAATGATTGCCCAGTTTTTAGAAAAATGTATTTTGTTCCAAAGATTAAAACTTAGGTGAGGGTTTGTTTAAAATCTGGTTGATCCACACTTCAGTAGCCCCACTTCCCTCTAAGTGATTAAGTCCCAGAAGCCATGGAGCTATGTAGTATAGCAGAGACAGACTTGAGCCTGAGTTCACACTTATAAGCTGTGTGATCTTGGCCAAGTTACTTAACTTCTCTGAGCCTCTACTTTTTCAACTTTAAAATGGGGACAATAATATTTGCCCTCCTCCCTCTCTCTCTCGGTTATTAGGAGGATCAAATGGTATCATCATTACAAGAACCCTTCTGTACATGGCAAAGCACACTACAAGCGTGAGCTGCTACCATTTTCCACATCTCTCTCTTTAAATTCAGGATGCAAAGCCCAGGGAGGTTTCCACCATTGCCCAGCACCCTACAGTGAGCCATATCGGAAAGAGAGGCGAGACCAAAGTTTCCCCAAATCCGACCCTAATGCTTTTTCCAATGCAGCAGCATATCTTTTCCTCAAATCTCTCTTCTCTCTCTAATTTCTCAGGCAATACAGGGAATTGTGCATTCTCACCTTGCCCTAAATTTGTAGTCTTTGACGCCTCCTAATCTTTTGATCCCCTCTGCAGCACCCTGCCAGCCTGCGTCCTTCCTGCCTGCATATCACCATCTCGAGGCTCCCCTGTCTATACTCTCTTCACTTTGGACATCCTAAACTCAGTCTGGGACCAGTTCCCCCTCCCCACCAGATGATTATAACCGCCCTCTCTGTGGGCTCTCCCTCCTTCCATTTATAACACTGGTAGAATGTTACCTGCTCATTAATTCAGAGTGAGGAACTTCGCTGGGCACTTGGGATACAGAGTCTAAAAGCAACCTGGAAAAGAGCCTTAAGGGCTCATCACCGGTCATTGCCAGGCAAGACAGAGGGGCCCGGCCTCTCGCGGAGGCTGGGCTGGAGCGCTGGACTCCAGGTTCCCAACTTCTGCTTGCTCCTCTACCCCAATTTCTTTGCCTGATCAAATCAATCTTCTTCTGCAGAAACCTCCAGCTCCTCTGTGCCAGCCTCCAGGTCTCCAGTGCCAAGCCCTTGGGGGCCTCTCTGCCCCCTACACCCCGCCCAGCCCTTTCTCCACGGAGTCCCCTCCAAGTCCAACAAGCCCAGCTTAGACTCTGGGTTCTACGAGACGGGTCACGTCCACCACCCTGGGTTGCGGTGCCAGCCAAACTAATCAATGGCAGAGCAGTAGATTAAGGGGCCCGGCCGGAAGCCATCCATCACTGTCGTTTACACGGGCCTGTCAGCCTGCAAATGGAAAAGGAGATGATGTGAAACAACCCATCTGCAGGTTTTTAACGCTCTTTACAAATAGCTGTGGTGAATAACTTGTTGCCTGTATTTATCCCTTTTCAAATTGTCTCTTAGCTACAGTCATCCGTCTTCATCCTACACCCCGATGGCGTGTGCACTGCCAGTTGGGCAACCTCATTATTTCCCTGACTCCCCTGCCTAGAGGAGGAAGGGAGTGGAGGAAGGGAGTGAAGGAAGGGAGGGAGAGAGAGGAAGAGGGAGAGGGAGGTGGGGTGGGAGGGTGCTGGTAGAGGAGGGGCTGGGCCGGCGGAAACAGCTTGAGCAAGGACCTAGTCAGCTGGGATCCTTTCTCCCAAAGGTCCTCACTTCCCGAGCCCCTGGTGGGAGAACCTGCCCTCTTCCAGGAAGTTTGACAGCAGGGACTGCCCTCTAAAGAGGAGGCTCAGTACCTCCCACCGGCCCCGCCCCTGGTTGCCAGACCAATGGTCAGAATTTACAAGCCACGGTCATAGACTGTGGTCACTCACCATCCCCACCCTCAAGCAGAGTCCATCTGCCCATCCAACTGTAAAACTTTATCACGGAAAAGTCGTTTTAATATTTCTCCATCCTCATCCCACACGTCAAGACTTGAAACTTCTGTCTCTCCACTGAGACCATCCCTATGCTTTGGTTCACCCTGCCCTAATTCTGGCTGGCATTCCTTCTTCCCCAGCTCAGCACGGTAGCCTCCTAACTGGTTGGTCTCCCCTCCAGCCCACCCCTCTCACTCTCAAGAGAAAACTGAAACTCTTTCAGGGGCCATATTCCTTCTTAACTCCGTCAGTATTTTTCAGTGATCCGTGTGTCCCCTGCATTAGAATCGCCCGGCCACTCCACCCTGGACCACTGATGCCGGGGTGGGGGGTGGGGTGGGGGGGGAGAGGGCTGCATTTTAAACAAGTGTTCCAGCTGGTTAGCATGCACTGCAGAGGAGGGGGACCACGGCCCTAGATATTCCACTTGACATCTGAGGCACAGAGAGGTGCAATAATTTGCCGGTGATGGCACAGCTAGTCAGCAGCTGAGCTGGAAGTAGCAATCCAGTGCCCTTCCTGTTATACTACAGGGAAATCCTTATATGAACAGTAGCTCTTGGTGTGTCCATCTGTCTGACTTGAACATAAGTTTCTTGAGGGCAAAGACAATGTCCTATGCACCTCTGTATCCCCTCTTCCTCCTCCAGGCTCTGCACGGGACCTGGTGTATTTCTGGTAAGACAGAGAAGTTAAGAGCAGTGTAGAACAGCCCAAGACCCACATCCAGGTCTTGCTCCAGGGAAGGAAGCCGATGCCGGGCTCAGAGCTTTGCTCTTCTTGTTGATGTACTGCAGACCAAACCAAAATCCACCTTGCTGTCAAGTGTGGCGTTTCTGACACTGCTTCCAAAATTTCTGCCCTGTCTTCCACAGCAGACCTTCAAATATTGAAAGCAGCTCTCAGGACCCACTTAGATGCTCTCTCTTCCAGGTTGAAGGTCCCCAGCTCCCTCAACCACTGCTCACGTGGCCTGATATGTAGACCCCAGGGCATCGCAGTCCCCCTCGTCCGAGTGCCATCCATTTGTCAATGTCCTTGCTCACCTGCGATGAAATGCAATGCTCCGGATGTGGTCTGGACACTGCCAAGCACAGAGGGACACACCATTATCTCCCCTCTTCTGGGCTCTGGGCTTCGATGAAGACAGTCCAAGATTGCATTAGCTCCCTGGTAGCTTCACCCACCGCTGGCTCACACTGTACTATGTCTGCTAATCCATCTAACTTGATTACTATCTAATCCACAATTCTCCGTCTTGTCCCCGAGTGTTACATCAAAGTCTTTACAGAACGCCTTGCTCAAATCAAGATAGGTGATATCCATAGCACACCGTGTGTCTACCAGCCTAGGTCACCTATCAGCCCAAAAGAAGGAGGTCATTGCAGCTGGACCTGTGCTTGGTGAACCCAAGAAGATTCCTAGTGATCTCTCCTCTTCTTTCCTATGGGCTCATGAACCATCCATTCAATCATCTCTGCTCAGGGCCCTCTACGGAGCTTTCCTCACCCAAGGTGCTTGCTCAGTGTCTGGACTGACCAACTGCAAGGGGCCGCCTGATGGATTACACCTGTTGTGAGGTTTATGGTGGCAAGCAGGGGCTGCCAGGGGGAAGCGCAGGGAGGGGAGCAGATCCTACCACAAACTCAGGAATGCCCATGGAGGTTGTAAATAGCTTGAGAGAGGGATTTTGAGTCTCTGGGTTGGGAAGTGTATTAACAATGCCTGATGTATTTCACTCTCCCTGCACGGTGTCTGAGTCAAAGAAAATACGAAAAAAAAAATCTTTGGAATCCCAATTCTGCCAAACCATTTCCTTTCTCCTATAATTAGGTACTCCAGATTTTTAGTATCATTTTTTGTGTGTGTTTTGTTTCTTCTGATTTCCACAGGCTATTTTTAGACCAATCATGACTCACTTTTTGAAAGGTGTTTAAAAAAAGTCCTTTTCCCCAGCAATCAAATGTTCCCGTCCTCTGGGTGACACACGTTTAGGTAAGTCATAGCTGGGTGACAGACAAGGGGGCCTGGGAGAGCACGTGGGAGGAAGGCCCCTGCTATAAGGATGGGGAGCGATGAGAGGAGACATCACACGCAGCGACCTTCAGCCCCTGGCCAGCCCCACTGACTAACCCTTACTCCTTCCTCCAACAGGGAGATGGACGCAGGTTTTCAGAGAGACAGTGCTGGTGGTAGGAGGCACAGCCAGCTCCAGAAAGGCAGGAAATGACTATGAGCCATCTGCAGTGGGAGGGGCTGCTGGGCAAAGTAGTGAGCTCCCCATCTCCAGAAGTATTCAAACCGAGCTGGATAACAACCTTAGTGTTCAAGGCCCCTTCTGATGCTGACTCTGTGACATCTGCCAGGGAGGCTGCTGGAAAAATTCCAGCTCCGAAAGGGAAACCAAATTCCAGCTCCTAGGGCTTATCCAACACCAGGGCTCCAGGAAGGATGAGACACTTGCCGCTCTGCCTGTACTTGTCCCCCACACAGTGACAATGTAAGGAGGATGGGGGTTCACCTCCTGCGTTCGTCCTTCCTAGAGTGATCCATCTGAGAGGCAAATGCTTGAACGTTCCTGGCCCCCGCCTCACCCCTTTGCTGCCTAGTTAACATACCTACTCTCCCCGCCTCCCAAAAGGGCTTTGAATGCAATTTACTAGCTGATCATGGATTCATTTTCTGCTTCCCTTAAGCACTCAGAAGCTTTTTAGAGACTCTTGTAGGCCCAGTTCCTTCTCTCTGGAAGTTTACAATCTGAGATTGACCTGCTGAAGCTAACACATAGGTATGGAACACACTGCCACACAGCAGTGACACAAACCTGGAGCAATTCAACGGCCCTGAGTGTGACAAGAGTGTGTGTGTGTGTGCATGTACACACATGTACTTGTGTGTATGTGTATACAGGAGGGGGGAAGTTACCACATTTACTTTGGGTCATCTCTAAACTACACAAGTCCTTACTTTGGCCACCAAGAGTCTGCCATATTCCCTCCACTCCGCCCCTAAGACACTTAAAACTCAACCCCCATGGAGGGCAATGTTACAGATGAGAGGAGCCAGAGAAAGTTTGGGAACCGCTGGTAGAACTTTACAGTTTGCAAATCCTTCCCCATCCATTATTCTGAGATTGTCCACCCAGTCACCAAATATTTACCCAGCACCTACCGTGCTCCAGGTGCTGTGCCAGGCACTGAGAGAGCAGGAGTGACCAAAACCAGACACAGTGCCTAGAGTCCCATGAAGCTCACAGCCTAGAGGACATAGACATTAGCAAACCATCAGAAAAGGGTGTACTTACAGCTCACTCTACTAAGTGCGAGAACAGAAAATTGTACGGTGCTGTGGAGCTCATAACACGGAGCTGATCTAATCCAGGCTCAAGGAGGGGAAGGAGGGGACATATGGACTAGGAGCTGAAGGATGAGGGACAGGTAGCCAGTGAGGGGTGGGAAGGTGGGAGGACAAGAGGGTGCCTGGCACGTTGGACTGAAAGATACAACAACCCGTGAAGGGCATGCCTGTTCACTCAGGAAACATGGAATGCCTACACACATGCCACATGCTGTGGGGTGCTGGAGACGTGTGGTGACCAGGCAGACGCAGCCCTGTTCCTCAGTCTAGGCGGGAGGCAGGCATCTTTATTTTTTCGATGCAATTTTTGTATTGAACTATAGTTGATTTACAATGTCATGTTAGTTTCAGGTGTACAGCAAAGTGATTGGTTTATACACACACACGTATTCTTTTTCAGATTCTTTTCCATTATAGATTATTACAAGATATTGAATACAGTTCCCTGTGCCACACAGCAGGTCCTTGTTGTTTATATATTTTATATATAGTAGTATGTACCTGTTAATCCCAATCCCTAATTTAACCCTCCCTCCCCTTTTTCCCTTTGGTAACCATAAGTTTATTTTCTATGTCTGTGAGTCTATTTCTGTTTTAAATAAGTTCATTTGTATCATTTTTTTAGATTCCACATAGAAATGATAACATATGCTATTTATCTTTCTCTATCTGGCTTACTTCACTTAGTATGATCATCTCCAGGTCCATCCATGTTGCTGCCAATGGCATTATTTCATTCTTTTTTACGGCTGAGTAGTATTCCATTGTGTGTATGCACCACGTCTTCTTTATCCATTCATCTATGGATGGACACTTAGGCTGCTTCCGTGTCTTGGCTACTGTAAATAGGGCTGCTGTGAACATTGGGGTGCGTGTATCTTTTCGAATTAGAGCTTTCGTCTTTTCTGGATATATGCCCAGGAGTGGGATTGCTGGATCATAGGGTAACTCTGTTTTCAGTTTTTTAAGGAACCTCCATACTTTTCTCCATAGTATCGAGGCAGACATCCTTAAATTTCACAAATAGTTACGTCACGAAAGGGGGGAAGTGCTAGCAAGGAAAATGCCAGTGTGTGAGGCAAGTTTCCTCACCGGCAAAATTGGAACAGGACGTGCTTCAGAGTGAGAATTAATCAGCTTTGATGGCTGGTTGAGTGGCGGAGACTGGGGAGGCTGAGAGAAGTGCGGGATGCCTGCCTCGGTCGCCTGGTGGATGATGATGCCCAGGTCGTTAACCGAGACAGGGACATGAGGCCGGAACACTTTTGAGTACGTTCCGTGAGTATGATTTGGGGCGTGTTCAGCTCATCCCAGGTCCCCAGGTCTGTGTACTCCCGTGACATGACAAAGAGGAGTCTAGGGAAGGCTTCTAAGAAGAGGTACTAATTAAGCTTGTTCTTGAAAGGAAGATGGGGTGGAGGGTGAAGGAGGCGCTTAATAGAGGAGAATTCCAGGACGCCCCCTGGGGCCAAGGCCTGGAGGCTCGTTTGGGGACCTGAAGGGAGCTGTGCGTGGCTGGAGCAGGTTGGTGCACACAGGTGGGAGGGAAGGATGGAGAGCCGGGTAGAGGGCAGGATGCTGAGGAGTGTGGACTTCGTCCTAAAGAGGAGTCATTGAAAAGTGTTGAGAAAGAAAATGACACTGTCAGATTTATGCTCTGAAAAAAAATAAATCATTGAGTCTGCAGAGTGGAGGGTGGCTTGGTGACAGCAAGGGACGAGGGACAGGAGCAGCTGGGGGATGGGCCCAGGAGCATTTAGGGGCTCAAAAGCACAGGATGAGGGGACTCTTTGGGTGTGGAAAGGTGAGCCAGGAAGGGAGGAAGTGGAGGTGAACCCCAAATTGATTCCCTGGTCAGCCAATTGGATGCTGAACTTGAAGGTTTTGTGAAAAACACTTCTAAAGATGTCCAGAGGCAGTCAGACAAACGATCGGGACCAGCAGCACAGCAGGAATGTAGGTGCGGGGTGAGGCACATCCAGGTTTCAGGGTGAAGACAGAGGCTGAGGTCTTCCTGCTGCTTCCCCCTCTGCCTCTCGGGCTCCGGGCTCCATGTGGCCACTTGTCCTATTGCTTAGGGCAAACCCCACAGGCATTCCTGAATCTTCTTCTCCTTCACCTTCACTTTCTCCCCACCTCCCAGCCGTCAGTTCCACCTGTGGGCCCTCCCTCTGTCCAAGGCAGGTGGCCCAAGTGTCCTCTTCTCTCCGCCTGCTCCGAGCCCCTGTCATCTTTCTCCTGGAGGGATGCGACAGCCCCTACGGAATGCCTGCTTCCCACTCTCACTGGCTCCCGGCCTCCCCCAGACTACTCCCTCCCAGCCGCGATGAGACCAGGTCACTGCCGAGCACAACACCCTCCAGCGGCTCCTCTGCACCTTCAGAACCAAATGCTGCGTCCTCAGCCAGCTCAGAGCTCTGCGCGAGCTGGTCCCGGGCTGCCCCCCTCCTGCCCCCCTTGCCCTGCAGCTCTTTACTGCTCCCTCTGCTCCTCGGGCTGCTGACCTTGCTCCCCACTGAGAGCCTTGGGCTTTGCAGAATCTGCTGTCTCCTGGCCCTTCTTGTCATGTGGGTCTCCGCTAGAGCATCACTCCGTGGAGAGACCTCCCTGAGCGCAGCCACCCAGCACTATCCCTATCAGAGGTTTCCTTGTTTATCAATTTGCTTATTATACTTCCCACACCCAGCCCACACGCACAAACCTGCTAGCTGAAAGCTCTCCAAGAGCTGGGTCTGTTCACCGTCACACACCGGGGCCTGGAAGAGTGCTTGCTCTAACCCGTGACCCGCAGATGCCTGTTGGATGAATGCACAAATAAACGAGGGAACAAACTGGCATGAAGGTGATGCCTGATGCTGGGAGAAGATAAATCCCCTAGAGAGAGAGAGAAAGTACAGTCAGGAAGAGATGGTCTAGCTGCAGAAGAAGAGAGAGAATCAAGAGACACATTTATGGAACAAGTCAAAGAGAGTTTTTCAACGGAGAGACTCCAGAGGCACCTTGTAATGACCCAAAGGCTTCCACCGGCTTTAACGAGAGGGGGTTACTTAGGCCTCGGGGGAGCAGTGGAGGGCTTCTGATGTGGTTGGCTGGGATGGAGGGGTGGGTGGGGCATATCTTGGTGGAGCAGGTGGGTGAGGGCATCCAGGCAAAGGGGAATTTTCTCTTGAAGACTGGCTTCTGGCCTGAGCAGAGAGAATAGAGGAGAAAGACGAGCATCTGAGATTACACAGTAAGGAACTGGAACCGGACTCTTCAGAGGTTTACAGAAGAGTCAAACTGATATGTATTCCACATGTACTTAAAGGCAAGGTCAAGGGCTGCACAGGGGAAGAGCTAAGAAGAGGGTTTAGATGTCATGACCTGACCTCTCCCCTAGGTCCTAAGTAGTTTACTCTGGCCCCAAAGGTGCACTCCTCACCGACATAGCAAAGCCAGAGGCCAGCAATAATTGGGCATCCACTCCAAGAGGTGACGGAGGGATCGATCAGCTGTTGCTGCTTGAACACGCCCCCCCCTTTTTTTTTTTGGCTGTGTTGGGTCTTCGTTGCTGCACACGGGCTTTCTTTAGTTGCAGCGAGCCGGGGCTACTCTCTTTGTTGTGGTGCGCGGGCTTCTCATTGCAGTGGCTTCTCTTGTTGTGGAGCATGGGCTCTAGGCACGCAGGCTTCAGTAGTTGTGGCACATGGGCTCGGTAGTTGTGTCTCGTGGGCTCTAGAGCGCAGGTTCAGTAGTTGTGGCTCACGGGCTTAGTTGCTCTGCGACATGTGGGATCTTCCTGGACCAGGGCTCAAACCCATGTCCCCTACACTGGCAGGAGGATTCTTAACCACTGCGCCACCAGGGAAGTCCCAACATGCCCTTTTGAGGTCTCACCCTACAGCCCAAGCAGATTATCAGCATGTTCCCCCAGCCCACCCACTTCCATGCCCCAGGAGCAGCACAGGTCAGTACAGCTCCCTCTAGGTCGTTTTGCATTTCCAGTGTCATGATATTTCAGCACCAACTTAGATGGACACCCCAGGCAGCTGCCCAGTCTTAATTCAGCTGCAAACCAGGGCCTGGCTCTGAGCCAGTTTCTTTATTCTGGCCTCAGCGTCTAGTGGACAAAAAGGAGCTTACATCCTGCTGTGATTGGTGTGAAGCTGGTGTGGGGCGGGGAGAGAGATGTGGGTTTCTCATGTCTCACGCGGTAGTTAAGGATCAGCTTTGTACCCAGTCCCACAGCCCCGCACGAACCTGCTCCACTGAAATTTACAATGGTGGGGAATACGGTAGATTAAGGGTCAAGGGATGCAGGTGTCAATCTTGGTTCTATCCCCAGCTAGCTGTGATATTAAATAGGTCACTTATTCCCTGTTGGTCAATAAAACAAAGGAGGGGTGCAGGGCGGGGGCTAGAATTTACCTCCCGGTTCCTTCCAGTCCATCTTTCTCAGAGACACCCTGAATATCTGACTCTGATCAATCTTTATATCCCTGGAGTTCAACAATCAGCTCTCAAAGAATGTGTGATCAGTGGGTGAATGCACAACGCTCCCTTGGGGAGGCTGGAGCAATTTGGTCATTTGAGTTGGGAGATGGGAACGGACTAAAAGAGGGGCGAAGGACACCACTTATGAAAGATTCTCACGTGAAAAGACAACAAGAGTTTCAGCAAGGGCATCAAACACCTTCTGAGAAAGGCACAAGAGGAAAGGGAAGAAAACCGCTGGTCTCTTCCAGGAAGAAATGGTGGTCTAGGGGAAGAGAGAACTCCCCTCCACCTCCGCCAGGAAACGAAAAGCATACACAGGGAGACATGTCAGCTACAGGGTTGAAGGGCTGAGGGGGGTGGTGTGGAAGGTGCAGGCAGCCTCGGAGCCAGGCACAGCTAATCCCAAACAGTTTCAACGAGACATCCACGTATAGCAGGTTTTGAGGAAATTGGGGATTATGAATTGGCCCAGAGGCAGCAGAGGCTTAGCCAGGCTCGGGACAGGGAAGGATATGTAGTGGCCAAAAACACATCACAGAGAGTGGATGCTGGCAGTCCCACTGAGGGCAGTTTGCCTCCAGAATCTTCTCCTAAGAAAGATGCTGCCGTCCTGTCGTTTGTTCATTTAAAACCGGGCGGGCCAGAGCCCAAAGCATGATCCATGGGGAACAGCCCTGGGAGAGAAATGTATTTAAATGCATCTGGGGTGACCGGACGGGACGTGTGATGAACTCTGCAGGTCTCTGATCTCAGGGCAGACAGCCCTCCGATGAGGGCCTCCTCCAGGGGCCTAATGAGAAATTACCTGCTGCAACGCTGTTTCCTGGTTCATCAGCTTCTTTTCATGCATTTTACCCCTTGCCCTGCTCACCCTGAGCCCCAGTGAGGTAGGAGACCCCGTTGAGAGCTCATGCTTCAAATATAAAGAGTCCCCACCCACCCCCAACCAGGACAATCAAACATTCGGTTCCCCATTTTAAATGTGGCCTGGGCTGAGCACCGGAAGATTGTTTCCTTTTATCCTCCCAAACCACATGGCTCCCCAGGCCTCTGGGAAATAAGATTCAGAGGCTGGAGGGCAGCGGTCCCTGTGCCAGAAAGCCAAACACCAGTGCTTAGAAAAGCCCATGATAGATGCGCAGTGCCCCCCTCATCAGAGTGAAAGGGAGTCTGACTGGGAATAATTCCTGTCATCTCAGGGCTGAGGGAGGCCAGACCGGCTAATAGAGGGGCCAGTCACCGAGCAGGTGAGCCACAGAGTCCAAAAGACACTCTGCTCTAGGTTCTGCTCCCGTAGGCCTGGGCCCCTCCCCTCACCGCCTACAGCATCTCCTCTTCCTGAACTTCCTTTGTGCTCTGAGCTCAGAAGAGGCAGCTGATGAATCTGGTTCCCCACACTGACCACAGCCAGGATCCTAGGTGATTCCCACAGCAGCCCACAGGCCCTCATGTTGGGCCCAGGACACAGAGCCCGGGGTTAGCACAGCGTGTATGCTCCTTCCCCAGGACGGTGTGGTGTGCAGACCTCCACCTGCTGTGAAGAAACAGCTCACCACCCTCTGGAAAAAAATCTGAAGAGGCTGCCAGATTCGGCAAAGAAAAATACAGAATGCCCAGTTCAATTTGAATTTCACATAAATGATGAATAATTGTTTCATGTATGTAGGTCCTGAATATTGCTGGGATAGTCTTGTACTAAACAATTATCTGTCACCTATCTGAAATTCACATTTAACCAAGCATCCTACATTTTGCCTGGCGGCCCTCTCCCTGGACCTTCTATGAGGGGAAGGTACCCTGAAAAGGAGGCTGGTCAAGGGGAAGGTCACTCCCCAGCAGCCAGGGCCCAACCTGCTGCTCCTAACCCTTCCGCAGGGGCTCAGAGAGGTCCGTTTAGGGGGTCCCTAAGCTCCCAGGAAACCCTGGGCATGGCCTCGGCTCCCCCCTACCCTGCCTGGAGCACCCACATGGCAGCCACCGCCGTGGTCACTAGCAGGGTTGCCCCCTGAGCCAGGCCTCGGCCATCTCCCCACACCCACCCTGCCGCTCTGAGGTCAGGTTCCTGGTAAACTTTCCTCTGTCATTTAATTTGCAGTCACTCAGGTTGGGTCCAGATGGTTTTGGTGAGAAAGAACTTCCTGTCCCGTGGCCATTATTCCAGTCTAGAAATTCCCTTCAAACTAGGAGCAAGGAGAATGCTGGAGACCTGCCTTTCTCCTCGTCCCCAGATTGTGATCTATCGCCCGGCCCAGGGCCCGCAGGGCACGGAAGGAGGGCCCCCACCGCATCAGCCTGGCTGCAGATACCTGCTGCCCTTCGCTCCTGCCTGGGCTAACTGAGGCTGGCACGTGGCTAGGACCGCATAGGATTGCCTCTTTTCCCAACCATTAAGCAGGGCAGCCAACACCACGCACTGGCTCCCAGCTGGACAGCACAGCGTACGGACTGGCAGGGGACATGGGGGCAGGAAGCCACCTGCCTCAACCCTGCTCGGATAGCAAAGGCCCTCAAGCTGCTGCGGGATGTGGCTGGCTGAGACCAAGGGCAAACTCCCCCGTAGAATGAGCTGTCAGGCTGCCTGGCCAGAGGCTCAGACTCAGGCTCTCTCCACCTCCACCCCTTTCTAGAAAAAGGCACACAGAGCAGCCCCAGGCTTCTGGGATACATCCCATTGCGCCTGGCCCTGGCCAGGGAACGGGGCGAGGTGGCCACGGCAGCAGCCCACCCAGGGGACACTTAGGGAGTCCTTACATGGTGTGAAGGAGCAAGGGTCACCCACCTTAGAATGATGCCCACCCTTTGCACCCCCCTAAGTCTTACACATCTTTCAGAATTCCACTTAAACATCACCTCCTCTGGGCAGCCCTCTCTGATGTTTCAAACTAGGTCAGACCTCCCTGTACTCCCTCCCATAGTACCCTGAGGTTCTCTTTCATATACTCATTGCACTAATTACTGTGGGAAGGGGTAGAATTCACATACAGCAACTCAGTAGGTAAGACAAGTGACTTTATTTCCTACAAATGGCTGCCTCTTGCCCGGGTTCTCCCTTCTTGCTGATGCTGGGGCCAGGGGGCTGGTCGTGGTAGGACACCAACTTGCCAGCAGATAGTAATCCAGTTTAAAACATTCTTTTTTGGATAGTCAATCAAGAATCAAAGTCCTGGGCTGCCCTAGTGGCGCAGTGGTTGAGAGTCCGCCTGCCGATGCAGGGGACACGGGTTCGTGCCCTGGTCCGGGAAGATCCCACATGCCGCGGAGCGGCTGGGCCCGTGAGCCATGGCCGCTGAGCCTGCGCGTCCGGAGCCTGTGCTCCGCAACGGGAGAGGCCACAACAGTGAGAGGCCCGCATACCGCAAAAAAAAAAAAAAAAAAGAATCAAAGTCCCTTCTGGCGCCGTTTCTTTTGCCTCAAGGAGACTTCCTGCTCCATCTTCCTGTCTTGGATGGCCTGTGGGGATGCGGGTGGGGAGTAGCACACACACAGATACCCTCTGGGTTATTGCCAGCCTCGTGAGATATCCCCCAGGCCACTTGTCCCTGGTTCCAAGCTCGTGTCCTCCTGCCCCACCGGCTCTGACAACCCAATAGCAGCCCCAGATGAAGTCCAGTCACGTGGCAACCTCATTCTGACCTCAGGACTCTTCCCTCCACCAATTCTCTCAGTGTTTCTGCAACCCTCCTCGGGAACATGTGGGAAACACCCCCTCCTTGTTGGATACAAGGCATGGCGGCCAGGAACACTAACTCAAACCTACCCCGGACACCTCCTTCTACCAAAGCTGCAGTTTCACCCTGTGTCACACCCCAGGGGCTCATCCTCTCCTCAGGCTATACTTGGAAAGCAGAGCACGAGCCCCAATATTCTGAGGATCCCCACACCTCCTGGGAGCACCTCTCTCTCACCCACCCTGCTCTGAATTTGATCCCAGGGAGGGTAACATGGAGAAATGAGGATGGTCGGCATGCACCCCAACCCCTCCTGCAGACCAGAGACCTTCCTCCTTCCCCCGCTTACTGTGGAGCAGGGAGGCCCTTTTCCTGTGTCTCTTCCCCACACCCTGTGTTAAACTCTGTGCTCAGACCTGCAAGCTTTGCTCTTACAGTGTAAAGAGTTAATTTATAAATGTAGAAAAAAGGCATTTTATCTCTACAAATGAGGCTGTCAAGACCACAGTTGCACTAAGGTCTTTAAAAAGCCAAGCAGTGGCCTCTTGTTCCAGAGTCATTCGCTTTCTTCTATGCTTTCTTGAGTATAAAAGAAAGGTGAGGGGTGACAGCTAACAGATCCAGGCTTTTAATAACATTAGGAGCACACTGCAAAGGTGAACCCCATCACTCATGTGCATCTTGGTGGAGAACAGGTGGTGAATCTCTGCAGCCGTTGATCCCCCAGGGCCCCCCCAGCTCTCCCTGGCCACCCACCCCACCCTACTTCATGCAGATTTTGATGAAGCCCCAGCAGAAAAGGAGGCTTTAAAGTTGACTAAAGTCAGAGGAGGCTTTATGGGTGGTTAGGATTAGGGTTCTAGGCAAAGGAGAGGCGTGGGTGTGCTCAGAGAACAGCCAGGGGCTGAGCCTGGCAGGCAGTAGTGTGCACAGAGGGAAGTGGTGAGAGGTGAGCCTGGGATGCCAAGCTGGGTGATTGGTACTTAGAGCTGAAGGCTGGCTTGGAGCTGATCAGTGGAGAGGGTGTGTTTGCCCAGCTGGGTGGGAAGGGCCCGACCATCCAGGATGTAGATTCTCTGTTCTTTTACGCCTTGCTCCTTCCTCATCCTTCCAGCCACATCCCTGCCCCCAAAGTCTGAGCTGAGTTTTGGGAGGGAACTCTGTCCAGAGCCCTGCCCAGCCCTGGCCTGTGGGTACATTATGCCAGAGTTTTCATGAGGCCTGTAGCTAGGAGAACAGAAAGGATCAAATTCAAACATATTACATTAATGAGTATATTTTCGACTATATGTAATAGACAGTTCAACTCAAAATCACTTAAACAATAAGGAATCTACTGGCTTGTGTAGTTGGGATGTCCAGAGGAAATGTTGGCTTCAGGATAAGTTTGATCCAGAGGTTTGTGATGTCCCGTAGGGCTCAGCTTCATTTCTTTGTGATCCTCTCCACTCTGCCCTCCTAATACATCAGCTCCATCCCCAGATTGAACTTCCTCCTGGTAATGAAATGGTTGCCAGCAGTTCTAGGGTCCCATGCTTCCTTCTTCATAACCAAGAGGAGATAAAAGGTTTTTCTTCCCCCCCCCTTTTAACAAAATTCCCAACTTTCTCTCTGACTGGACCAACTTCAATGACAAAGTAGCTCTCCAACCAATCACTGGGGCCAGAAGAATCCTAAGCATTGATTGGCTTGGTTCTCTTCCTCAACCAATCACTAGGGCTAGGGGACTAGGAATACTGTGATTGGCTTAGACCAGTGATGGGCCAGCCCAGGAGTTCAGTCCTACTCAATAACAGGCTGGTACGCCGTGAGAGGGAGTGAGAGGATGCTGGGGGAGCAGACAGTGCCGTCCAACACACCTACCTATTTTGCTTTTTTCATGAAAGGTTGGGTGAGACCAAGAAGAGATTAGAATTGGAAACTCCAAAGTAATTTGAGAGTCATCCACAGACTTAACTCACCGGTACTCCCAAGGTCACACAAAATTGCAAGCTGGCCAAAATGTATTCTTTCATCTTTCTTTCCTTTTCCTTTTTCTCTCTCTTCCCCTTCCATGTTTTTGTATCCTCTTCCTTGTCTAATTTCCTTTCCCTTTTCCAACTCTCTGCATCCACAGTACATCCTCAATACTGCCTCTCCCCACCTCCTGGCTCTTCTCTCTCAAGCCCATTCCTCCCTCCCTGCCCACATCTCCAGCCACACTCTCCTGATGCCTCTGAGTTCAATTTCCACCTCATCCAAACTGCTTTATTGGTTCCACAGAAAAACAAGGCTCGCCAGAACCACTATGGATGTGTACAGCGTGCGTTAGACTCAAAAAATATTTAAGGAAAATACTCTGGCCAACGGAGTCAGTAAACTCCAAATCACACACTCACTGAGAAGAGGAAGTCTGCCTTTAGCTAAGAGTGCTAGGAAGCTACTCACCATCCAGTAGCAAGAGCCTGAGGCTTCTTCACAGCGGACCCCCCACCGACAGTGCACCTCAGCCAGAGCACGAAATGAACACTACGTACCCCAGCCCCCTTCTCCTGCAGCTGCACCCAACCCTGCCTGCACCTCCCGGCACTCCTCCAGGTCTGCCACTGCTCGTCCCAGCTGCACTGCAAGATACCAGTGTTTTCCACACCTGTCCCCAGTGCAATTCTAGGGGGGCTGATTAAGAAAGGGAGCGATGATGGGGAGAGAGGGAAAAGGATTAGGGGAACAGAGGCGTTCACATTGTGGTATTTTTAGACTCGAAGATTACATCTTTAATAATCATAATTTTTTCTTGAAAGCAAATGGGAATGTGTCCCTGCAGCTGAGAGGAAGGGAAACACAGAGGAGAGAGGGGAGAAAACCCAGAGGGCAATTAGCCCCACAGGACTGGAGTCAGGCTCAAGGCTTTGTTCTGGTGGATTCCAGGAAAGAGGAGGCCAGGTCGCACTGGGAGCTTGGGGCTGTCTCCTGAGCCCTGGGCTGCTCTGGAGACTGACAGGAGAGCGCAGGACTGAAGGAATCAGCCTCTCCAGTGACTCTTTCATGGCCACCCTATCCTATGCGAGAGCTTTCCCTCCCCAGTGGCTTTTGGGTTGAAAAGCAGCTAATACTTGACCTCCCAGGCCCCTCAGGAGAAGGGCCTCTTCCTGCAGAAGGGGTTTCCCCTCATGGGCCCTCCACCCACTGAGAGTCCCCCAAACACACATCTCATGAACTTGATTCCCCCGCACCACGCCCCGTGAGAGAGCTGCCTCCACACACAGACAGCACCACCCCACCCTGGACAGTTCCCAAGGGAGCCAGGAGGAGTGAGTGAAGACGGGCACCAGACCAAAGGTCAAGACACTTGGGACAGAGTCCACTCTCTGTGTGAATTTGGACAATCGCTTCACTAAGGTAGATATCAGTTTCCCCAAATTACAACGAAGGGTTGGATAGGTCAAAAAAGTTTAGATCAGGATCCATGAGTCCCCTGAATTTGCACAGGGAATATGGTTTGTATGTGTACTTTTCTGGTAACGGGCTTCTCAAGGTGGTCTGTGACCTCCCCAACCGTTGAGAGCCATAGAGGGGGCCAGTGCCCAAGTTTGCATGTGCCTCAAGTGTTCCTGGCCTTCCCAAACCTCCAGGAGGGATAGCTGTTCAAAGAGCCCTGGTTTGTCCCCTGAAGGGGCACCTTGGCATGACCTCCCTAATGGCCACTACCACCACATCTGGCCTCCGTGGGGCTTCTGTGCCTCCTTCCTGAGCAACCCATGCCAACACACAAACCCCTGGATTTCCTTCTAGTAGAGTTTAGGCAGCCTCTTTTTATTGCGATAAATTTTACTGAGGAAGGAAGAAAAATGAATAAAATACAAATAACATTAAGTTGGTCAGATTCTCCAAAACCCTACAGATTCCATTCAGAGTACCAAAGAGCTTATTAACAGCTCAAATTACCTCCTCCTGAAATAATATGTATCTTTACAAATGAACCAAAACTGTCATAGGCACCAGTTTGGATGGTTTCCCATCAAATGGCCTTTCTTCCCAACCAGGCTCTAATCCCCATCATCATAGACTTCCAGGTGCCATCTTGCTTCTGTGCACCCAGACACTAATTTCCCTAAACATCTTGCCTCATTTGAGGACAAACGTCTCTTTTAAAACTAAGACTTGGGGAATTCCCTGGTGGTCCAGTGGTTAGGACTCCATGCTCACTGCCGAGGGCACAGGTTCAATCCCTGGTCGGGGAACTAAGATCCCACAAGCTACGTGGCAAAATAAACAGCCAATCACAGTGACTCAAGCCAAGTAGGTGCTCAATTAATCGGTGTTGAATAAATTTTAAAAAATGAATGAATAAGTTCATAAAGTAAATTAATGGAAACTTTACTTCCATTACTCCCCCAGTTCCCACTCCCCCTAAGCTGGGACCTCTGGCTCCATTCCCATCTAGGCCAAATAATTTGCAAAGCACTGGTTTCTGATCCCTCTGAGTCAGTGTATGACTGAGCCCTCCGGTGTCTGGCACAGATCAACCCACCTCTGGAGGCTTCTTGACTCTATAGGCTTATATCTTTGCTCAGTAATGGAAAATTCAGATGTTTCTTCTGCCCTGTTCTCCCTCTCCTCCTTCTCCTTTCCTTCTGAGACTCCAGTGAAACATATATCAGACCTCATTTTTTTCCCTCCTTTTTTTCACCCTCTTTTCTATATTTTCCGTTTTTCAGTGTTACACTGTAAATAGTTTCTTCTGACTTCAATTCCAATTCAGTAACCTTCACTTTAGCTGTATCTAATCTCTTACTAAACCCATCCATCAGGACTTCCCTGGTGGCGCAGTAGTTAAGAATCCTCCTGCTAATGCAGGGGACACGGGTTCAAGCCCCGGTCCGGGAAGATCCCACATGCCGTGGAGCAACTAAGCCCGTGCGCCACAACTACTGAGCCTGCATGCCACAACTACTGAAGCCTGCATGCCTAGAGTCCATGCTCCACAACAAAGAGAAGCCACCGCAATGAGAAGCCTGCGCACTGCAACGAAGAGTAGCCCCCACTCGCACAACTAGAGAAAGCCCGCACGCAACAACAAAGACTCAATGCAGCCAAAAATTAATTAATTAATTAAAATAAGTAAATAAACCCATCCATCAAGTTCTTAGTTTCGGGTATTGCATTTTTAGTTCTAGAATTCCTTTTTTAAAATGTTATGTATTTTATAGTTTCCAGTTCCCTGCTGAAATGTTCAAGCTGAATTTTTATTTCTTCGAACATAGTAAGTGCAGTCATTTTATAGTCTATGTCTAATAATTCCACTATCTGAAGTCTGTGAGACTGTTTCTGTTGACTGTTGTTTCTGCTGGTTTGTGCGCATAGTGTCTTATTTCCTTGCGTGTTGGTCATCTTTGAATGTGTGTTGGGTATTCACCTTGACCCAGCTACTAGGCTGCCAACCTTCTTAGAGAAATTTGAGGATGAAGGACATTAATTCAAGGGGCTGCTGTTCAAAGTCCAGTTAGGAAACTACTCAAAAAGGTCTGAAATTGGAACCCATTCCTACCAACATCTGCACCCCCCTTCAAATGTGCTGGGGCCAGGGAGAGTGGGGAATTGGTAAGGGAGGGGAGCCTTCCAGGAGATGTCTATCTCACTCCATCACGAACTCACCAAAGCTGGAGCCTACCTCAGGGTCCACCACCATTTCCTTAGCACCCATAGCCGGAGGAGCTTTCAGCTGAGCATGCCTGCAGCGAGGCAGGCATGAGAACAGACTTCAGAGGTTACAAACTTGCCACCTGACAGTTATTCCGTTTGTAAATGTATTTTGCTTGTCTATTCGCTTACCCTTTGAGATACTGCTCAGAACGGGGAATTTGGCAGATCAGAGGTTTTGCTCACTAGTACCAGGAGACAATTGGCTGGAGCCGAGGAGCAGCTGCCTTTAGGAAGCAAGTGCTCTTCAGGAACCAAAGTTGCCGTCACTCAGGCAACAAATATTTGCCCTTACGCTGGCCACGTCCCACTTCACTTAATTACTGCCTGGCCCTGTAGGAATTTAACTTTATAGTCCTTGACCTAGAGAAAGGATGGTGGGTAATTCTGACCCCGGGAGTTTCAAAGACTGGGAGAATTAGAGAGCACAGAGGTAGCAGAGGAATCAGCAAGGCAAGGGGGTCTCAGAGGCTCCCACTAACGCTGGGAGAACAGCCATAGTTCCGCCTGGCCCCGCCCCAGGTTCCTGGCCAGACCTCCCTGCCCAGGTCACGTGACTGTGTCAAATACAGCTTGCCCATTCCGTGCAGGGCCAACCAACCGTGGGTAATTATTTAACATCTCTAAGCCTGACTTTCCTTACCTGTAAAATAGGGATAGCGATAGTTCCTGCTGACTCATAAAATTGTTGTGAAATTAAATGATACAATGCATGAAAAGGGCCTAGTATAACATTCTGTCTATAACAAATGTTCACAGTATATTGGGCCGTCTGCCACTCTTGCCCTGCCTGCTCTCATGCTCCTTGTGGACAATTAGGACCGGAGATTCCAACAGTCAGACGAGCCCTCATCCTCTTTTATGTATCGATGATGAAACAGAGGTCCAGAGGGGTGAGGTTTCTCTAAATGCCAGTGTGTGAACCTCTACCCTTGGTCCAATGACACAAATCTGCCCAAGCCAACTTAGGCTCAAAGAAGGGACTGGTCACACCAGGAGTGGGGCTGGGAGGGAAGGCTTCTTGGAGGCAGTGGGCTTTAAGCAGGGATTAGAAGGAAAAGTGGAAAACACATGAGTAGAAAGAGGGGTTTTCTTATATATCCCCAAATACCCACATTTTGAAACACCGAAACTAAAAGTATTTTTATTGTCTTTGAGCCCCAAACTATAGCCCCCGTCCTGTCCTCACCCAACTACGTAATCCAACAAGTAGCCTCAAAACTAAGGGCCTAGGCTCCCACTCCTGCCCTCCCAACTGGACCTGGAAAAACATAAACACACGCGCACACACACACACACACACCACACACACACACACACACACACCACACACACACCACACCACACACACCACACACACACACACACACACAGCTGCCCTCCCAACTGGAAGTGGAAAAACATAAACACACACGCACACACACACACACACCACACCACACACACACCACACACACACCACACACACCACACACACCACACACACACCACACCACACACACCACACACACACACACACACAGCTGCCCTCCCAACTGGAAGTGGTAAAACATAAACACACACGCACACACACACACACACACCACACCACACACCACACCACACACACCACACCACACCACACCATACCACACACACACACACACCACACACACACCACACACACACCACAGCACACACACACCACACACAGAC